>NC_022013.1:76312662-76324100 GCF_000317375.1 Microtus ochrogaster
TCTTATGAGGGAGCAGGGAAGACTAGTTTTCCCTCAACTGCAAGACATTTCAAAATGAGAAACTCATTAAGAAACAGCTCCGAGATTTTGAAAAAGCATCTCTGTCTCCTCCTTTGCCTCTGGGACACTTTCCTCTCTGTATCTCAACTGAGCCATCTAGGAGCCTAAAGCATTACCTGCTCCGAGGGGTGGGGGCACCGGGACTACACATAGTCAAGGCTCTCACCATGCTGATGTGGGGCCAGCAACCCTGTGTTTGACGCCTCATTTGTGTGTGTTTGTGAGAGAGAGGCAGGACCACGCTTGGGAAATCTTCCTAGTTTTCTGTTTTAATTTGCCTGTGAGGGAGGACATTTCCTGCTCTTTCAGGCTGTCCTAAGCCTTGGTTTCTGGAAGCATCTGCTGGTCAGATGCCAGGCACTTCTGAAATGGGAGTCTTTGGCCTGTCCATGACTATGAACTACTTTTCCATGTATTCTTGGTGACCTTCCCTGCATCCCTTTCCGGGGGTTGGTTAGTGTTGACAGAGGTAATTCATGCCTCGTGCACATGGATCTACCTGACCCACAGACGGCATACAGTAGCTGTCTAATAAACATCGGTGGCAATTTTTCTCTGAAGCCGTGATTGAGGGACAAGAACAAAAGATCCGGTAAACAGCTCACGGTCTCACTTCCCCATGTGGACTCACAAGCCAGCTGGTGGGAAGAGGATTCATTCTTTCTGTTGTACAGATGGGAGACTGAGGTACTGAAAAGTGACATCATCAACAGACAGTGACCTACGGAGTCAGGGCCAGAACCAGGTCTGGAACACAGACTTCCTGGATCCTGACCCAGGTTCCCTTCTGCTGCGCGGCCTTCGGAAGGCTGGAAAGACCAGGAAAGTGTTGGCTCCAGGGTGCGCTTCTTTGCCCTTAGAGATTTATCATCTCTCCCCTGACTGCTGACCGAAAACACACACGTTCCTGAGGATCCCTTACAGGATATCCTGTTGAGACCCCCCCCCCTTTTTTTTTGATCAGTGCTTAGCTGGCCGATGAAAATTCAGTGGGCCCCATTTGTAGGAAGTCTGATAAAATATTCTCATCTCTATTGCAAACAATTTCTCCATCTGCCACTTGGCCGAGAGGATCAGACTCAAACACTCTCAAGAGAGGGAGAGTGACACTCAGCAGAGCAAGGCACAGGAAGCAGGAGCGTTTGCGTCCGGCGCTGTCTACCTGAGCCTCTGTTTGATGGTTAGTTGGCTTTGGTAAGCAGCTGGGCTTTAAAAGAATCACCCAAAGAGCAGTGTGTATTGATAACGACTCTGTCTGTTATTTGATAAAGCTGCAGCTTTATAAATAGAGTGTGGAAATTTGTACAAGGAGGGCCCGGCTCAGTGAGTGGAACACTAGAAGTTTTGGGTGTGGTCCTTAGCACTGCATAAACCAGGTATGGTAGGTTCTGCCAATGATCTCAGAACCCGGGGAATGGGGAGCAGAAAGATCAGAGGTTCAAGGTCACCCGAGACTGTACAGTGAGCTCAAGGGCAAACTGGACCATATAAGCCTCCATCTCAAGAAATAAACAAGAAAATAAGTAAATAAATACATTTGTAAGAGAAACAATAACAACTCAGGGCTTGATCTGGGGCGTGGATAGATGATGGAAAGAAATGGTTGGAGTCGCTATGAAGTCAGATCAGGACCCCAGCTTGGGAGAAGAAGGCCCTGCACAGGGCATTGCCAGAATCTGTGCATTCAGTTAGGGAGGTGTTGGTGTTGTGGAGGGATTGGGCTGAACACAACACGGAAGAGGGGTAGCTTCAGAGCCACATTGGAGAGGGGACATCTCTTCCTTTTCAGACTCTCAGTAAGGGCCAATGACATGACATGCAATGTGCTGCACCTTGGGGACCTTAGGGAGACCAGGAAAAACGAGAAGCCCAACCTCAGGAGACTTGCATAATCCTGGCAGAGAGCAATGGAGAAAATGGGACCATTGCTCTGAATCGATCGTAATAATGTTCTACAAGAAAAGGACCAACTTCAGACCCAGGCTAGCTGGTCTTGGTGAATTCCCGAAAGATCATCCCCATTGTCTCAGTGTGTGGGTGTACCCCTCGTGGTCCTGAGTTCCTTGCTCGTGCTCCCCCTCCTTCTGCTCCTGATTTGGACCTTGAGATTTCTGTCCGGTGCTCCAATGTGATAAAACCGGACTTACATAGCAGACAATGAGGACTACTGAAAACTCAAGAACAATGGCAATGGGTTTTTGATCCTACTGCACATACTGGCTTTGGGGGAGCCTAGGCAGTTTGGATGCTCAACTTACTAAACCTGGATGGAGGTGGGCGATCCTTGGACTTCCCACAGGTCAGGGAACCCTGATTGCTCTTCAAGCTGATGAGGGAGAGGGACTTGATCGGGGGAGGGGGAGGGAAATGGGAGGCGGTGGCGGGGAGGAGGCAGAAATCCTTAATAAATAAATAAATTTAAAAAAAAAAGAAAAGGACCAACTGTGAGCGTGTGGGGCAACCAGAACTGTGATGTGTCTGAATAGATTGTACAACTGCACACTCCCTTTCAAGAACTAGCTAGTAAATTCCTAAAGCGCTGAGCTGTGTCTACTCCATGGCTTGGCAATACGAAATTACTAAGTAATTACTCAAGGAAGTGAAAACATATGTTTACAAAATGACTTCAATGAAGATGATTATAGATGTCTCAGTCATAATCGTCAAAGAATGGAGACAGTCCTAGTTTTTGATGGTAGGAGAACGGCTAAGCAGGTGACTGCCTCCCTATACCAGGGAGTGATACTCCACAGGAGAAGGGGGTGACTGTCTGATGAGAACGTCCTTGTGTAGACACATTTATGTGGGCGTCTAATGGCTTGCTTGCTGATTGAGACGCGCATCTCTCAGGCTGAGCTGTGCGTGTATGGCCATGTGGACACCTTGTCAGATTAGAGACCTGAAGTTCTTTTGGGTCCAGTTCTGTGTGACTTGCATGGGTATCCCACCTGGTGTGTGCCAGCCCCTGGGGGTGCTGATCTTCCTGCAGGTTTCCAGAAGGTCTTGTCAGCTCTCTGTGTCTTTCTCTCACAGTATGTCTCTTCTCTTTCCTGATTCATAGAGGGTGATGTTTGGCAGTACTGAATATTTGTTGAAGGAACGAAGACACTAATTAAAAAAGAGAAGGCCCACTTGGTAAAGGACTTGCCAGGCTTGTGTGAGATCCTGCCTTTGGATCCCCAGAATGTGCGTGAAAAGCCATGCACTAGAATGCCTTCTATAATCCCGATACTCTTACACAGAGAGAGGCTGAGACAGTAAAATCCCCAGAAGCTCTTGGGCCAGACTGCCTGTGGCACCCAGTGGGATCAACAAGAGACCTTGTCTCAGACAAGGTGGAAGGTGAGAAACGGCACCTGAGGTTGCTCTCTGACTTCCACCATGCCTATGTAACAACATGTGTCCATCTTAAGTGACACAAATGAACACACACACACACACACACACACACACACACGGCATGCATACAGAGATTCAAAAGAGAATGAATTAGTGAATATCAAACTACGGCGTTGGTGTGAATACGAAAGTCAGCTGTCTCTCTTCATAAGGATAAGTGTGACATGAGCTTACTGGAAAGACAAGGGACGCCTTAGCCTGGTTCTCTTCAGTCTGCACAGACGAAGATGCCCCAGACAATTCAATGACTGATCTTGTTTTCCGTCCTTTTCTTCTCAGAGTAAGGGCCAAGATGATGACAGCTGCCGCTGTGGCTAGGCACTGGGCCATTAAACTGTTATGCAAGAAATAGACATGGCCTATGGGAAGCAGGCGTGAGATGACCCCCATCTCTGGTCAAGAATGACAGCAACAGTTGGGACTTCTGTAGAAAACACCAACTAAACAACACCCCCGAGTCCCTAGTCCCCTCCAAGCCCAAGAGGCAACAGGATATAAAATGCATTAAATTAAGCTAAAGCCGCCAAGAAACCTGCCCTTGGAAGATGTGTTATTGGGAATTTTTTTTAAATCAAAACTTACTAACTAATCTATCTCTCGAAAAGTAATATTTTGTGTCCAGAATGTATTTATAGAAATAAAACAGAATTAACCCAGGTCAAAAACAGCTTTGTTCTAAGAATTCTTAACACAGTGATAAAATAAAGAAAGAGGAAATTAACAATGTGTTGAAAATGGAATATAATAATTCTGAGCCAACAACTTTAATGAAGAAAGGACCAATTATGTACATTTGACTTGAGATGTTAAATATTTGTAAATTTATTTGAACTGAAACTTTATGCTTAGACTCTCAAGTTTAAAGCCCAGGAAATATGGATTTATTTGTTTATAAAGACTTCTGAGGTTAACACAGAAAGTTGAGAGATTCATGTTGTTTCTTTGTTTTTCCATCGAGTTTGTGTTTTGTTTTGTTTTGTTTTGTTTGCATAAGTGTACAGTCTACTATGTGTTGGATATATCATAGTCTTGATAAAATTGAAGACAATGAGCATGTGTTATATTTTGGGGATGTGGTAAGAAAGAATTGCAGAAGGGGGAAAATTTTCCAGATATATTCCTTGTCCCTCACCAGGCCCCAACTGCCTTTCTTCTTTCTAGTGTCCTGTGTTCTCTTGTCCTCCCCAATCGTCCAACAGCTCTTTCTTCTCCTGCGGCCTCTTGTCTTGTTCTCTAGCCTGGATCTACACTCATATACTCTATACTGTTCAACTGACATGAAATTTCTGATTTTGCTATGTTCAAATGATCAAGTCAGAAAGAGAATCAGGTAGGAGAGACGGCTCAGTGATTAAGAGCACTTCCTGTTCTTCCTGAGGACCTGAGTTTGGTTTACAGCTTGCATGTTGGGTGGCTCACACAAACCAGTAACTCTAGCTCCAGAAAATCCAATACCTCTAGCTTCCATGAGTGTCTCACTCACATACACACGCACACACATGTACACACTCACACATGTAATTAAAAAACACACTGATTTTTTTTAAAGCCAGGAACACAATTTATGGGCATGATTTAGAACAGAATTATGCTTACTAAACTGATCTTAAGCAATAAATATTTTAATAAGAAAAGCCGTTTGGATTCTGAGTGTTCTTCACAGACAATCCTCCTGGCCTTTCTATGACAACTCAATCCTTCAGGGTGACCCTATTCGTGACAGCTGCTGATGTGTGCAGCTCCTGTTCTGACACCGATTAGAGGTGACACCCGCAGGCCCTTGTGCAAATGCTGCTCAGATCTTGTCACTAACTTCCAGTAAGCTTCCTTCAGTTCTTAGCTTATGTTGAGCTGGTGTTGAGAAGCTGGTAGGTGGTGTTTCTAAGTAGGTGCAAAGTTAACAAACGTTTGGAGCAGGCAAGTACTGGAGGCCCCGGCGGACGCTTGTGTGTGGTGCAGAGGCTGGCAACGCTCCCTCTGGTGGGGCTTACGGCAGAACGGACTCATCCAGCCCTGTTCCTGGAGCTGTGGTGTCCTGGCCATCTTCTTGTGCCCTCTCTAGCCCTGCTACACCACAAAGATCTTCCTGCAAGTTAAAAAAGCAGAGACAGTTGCTGGGAGTTGGAGGTTCTTCTGCCTGCAGAGCTGTCTGCAAGTACTCAGTGAGCTCAAGGATGCATCTTAGGTGAGTGTCACCCGTGTTGGGGTGGGATCTTAGGTCACACACCTGCCTTTGAGTCATCCCTGTTCTTGTAGGCAGCCCCTCCCCCCACTCACATTCTTGTAAGTAGCTTTAAGAAACTCACTGTTTCACAGACCAAACTTGGGTAGAATGATGATGACGACGACGATGATGATGATGATGATGACGATGATGACGACGATGACGATGATGACGATGGTGATGATGATGATGATGGTGATGGTGATGATGATGATGGTGATGGTGATGATGATGATGATGACGATGATGACAATGATGATGATGGTGATGATGATGATAATGATGACGATGATGATGATGATGATGACGATGATGATGATGACGATGATGATGATGATGATGATGATGATGGTGATTATGTCTGCCATTAGTGTTCTTTTTTGGTGAATGGACATTTGTTCACAAACACCATACCGTGGGGAGGCTCTGGAAACTTTAGGCAGTAGGACCTAGCCAGAGTGAATGGGTCCCTGTGCCTGAAGCCTTGAGTTTATCTTGTCCCCAGGCTCTTCCCTGTCTGTCACGAGGTGAATAGCCTCTTCCTTCCTGTGCTACCACACCACAATGTCCCACCTCACCGTGGGAGAAGAGAGACCCAGTGAAGCTAACAGTGCTGCGGATATTTTGGTAGGGGCTATCTGTGTAAAAGTGAAAAAAAAATTAGCTAGTACAGCTCGCACTTCAATAGGATGGAATCTTTTAAGACTTTGAGGGTAAGGTGAGACAGATTCACTTAAAACATTCTGAAGAACTATTACCACCTGGAGCTACTCTCCCAGCTTCCTGGGTTGGGGTAAGGGAAGAATGAGAAAGAGAGGCTAGACAAGTGATGGTTAGGATAAGTTTGGTTCCCAATGAGGACAAATCGGAAGTAACATACAGCAACTGGGCTATTTCTCAGAACCAGGGCACCTCTTCAGCACGATCTTGTATCATGGCACACTGGGCAAGAACAAAGCAGTATTTGGGACCAGTGGACAGATAGTGAGGGTTGTGTCGCTGTATGAGTAAAGAGATCACTGGGGATAACTCCCAAAGCAGTGACTATCAAAACAAAAAAAGCCAGCAAAGATGGGTGTTTCCCATCGAAACTCATGCATATTCATTTAGGAAAGTTCCACCATCGTCTGTAGAGGCAGACACAATCTATTGAGCATGCTCAGTTTGAGAACAGGCTTCCTCATATGTCACATGTTCAAACATGGCAGACAGGAACATCTCCAGGGTAGAAAATTTAGCAATATAATGAGATTATAATGAGCAAAGGTCACCTACGAGATTTTGGCTGTTTCCTTGAGTTTCTCTCTGGAGAGCCTTAAGGGAAACAAACAAAACCTTGAAGGATGATTGACAGCCATTTAAAGGGGCAGCAGCCATCCCCCCCCCCCCCAGCAAGCACAGCTGCCTGTACATTCCACCAGCTAGTGCAATGCTGGTGGGATAGAGCCCCTGGGTTCCTACCAATGTTCTTACCCAGTAGCTCAGCCGTTCTGCTATTCTGCATTCTTAGCTACCCAGGTCATATCCAGCCAGGGCAAATTCTGCTGCTTACAACTGAGAAGGTATATATTGCATGTGGGAAGCAAGGCAGCCCCATAGCAGGCGCCTGCCACTAGCTGCCCACCGAGCATGTTCTGGGTCAGGTGTTCTACCTAGATTGTCATTCTTCTATAACCATAGGCTGGGATTGCCCTTCTCCATTGACACATGGAGAGCTGAGCTTTGAACACAGAGATGTGTCTCCTGAATCTGTTCCTACCACAACCAGGCACTAAACACAGTCAGAGCCAGACCTCCTTCAAGGCTGTGTGAGGGTTTGAATGAGATGTCCCCTATAGTTCCAGGCATTGGAACACTTAGTCCCCAGTTGGTGGCAGAATTGGGGAAGTTTTAGGGGGTACAGCCTTGCTGGAGAAAGTATGCCAGTGGGAGGGCTTTGAAACGAAAAGTTTCACATCGCATCCAGCTTGCTCTCTCTACTTCAGGCTTGTGGTGCAAGATGTGAACTCTCAGCTTCCTGTTCCTGCTGCCATGCCTGCAGCTAGCCACCTTGCCTACCCACAATGATGGGCTCTTATCCCTTAGAACCATAAGGCAAGAGAAATTCTTCTGGTCGCTTCTGGTCATGGTGTCTTCTCACAGTAACAGGAGAGCAACTAGTACCTGGCTCTGAATATGGAGTTATCTTACCCATATTTACTTAAATGTGTGTGTGTGTGTGTGTGTGTGTGTATGTATGTATGTGTGTGTGTGTGTGAGAGAGAGAGACAGAGAGAGAGACAGAGACAGAGAGAGACAGAGAGAGGGGGTGGGAAGTCCTTCTGTATATGTGTTGCTTTTATTGGTTAATGAATAAAGGAACTGCTTTGATCCTATAGCAGGGCAGAACAGAGCTGGGCAGTGAAAACTAAACTGAATGCTGGGGGAAAAGGCGGAGTCAGGGAGACACCATGTAGCCTCCACCTGGGACAGACAAGCTGGAACCATGCCAGTAAGTCACAGCCATGTGGCAATACACAGATTAATATAAATGTGTTATTAAGATGTAAGAGTTATCCAATAAGAAGCTAGAGCTAATAGGCTAGGCAGTGACTTAATTAATTAATTAGTTATTGGTTAATACAGTTTCTGTGTGGTTATTTCGAGTCTGGGCAGCCAGGAATGAGCAAGTGGCTTCCTACAACATGTATGTGTATGTCAGGGCATGTGTATTCCACAGTGCATGCATGCATGCATGGAGGTCAGAGGAAGATCTTGGGGGTCAGTCCTTGCCATTGATTTGTTTGAGATAAGATATATTTTTGTTGTTGTTCACCTGTGTACCGACCCACAAACTTGCCAGGGATTCTGCTTTCTCGGTCTGTCATTTCAATGCAAGTTCTGGGATTACATATATGTGCTACTCTACCTGGCTTTATGTTAGTTCTGGGGATTTGAACCCAAGTCCCTCACTCAGAGTGTCTGTACGTTAAGGACTTAACCCACTAAGACATATCCTCAGTCCTGCTTACTTCACCTACAGAGTTGTGTCTACTGTGCGCCTCCACTCTCAGCACTTGCTGGCATGTGATTTTTGAACTATTTGAGACGTTTCTGGGAGCATCCTCTTTATCTACAGTGTCAGCTCTTGAGTTCTGACCCTCAGTCCACTCTCATGAGGGTGCACCAGGGGCCAGACGCTGACCTTGCAGGTTTGGTGTGGACTGATGTGATCTACAAAGTGTCAAGTTTAGCACCTGCTTCCAAGAGAACTGGCCAATCAGGGAGTCAAGCTGTGACTCTCTGAACCGCCTGTTCCTTGCAGACGGTTATACCTGGGTGACAGCCGTGAACACTCTCCCTGGGCTGGAGGGTGTGGTACAGATTCACGTTTTGCTTTCTGTGTCTCTGAATTTCAGCTGCTTCCAAATCAATGTTGGTGCTGGAGAGATGGCTCAGCAGTTAAAAGTACTTTCTACTCTTGCAGAGGACCCAGCTATGGTTTCTAGCACCCACATGGCAGCTCACACCTGCCTGTAGCACCCTCTTCTGGCCTCCATAGGCACTGCACATGTGCATGGAGACAGAGCACACAAAATGAAAATAAGTGAAACTTCAACTTGTCTATCTTACTCCTGTGTGCTCATGGACACTCAGCGAGCTTCTGAGCTCCCAGAGGACAGTGCCCAGATCTTGTCTCACAGTTTGCAACTGGTGAACATCAGAAGCAATAATTCCGTATTTTGGTTGAACAACTTCATCCTGGGTCTTGTCTCTATTTATTTGGCTGTAAAGGGCTCACAAAGTTCTCAGATAATCCTCCCACTCTACGTCAGCTTTTGTTTTGTGAGAGAGTTGGCCCAGGCTGGGCTGGAACTGTAGCTCCTCCGGCAAGAGGCTCCTAGGCATAGTGGTTGCAGGTGTCGCCACCACACCGGCACACTGTGTAGCGAGGGCTTACGTCATTAACAGCCCAAATGATATTTCATGCTGTGTCTTTAGAGATACAGAGACTGGGGTCCTGCAATCCAGCGAAGGGGTGCTGGTGAAGCAGTCAGACAGCTTCCCTGGACCGCTGGCTCTGGTGGGGTGACGGTCATTGTGTTCTGCTCCTCACTGCAAGAGGGCTGGCCTAACCGACCAAGGCCTCTGTGAGGCCATTTTCCTCCAAGGAAACCCGTGGCTATGGGTGCTCCCAATGGATCAGCGTCCATCACTGCAGAGCCCACCCACCTGCCTGGCACCCACAGTGTGTTTCATGCAGTTCAGGTTCCTGTCTTCCTTCTGTCCCATCTTCCATCGCTCTCGTGCCGACAGCTGCAGGAACACATGGAGAGGGTTTGGCAGCTGCTTGCCGCAGATGCAGGTCTCTGTAATGTACCTTCCCTCCCTGGCTTGCTGCTCCTCAGTGCTTCTCTGGCTGCCTAGATGTCTTCATCACTGCCGCGGGGAGGGGGAGGGACGCTCGGAGGTGTGTGCGAGTGAGGCGTGAAGCCTCTGGGGACCGACACTGCTGAGCAGGCAGGATGGCTGCGTGTTTAAGATCCTCTCTGCCTTGTTTTCCCCCCACACACTTAGAGTCAGTTTTTTAAACTATTTTGTGTGCCTGGGAGTTTTGTGCCTTTCAGGCTGTCCTGGGGAAGAGAATATCCCCGTACGTCATTCCTTCCACCCTTGCAGAGCCTGCCTCCGACCTGGCCCCATCATGGCCTGGTTCTTCCCTGCAGCTGTCTCCTGACTTAACTGGCCTCTTTGCCTCCAACATGCCTCTTGTGCTTTCCACGGTCCTACCCTGGCGATTACCTTATAGCCAAATCTGGCAGTGTCCCTGCTTCCCTTCTAAGAAAAGTTTTATAACGCTTGTATCTGGTGAGGATGATCCTGGAACACTTGGTGTGGTGGGTAAGCCCTCGTGGCTGGACAGGACCTTCCCACAGTGAGTGATGAAATCCAGCTATTCTAAGTCTGTCTTTTTTTTTCCTGTGTGTGTGATACATGTATGCACCTGTATGTATATAGACATATGTGTGTGCAGGTGTATGTATGTGCAGGTGCGTGTGTGTGCACACTTGTGTGAGGGCCTGAGGTTGATGTTGGATATCTCCTCGATCACTCTATCTGTATGTTAAGGCAGTGTCTCTCATTTGAACCCAGAGTTCCCCAATTCAGTTAGTTTAGCCAGCTACCCTTGGATTCCCTGTCTCCACCTCCTGAACACTGAGGTTTTTATGTGGGTCTCCACAGCCATGTGGGATCCGAATTTAGTTGTCACATTTGTATAGCAAGCACATGACCCATGGAGCCATCTCCCAGCCCTGTCAGCGTTTCCACTGTGTCCCTTCAGCCTGGAGTCTGCTGCTGTCCCCCTCCAAATTCGTACCATCTGAGTCAGACAGGGCTCTAGGCTGATGTCCCCTGCTTTGGCCTTGGCCTCAATAGTCTCAGGGCTGAAGCTGCTTCTAGAGCCTTCTCAGAGAGTATCTGGGCAAAGGTGCTGACTAAAGAGCCTACTTCATAACAGGAGCTGGGCAAGGCTCAGGTCTGGTCCTTAAAGGGTTGGGTGGTCAGCCAGAGACACCAGAAAGCAGCCGGAGACACAGAAAGCAGCCAGAGACATAGAAAGCAGTGAAGACACAGAAAGCAGCCGGAGACACAGAGAGCAGTGGAGACACAGAAAGCAGTGGAGACACAGAAAGCAGTGGAGACACAGAAAGCAGTGGAGACACAGAAAGCAGCCAGAGACACCAGAAAGCAGCCGGAGACACAGAAAGCAGCC
>NC_022013.1:76324278-76332066 GCF_000317375.1 Microtus ochrogaster
GGACACAGAAAGCAGCCAAGTTTTAGAGAATAAAATCAGCATTGTGATGAGGCAGGTGCACAAAGCCCCTCCCACCACTTCCACCTTCCTGTGTCCTTTGCAGACTCTGCGGTTATAAACCATGTCTTCAGTCTGTCTTCCCAACAGCCTTGAGTTTCTTGAGGACCAGGATTAGTCCTTGGTGCTCACCAATCCCAGAGAGGAAGCTCAAAAGGTGACCGGCCTCAATGGCAGCCAATAGCTGTCCAAGTGGTGGTGGCCCTGCCAGGGGCCTTCCGCTTTGGGCCAGTCACGTTTGTTTCAAGGAAGTGCCTCCATCACCTCGGGCTGAAAGATGGGTCTGTGAAATGTGGACCTCCATGCCTGCCATGCTGAGCTTCTCATAGATGTGTCTCTCTGGCTGTTCGTGTCCCCGATTGTGAGAGTTGGCCTGCCCTGTTCTTTGTCGTGTCTGCTCTGATGTAGGTACGATGCTCTGGGATGTTGCTTTGGTTCATCCGGCACTTCTCTGAGAAAGACATGGACATTTAGTTAGCTGATGGTTTCAAAGGCCCGACTCTCTGGGCGGTGTATTTGCATTTTATACTAAAAGTGCCTGGCATGTTATAAATTTGACTTTTCCGTGCTTCAGTAGTGACATGAGTTTAATACTAATGAGCAGTCCATCCGGCCTTGCGGTGACAGCAGTGGCCGTGTTCTCGCGGGATGAAATATGCCGCCCAGTTTATGGATCGCAGTTGGGTGCATGTCTGTGTTTGTCTGCATTGGAGGTTCTGGTGTGGCTGTATCCATGTGTGTCTGCACATACTCATGCCTTCTATGAGTGGAGCTCAGATAACAGTGTGTGGATTCTGTGTGTCTTTGTGAAATTATACAAGGACTCATGTATTTCAG
This sequence comes from Microtus ochrogaster, assembly GCF_000317375.1. Classification (NCBI taxonomy): domain Eukaryota; kingdom Metazoa; phylum Chordata; class Mammalia; order Rodentia; family Cricetidae; genus Microtus; species Microtus ochrogaster. The sequence goes on from NC_022013.1 coordinate 76,325,173, forward strand.
TGCCCCAAATGTACCTCCTAAGGGACAGCTAATCCAAATTTGCAGCGTAAACTGGGCATGGCAATTCCCACCTGCCATCCTAGCACCTCAAAGGCTGGAGCCGAAAGTTTGTAAGATGAGCTAGGCAGAGAGCCTGTTTGGGAGCAGCTCCTAGTCACCACCTCCCCCCACATCCACCATCCCCTTCTGAGAACATGGATTTCTAAATTTGCTGAAGCATTGCTAAAAATGTATTCTCTATATACTCAGACAGTTTTCCTCACACAAGAACCTTTTACCTTGGCCTCTGACCTCGAAACCGGAATTTGGGCTCTGTCAGATGCCTTGAAAAAAGACCCAACCTACTGACTGACTGAGAATTAAATGATTTTGTAGGGAGATAAAAGAGAAAGCAACGCCCCATAACCAAGAAAGACCAAGATGTCACCTACCTGCGTCTGAGTTTGCTTAGTCAAGGGCTTCTGGGGTGCTGTCTCTGTGCCCCTCTCCCTCTCTCCCTCCCTTTTTCTCTCTCCCCCTCCCTCTCTTCCTCCCTCCCCTGTCTCTGTCTCCCTCTCCCCCTCCCTCCCTCTTTCTCTCCCCCCATCTTTTTCCCTCCCTCTCTCTCTATCCCTCCCTCTCTCTCTCTAGCTCTATGTACCTCCTCCACCTCCACCTCATTCCCATTTACACTTCAGTTTTGTCGTCTCTATCTTAGTCTTGGCCTTGACCACACACATCCTATACCTTGGCTTACTGTGAGGTCCAGTCCCTTGTGGCTGGTGAGCTGGACGACTTAGAGTCTTTACTCACTTGTGCTATGTGCGTTTCAGCTCCTTTCAACAATGCCCTCACCTCCTGGTCCCGAGAGCCTTGCTCCCTAAATAGGTATGCTCCCTCATTCCAGCCCAGAGCTAGCCCCATTTCCACCTCTGACATTGAGCTAGCCTGCCTCCAGCCTGTCCAGCTTCCTGCCTCTGGGCAGTCAGTCCTCACCCCTCCTGTCCAGGCCTGCCCTGCTGGGGCTCCTGCCTGGCAGGACATGGCACCTGTAATGACTAAAAATAGGTGTTGCATAAAAGAACGGTGAGACCCAGATGATGTCTGAAGCAGGAAATATAATGACCCTCCAAAACTATGGTTCTGGTGCTTCCCCAGGAGCCCAGCCCTTGCTTCAAAGCCTGTGAACTATCTTTATTTTGCATTCAAACTATCTTTTGGGGCCAGGTTTCCTTCACAACACAGCTTATTGCTAAACGGATCTGAAACCCTGGGGAGTTTATCTGTAGTTAGGGTTTCTTTTTTTTCCTCCTTTCCAGTAACCATGGGTCGGAGGTATTCCAGCAATTCTTAACCAAAGGGCGACTCTGTTTCATGACATCTAATCAGGGGGACATCCCACTGGGAGGACAGATTGTGTCCTTTTTCCCCACTCTGGACTGAGGAGATAAAGAGATAAAACTCAGAGGTTGTTTTATTTTCTGAAAAAAATCAACAGTGCAGTCTTCTGGTGGGGGGATCCTCGTGTGAGCCTGTTATGCATAGAACCTGATGGGAGGAGGCCAGTGGGCTTGTGGGTGGAAAGGTTTGTGCCTACAATGACTGGTCGTGGTCTGTTCTGAAAAGGCTCCAATTTGGAGCTCCAGTCTGGGATCCCGGTAGTTCATAGGAAAATGGAAAATTTTGCGGATGTGCACCTGTGCTTTCGCCGGATGTCTGCATTGGTGGGATGTGGTTGTGTAGACCTGTACACTCCCTGAGGACCTTCTCAGGCCCAAGACCCTAGGTCCACCTCATTTGCCGCTGAGGAGGCCCAGGTGTTGCAGTAATGGGTCAGGACATGCTTGGGGTCAGTCTCCTGCCACCTGCAGCCACACAACCAATGCCTACCATGCTGTTCTCGGAGGCTCTAATGCACCTCTGGGAAGAGCGTAGGAGATGATGCTTCCAGCTGCGGCAGGAGAGATGGCTTTTCTGCACAGTCATCAACGGCCCAGGGCAGAACACTAGTGGGGTTCGCAGAGTGAGCAGTTTGGGGGGTTTGTCTTGGGATTAGAAGCAATGGAAATTCCAGATCCATGGGGAGCCCAAGTGTGGGCAGCAGCAAGTCGGCCACCAACTGGTCCCAGCATGCGTCGCTGGCTCCCGACTCTCTTCACTGCTACTCCTTTGTTCTCGCTGGGTGCCACGGTTTTCTCGACCTCTACCCATTTTCCTTCTCTTGACATCAAATTCGTTTATTTGTCCCTTCAGTTCTAATGCAGAGGTTCTGAGACCAAAGCCAAAAACAGTTAAGGTGCTGGGGGCCCTGCTTTCAATGCCACCGAGGTACCCAGCTTTCCCTTGGGGTGTAACACCAGCTGCACCATCCCACCCCTGAAGACTTATTTCCATTGTCAGTTTGTGTGGGTTAAGAGAAGCCTGGGGAATGTCAGTGTGGGCATTTCCAGGGAGGATTATCTGACATCAACAGGCAGGATCCCATCGATCCCACGGTCTTGGGTCCTGCGCCAAACAGGGGAATGGAGAGATAGACACTGCGATTCATTCCCCTTTCTTTGGTCTGCACAGACAGGGACAGAGGAGGTCCCATGACTGTACCTTCCCTGCTTGATAGACTGTGTCTTCAGAACCTTCAGCCAAAGTGTGCTCTTCTCCTGTAGGCTGCTCTTTGCCGGTGTTTGGTCACAGCAAAGGTACAAGTAATGCCGTGTACCCCCGTGAAAGCCCATCCTGAGATCATCTACCCTGACCCATGCTGTCTCTTGAGTTTCCTTTGTCTACGATTTTCCTGCTTCCAACAAGGAGCTGCCCCAGCCTCAGAGCGTAAGGTTTTCTCTTTTCCTCATAATTTTATTTTACTTTTTAATTAAGAATGAGGTTTCATTACAGCATTTTCCAAGTGATTTTTTTCTTGCTGTTTCTCTTTCCCTTGTCTTCCCTGTGTCCCTCCCTTCCTTGTGTCTCACCACTCCCAGTAGCCTTCAATATCATGTCACATAGCACCCCTAAGACCCTCGCCTCTCCACCTGTTTCCCTCTCAGGGGATCCTATCCAGTTTCAAAATCCAGTCCCACAGTCTAGTCCCTCTCTCTGAACCCTTTGCACACACACACGCATCCTAAGTCAGTGTGTGCAGGAAAGGACACTTGGCATTTGTCTTTCTGAGATGGGATCACCTTACAATACAGTACTTTCTAGTATTATGCATAATAAATTCTGTTTTCTGGAAATTTTCATAATTTCATTTTTATTAACAGCCAAGTAGAGTTCCACTGTGTCACAGTTTCCTTGCCCACTCTCCTGTTGATGGACATCTCGGCTGGTCTCATTTCCTGGCTGTTATGAATGGAGCAGCAACCAACATGGCCGAGTAAGTGTCTCTGTAGGGTATGAGCTTCAGGCGCTCTGAGCAGAGCTGGCTTCACTTTGCCTGTCAGCATCAGGACAGGTCCCTCCCTTGTCGTTCGGAGTCTGGCTTTGCAGCAGGAGTAAGTGTCCATCCTCCAGGCTGTGACACACAAAGATCTTTCCATTCCGTGATCATTAGAGGCTCCATCAGAATCGTCATTCGGACTTTGTCATTTCAGCAAAGTCATCGGCAATGGTCCCACCCCTCTTGGTAATGTGTCCCTCATCTCATACCTGCTAGTTCGAGGGGCCAGAAACACTCTCTCATCTGTCTCAGCCCAGGTCTATGGAGCCCTGCTTTGATGAGCATGGAGGATGTGGGTTTGGGGGATTGAATCTTTGACAGGACTTTTAGGAAAGTCAGCAACAACAGTGACTGTAGCTCCACCAATCTCAAGGCTCAAGGTTTTTTTTTTTATGAATTAGGGAGAGCTTTTGGACCCCAGAACAGGACCGTCTCCTGTGTTTCTGCAAAGGTTTTACAGAGTATAATTAACATGCATAGACCACCTGGTTTAGCAGGTGAATGTCTGGGCTCTGGTTCCCACTGTGAAATACCAACCTTGGTTTTGCCACATCCGCAATATTGGCGTGTACCTTATCTTTTCTATGTAAAAAACAAATGGGGATAATGATGTTTGTGCCTTGCAGGGTTATTCCAGGGATGAAATAAACGTGCTGAGAACAAATGTCCCTGGAAAGAGCATGACAGTATGGATACTGAAGAGTGCCAATGCCCAAATGAATGGTTTGTTTCTGGCTCTTGCTGGCCTCCTGGAGGCAGGACCCAGGCAACAGCAGTTCCAGGAGGCACTTGTGACTCAAAGGCAGAAGTTTCACCTTAGAAACAAGTGACAGAGGAGTACAGGTGACCATGCCATCATAATGAACACCTCAGCAGGTCGGGCTCTGAGAAGTCTTGTATTGCTTGGCTCTGTCCTCACAAGAATGGTGTGAAAAATGCTAGGGACTCCTATGGTTGAGGAATGAGAGGCTTGGAGAGGATTGGAACCTGATGAAACCACACAGGGCAGGACCTGAAGCCTGTGTTCTCCCAGCACATCCTCTGTGTGTCATTGGTGTAACCATTGGGGTGTCTTCTGGTCTTCCCTTTGGTTTCCCTTCCTCAGTGAGTTCCTATTGTTGCTTAGGACTTTTATATACAGACTCAGCCCTGACCAAAATGTCATGACACCCAGAATTTTGGTCTCTCTGTATCACATGCTGGGCTAGCTTGAACAAACTGTTGATCACAGCTGGAATATTAAACTAGAGCTGGGGTGCTTTCCCTGCCCAGCTCAGGTCAAACGGGGAGGGTCTAATCAGGTTATTCACGTATTGGTATTCATCAGATATGGTTGCTCTGTGGTTTTCTTCATAAAATTACTTAGGAAACATGGTTAAGCATCAAAGATTTGTCCTGTGGGCTTGGCCAACATAAACCAAATTTTCTTAGGGCTTGTTGTCCCAAAGCAGGGCAACCACCAGACTTCCAGAGTTGGGACACCAAACCATATACTTTAGAGAGAAACCTCAGCCTCAATGTCCTGCCTAGCTTTCAGGCCCATCCTCTTCCAGCCATGTGTGGGCTGGTTCAGGACAGAAATGCCAGCTAAGGTGGAAAAGCCACGATGAAGTCCCCTGCCCTGCCCCAGTTATCTCTGGTGTTGGGGTTCCTGCCTCACGCATGGAGACGGTTTTACAATTGTGAGACACTGGGTTGGCTTGACATGCCATTCAGAAGACAACTTTAGGTAGGGCAAAGGAAAACCCTGAAGTCAAGGGAAAATGGAAACTCAAATCTGGGTGTTTCGGGGTACACCAGGGGTACTCATGATGGGCAACTGACAAAGCATATCCCTCACCTTAGATAAGGCTCCTGAAGCTTCAGGTTAGTCCAGGGTCTCCTTAATTCAATGGACCAACTCTTCTTGGCAGTGCCTTCTGGGACCACAGTGGGAGCAGAGTAGAGATCACACAGTCTCAGGCCAGCTCCACTCAGGGTGCACACATGGCTGATGGTAGACAGCAGAGGTCCTGGCTTCCAGCTCCAGCATGGGTCCCCACAGACAGGCTTCTATTCACTCTGCAGGCTGAGCTCTGAAGACAGCGCCAGGTCCTCAGTTCTCCACCCTTTCCAAAGCCTTGTGCCGAGGCTTAGAGCGTGCTTAGTGCGGAGCTGGGGAGACAGATTCGTAGGTAATGTGCTTGCCACACACGCGTGGGAATCTGAGTTTGAATCCAAAGCCCCCACATAAATTGCTGGGCCCAGCAGTGTAGGTTTATAATCCTGTTGCTAAAAAGGTAAAGGCAGGAGGAGGCAGGAGGGTCCCTGGGGTTTTCTGGACAGTCAATCTAACCAAGTACAAACTCCAGGTTCTGTGAGAGACTCTATCTCAAAATATAAGTTAGAGATAGATGATGAAGATACCGAGTGCTGACCTCTAGCCTACACATTCATGTACACACGCACACACACACACACACTCAAACATACATACACACACACACACACACTCAAACATACATACATGGTCACACACAAAGACATGTTCACGTGTGCATGCATATGCATGCACATGTACACACACAAACACACACAATGTAGAAGATGATGACTGTCTAATGAAGGAGGGACAGCCCCATCACCAGTGAGGTTCAGGTTGTCCAGGCTGCTTTGCTGTTCTCGGGGAATTTCCCGTTCACATTGGTGGCTCCATCTCTAGATGGCATGTAGGGAGGGTGCACAAGCTGTTGGCATTACATTGATTTATTTGTACATGTGATTAAAAAATAATAAGAGGTTATTGCCATGTGGAATGGAAGAAGCAAAGGATAGGGAGTGAGAATAAAGATTTTGCTTGGATAGGAAGGCCTAAAGTAAATCCCTCTGGAAAGAACCCAGCCTGTGGCATTTCTCAGCCCTCCCTCTTTCTGGGACTGCTTGGGTTGGGTTTTCAACAGAGAGCCTCGGGATGAGAGAAAGATATCTCCCCGGCACAGAGTTCCCCGGCTCTCCAAAGGGAAGGCAGATTTGGAAAACTGGCACTGCCCCTGCCCAGATGGCAGCCAGCAGCTGGCTCTGGCAAGGGGAAGTTCTCACTCTCTGCTGCTGGCTGCCTGGCCCCTCCCAGCCCCAGCAAAACAGGCCTGGCCATAGGAAAGAGAGCATGTGAGAGCCCAACCCTGCCAGCCGCTCCCCACCACCCTGACATGGCGACTCTGGCTCTGGCACCCTGGTGGGGGGGGGGAGCAGGGGGAGCAGGCCTGGCCACCCAGCCAGCAGCCCTGGCCTCCCTCTTCTTGCCTCAGCTGCTGGCTTGGCACCATGGTGCCTTGCATAGATGGGGCTATTGCAGGAGGGACAAAGGGTGGTGGCGATTGCAGAGAGTGTCCTGGCCTTGAAACCAGGAGCCTCCAGATGATGGGGCCAGCCTGTAGCTGCCTCTTCCCACTCTAATACCTCTGCCTGTCAGTGGGCCTCTGTGACCTCATGGTTCCCAC
>NC_022013.1:76332580-76367795 GCF_000317375.1 Microtus ochrogaster
CTCCCATGATGCCTTTCTCTTACTTCACTGTCTCTCTCCTTCTCTTCTGTATCCCTCACCCAGTTCAACTACATGTTGTGTAGCTCAGTGGGCCTCTAGGTTCTGGGATTGTCGTCCAACAAGGGTGCCTTGTACCGAGATTGCTTTGTGATCACTGATAGTTATGGTGTGTGAGCTACACACACACATAATACACACATATACACACCCACACATACATACACACACATATACACATACATACACACACATATACACATACATACATACACATATACACATACATACATATACACACATACACAGACACACCCACACACATACATACACACACACTCACACACATATATGCACATACATACACACATACACACACACTCACACACATACCTCACTAATATTGGGCCCAGACCCATGGTGTTTTTTTAAAAAAAAATAAATTTTATTGCTGATTTATGTATCCAGGGAAAGATTTAATGTATAGCTCTACTGGAAAATGGAAGGCTGGTCTTTGGGTTCAGTGTTTGTTTCTGATTCAAATCACAAGGTTCCTGCCATCAGTTAGGCTCCCTTAGCTAAGTCCCAGGTGGTTTTAGGCTCAGATGCTGTGTATATTTGTGAAGAGGGAGGGAGGGAAGAAGGGAGGGAGAGAGAGAGAGAACACTTGGCATGTAAGCTCTCTATCACTGTGGTTAAAGCACCTAAGGTAATTTACATATAAGGGTAACAGTTTGTTTGGTTTCAGAGGTTTTAGTCCAGTCAGTTAATCCCACTGCCTTTGGGCAGGTGGAGAAGCAGAGGCATGATGGGGGAGAAGCCAGTGGCGGGGCCACCAACCGCTTCCCTCATGGCAGCCAGAAGCACAGAGAGTAAGAAGGGCACAGTTCACTGACTCGACTTTTCCTCCCTCAGGCCCCACCTTCTTTCTGCCACCTCCTAGTCATGACACAGGCTGGACACCTTTGGGGGCACTTTAGGAAGCGTGCTTCTGCTCCCAGAGGTCTTCTGCAAGGGCGCTTTAACTTAAGGGAACATTCATGCTCTTAGTGCAACGGGTTCCCTTCCCCTCAGTGTCAACCCCCACCCCCAGTGAGTGAGACAAGTCGTCCATGTCCATGACCCTCTCCCCTGTCCGAGAAATGAATACCTAACCATGGAAGTCTCCCCAGCCATTTTTGGTGGGATTCAGAAATTTCCCCTTGAAGACGGAAGCAGCTGTGGGTCCAGATCCAGTCTCTGACTGCCTGGGGCCTCCCCCACCGCTGAGGTGTTCAGCCTCACAAAGGCATCTTGTGTCTTGAAACATAGGTGTCTCATCTGGGGACTTTAGGAAGGGCTGAAGACACATCTTGGTCATTAGTGTCCCCTGGTAATGTGATTAGCAGGAACAGTTCAAGGTGAAGGGCTGGCTTTAAGAACACCAGCTGATCCTCACAGCTGGAGGCCAGCAGAAGCCTCTGGCTCTGAAGGAACAGCCCAACCGCTCTGTGTGTCTGAGCTAATGAGAGGGTCAGTGGTCCAGTGTCACTTGAGATAAATTAGTGAAGGCGAGCAACTGTGGACTGCACCCTGAGCAGAGCAGAGTTCCTTCAAAAGGAACTTGCCACTATTGTGAGACTCTCACGTAAACACACACACACCACACCCAAGCTTTCGTCATGGTAGCTTTGTTTCTGTTTGGTTGTGGGTGTTTTCTGGTTTGTTTGTTTTATTGGCTTAGCTAATAATAATTAATAAAATTCAGCTTCTGGATGTGGGGATGCAAGGGTTTTCAAGAATGCACTCATGCATGTCCTTGCCGTCACATGCACTCGTGCATGCCCTCGCCGTCACATGCAGTCGTGCATGCCCTCGCCGTCACATGCACTCGTGCATGCCCTAGCTGTCACATGCACGAGTGCATGCCCTAGCCGTCACATGCACGAGTGCATGCCCTCGCCATCACATGCACTCGTGCATGCCCTAGCTGTCATGATGGGAGACCTGACCACACACCAACCTGCTTCCTGTGTGACCCTTTGTATCCAGCCCCTTCTTTTTCTTGCAAAGTCTGACAACTGTGGACCTGTTTTTCAGGTCTTTGCCAGAGTGTTCTATAGATAGATTCATACCTTACAGAGCTTGGCAGAGCTGGTTTCTTTCACCCCACAGTGTGCACTGGGATCCATCCTTGCTACTGAATGTGCAAAGTCTGAGGTTTTCATTGCTGAGTGATACTCCACCACTCCGCTGTTCACTTGTTGACAGACGTGCGGTTACTTTTGATTGGGAAAATCATAGTAAACATCTGTGTGTAACATTTATGTGGTATGTTCTTATCTCCTTTCGGTAAGAATCTAAGCATGGGATGGCTTGGTCCTGGGTTTCATGTCTTCTAAACATCACCAGAACTGACAAAAGGCCTCGTGCTGCCTTCCAGCTGGGAGTCTGTGAGAATTCCATCTGTCCCGCATACTCGGACTCACTGCAGCCAGATTTTGAGAAATGTTTTTAGCAGTTCCAAAGGAGACATGGAGGTCTCTTTAGCTTTGTGTTTTCTGAAGGATCACAGATACTGGGCTTCTCATCTGCATGCCCGCCTGAGGAAAATGTTCACTCAGACCTTTAGCCTGGATCAATGGTGCAAAGCCTTGCTTTGTATTACCTCCCAGAAAGATCATAACTTAATAATTTTTATTTACAGTCAGGACTATGACTCTTTTGAATGTATCTTTGGATGTAGTATATAATATATCCTGGTCCTCTCTCCTCTTCCTCACTCCCTCGCTACCCAGAAACTGTTCATAGGGACAAAGTGCCCCACCTCTGACCTACAACCCCAGCCCTTCCCGTTCCTTCCCCTTCCCTTCCTCCTCCCTCCCCCTCCCTCCATAGAAACATTCAATTGTTTCAGCACCATTTGTTAAAAGGCAGCTTTTCTCCGTGGAAGGTTCTACGCCCTTATCAAGTGAGCAGATCACCTTTGGTGGGCCATGCTGGGCTCGTTTAGAGGGCATCTCCCTCATGTGCTGTCTTTCACAGTGAGTCTCCCTGCTGGCTAAGGAGTGACCCATGCAGGCTGAGGAGTGAGCCACGTATGGACAGAGCTGCTCAAACCTGACTGGGCAAAAGAAAAGCAGTTTTATCCAACCGAGATGGGAGCTAACTTTGCCATTGGTTGTAGTACAACTTCTGCGTCTAGGGTGTCTTGATCTTAAAGAAACGCAGGTGAAGTTCTCTGAGCAGTGCCGTGAAGGTTAATGAGGGTCTTGTCTGGGAGAGGGCTGGGGGTTTGCCTCATCAGCATCCAGGTATTCATATATATAAAACACCTTCTGTTTTACTTCACAGTGAAGACGTGCCAGGCGAGTGGAGGTAGTCAGAAGGATAAGCATGGTGATAGACTAAAAGTTCTGTGACGTGTGCACATGCAAATGTGTGTGTACATGTGCATATATGTGTGAGTGCAGGTACACATGTAAATATCATGTATGTGGAAGCCAGAAGCCAATCTCAGCTTTCCTTCCTCAGGTACTATCCACCTCTGAGTGGGCCAGGGGTATCCTCCTCCTCCTCCTCTTCCTCCTCCTCCTTTTCCTCCTCCTCCTCTTCCCAGTTTCGGGGTCACCAGGATGTTCCATCACCCCCAGCTTTTTTACGTGAGTTCTGCGGATCAAACGTAGACCCTGCTGTTTCCAAGGTGAGACCCTCACTGTCTCCCAAGCCCAGTTCCTGCATAGAAAACTCCATCGTCTTTTGTAGGCTAAGACACAGTTCACATCTGTCTGCACCAGCCGCTCTCTCAGCATCGCCGGGCTCACTTACTTCCTGCCGGGAGGTCAAAGGCATAAGTTATCCGAGAATGTACTTCGCAATCGAGTGCCCATGGCATTTCTCGGGCTGTCTTCATGAGCAAGATTGTTGTGGCGTTTTGGAATGTGCCTTTGTATTGCTCAGATACTTTCTACCATGCCACTCATTTCTGATTTTTCATGGCCTTAAAGCCACCATCTGGTGCAAGGCTGGGAAGGACACTGCAAGAACCCAGTGGCCTCAGGACTGCCCCCCTGGGCTAGGAGAAACAGTTCTTACTCAGAAAGCTTCTCAGAGTTTGCTTTCCGCCATTGAAGACTTGACCTTTTGTGTAGGCCCTAGCTCGCCCTCCAGGGAACCTACTTGCTACTGATGGACGATCACCCCTGGAGCGCTCTAGAAGGTTTGAACTATGAAAATGATTTTGTGTTTCTGACCAACCTTGCTTTGTAAATCATTAGAGCATCTCTGCTCTAAACACCAACAGTAGAGACAGCTTGTGATTAACCTCTCTCCCTCCAAGAAGCGGCTGGTACAAATGATTCTTCCTTTTGGAACAATGTAACCAGTTTTTAATAAAGCTGAAAGACTTCTGCCCAGAGCCCTGTGGTCATCTGTTTTCCTTAATGGCCTTTTATGAGGGACCTTATCAAAAGCTCGCAAAGGAATCCGAGTGAACGATGGTCCTCCGTTCACCTTTACCTACGGCTTCATTAACTTTTTCAAAAACAATATGACACAGTTTTCCACATAATTAAAGGGGTTGGGAGAAGGGAACTTTAAGTACCGTTTGACAGTTCGCGACGTCGCTCAGGAGGACCAGGTCACCGCTCACATTCTGCCTCTGCTCTCGGACACTAATTCATTTCCCAGGCTGTCTGGCGAGGTCAGCCGCAGGTTCAAGGTGGAAATGACAAGGTTTCAAGTGTGTAGCGCTCAGTTCTCCAAAGAGCCCGAGGAAGGAAGCGGCAAGTTTATCTAGGTCTGGCCCAGAAGAAAAAGGAAACTGGGGGAAGAACAGAGTGAAAGGCAGAAGAGGGCTGCCTCCCCACCGAGGGGGGACTCCCAGGCAGGTTGCAGATAGTCCCAACTGCTCTCTGGGTTCTTGTAGGAGGAAAAGCGGAGTTGGTGGCAGACTTGGAAAGACTTTGTGTCTTCCATAGGAGGAAAGCAAGGCCAGTGAGGGTGGGCAGTGCTTTTCTGAGTAAGCTTATGCCAGGAGTGGCCTCTGTAATAGAGTGATCTTGTCACCATTCCAGTCATGACTCCACTTGGGAATATCTCCTGGGTGCTAAAACGGGTTGTTTGAATGTGCACAGGAACCTCTCTAAGCTCCGTAGCCCGGCTTGCTAGATGCTATGACCCTCATTTATAAATGAGAGGGTAAAGGGAAATAGAGCACGGAGCACTGAAAGGGCCTGGCGACGACTGCACGCCTAATAGGATAGCAGACTGGCTGAATCCACTCCTGATTCTGAAGGGCAGGATGCTCATGCGAGCAGCTGGCGAATTCTTAGCTTATTCAGGGGCTAAATCCACCCACAAGACAAACAGGCTGGGGAAGGAGATATTCTGAGCATTCTAAAGATGAAGTACTAGTTTTTGTCAACCAAGTGTCATTACTCAACAGTGAGAAAAATAGGCTGATGCCATTTAATTCATGATAATGACTCACAAGGCCATTCCAGGGTGCTGTCCTCACTGCGTCTTTGTGCGTCTCCATTTTCTCTGGCCTGAGAATTTGGAGGATTACAAAGGATGCTGGCTGACAAAATGCTGGCAGAGTTGGCTCCGCATGTAGGAAGGAGGCAGTAAGGAAGAGCGGAGAGCTTCCGTTTCTTTCTGGCTTACTTCTCAGTTTCCACTGGCCCCATGCCTGTTTTTCCTTATGTCCAAAAAATTGGTCCATTTTTAGCCTTTTCTGTGACTCCAGAAAACTCATCATTATTGGCCACTGCATACTTCATGTTCTATGGGATATGATGCCTGAATGTTAGAAAGCAATTTTGTTTTTAATGACACACCTTTACTGTGTATATTTATAAGGTTACAGTATGGTGTTTTGGTCTAGGAATTCATTTTTTAAATGATCAAATGGGGGGCATGTAACATACTTGCATGTTAAAATTTTCTCTTTTACTATTTTGATATAATCTTACCATATCTGATGTCAGGTGTCTTCCTCCGTTGCTTTCAGCCTTGTAGACTTGAAACAAGGTCTCACTGAAGATCATGTGCCATTATCCATCAGGCCATCTTCCCAGCCCTCCACTTCTTCCATTTAACTGTAAACATTGTTGCCAGTTGACCCCTCCCCCAACAATCCCAGCCTCTGGTGAGATTAGTTCTCTCCTTTCACTTCTGTGAGATCAGCTAATTTAGACTCTGTGCAGAAGTGAGACCATGAAAGCATCTTAAACAGTGCATCGCAGAGCTCTGCACTTTGCCCCATGATGCTCTTGGCTGTCATACTACCTTCTGGGCAGCATGTGAATCTTATCAAGAGTTCAGTATCTAAAGGGTCAGAGTGATGCTACTATTCTGAGTGCTACTCTGACAGAACAGGCAGCTCAGCTAATGGGGAAATTTGGAAAAAAAATCTTGATTTGTCAAGACAGCGGCCCCTTCAGACCTAAGAGGCTGAACCACAAGAGGCACCAGGAGCTCTTTGTCAATGATGGAGCTGCAGATCGGAAAGAATGTGTCACCAGAATGGTAGAGCACTGAAGCTGTGAACTAACAGGAAAAGGATCAAGGCTCTTGCCCTGGAGAAGAGATGCCTGTGCTGGTGGTTCTCACTTGGGTCAAATGAAGCCAGAGGTTGATGTTCCGAAGAAGCGTTTTGAGGTCCGTTTCCAGGGTCAGTTGATAGACACCAGGTGTGTCCGTGGAATATGCAGCCATTACAGAGTACACAAGGATGTTCTGAGGTAGAGGAAGAGAAGCAAAGGTCAGACTTAGGCCACACAGCCAAGTGTACCTCTCGTCAACACCTCAAGCCGTTAGTGGTCTTGAATGAGGCAACTTTGACGTTCACCAGAGTGTCCCTGTCTGCAAAGGAGAAATCATGCTACGGCATTCTGGCTTGTCAGGTAGTGCGAGCAAAGTGACCATCACTAGCAAGTGGTTCTTCTTCCATGAATACCTTGATTGGTTTGAACTCAAATGCTACATCTACTTTCCCTAGGAAGACTATGCACACGGCTTTACACTTTCTTAACCTCCGTGAGCTTTGCAGAGTGGCGCTCCTGATATCAAGGCCACATTCCCAAACCTTGACCAGCAGAGACAGTAACCATCCCTCGGTGGGTTGTCATCTCTGCATTCTCCTCTTACCTCAACAGCTGGAGGCAGAGGACTCCAACATGGAAGAGCCTCAGCATGGAAGGAGTTTCGACTTCAGAGCCGTCACATAGAAGAAGGCATCCAGCAAGTGGTCTGACCCAAACCACATGTCCGCGTGTGAGTTATATCCCCATATGAGGTTTTAACACTTGTGTTTGGAAGCCGTATTATAGCAGACTGTGTTGATAACTCTGATCAATATATCATTCCAGTTAAGACTAGTGCTAAAGCTCTTGCTCCGCTCAGAAGAGTGAAGCAGACTTATCGTCATCACTGTATATCTATCCATACATATGTATGTATCTATTCATATGTATATATATGAATAGATACACATCCCCAGCTATGCAAACTACAAAATCCAAAGTGCAACACTATGAACCTCCAGTGACATCCACCCTTTGAATGTGGGGAGGGCAGAGAGGGGCGAAGTCCTCTTGAGGAGGTGACACACATGCAGCACTTTCAGGATGAAAAGCATTTTCTAGGCCAATGAGAGGCGGGGAGACATTGTTGGGGAGAGCCAATGGGAATGGAGATCAGGAAAACGATGGATCTGTTTGTATAGTTGGAAATAAAACGCATAGTGGTTAACCTCACCAGTAACTGTATCAAGAATTGTTGGTTTCTATACAGAATGGCCGGGCCAGTGGGTTTGACTCTGGTCTTCAGAGGTTAGCCAGATCGGTGGGAACAGGCTGTGGACTGTGCACTGCCCAGGTGAGTTAAGCTCCGAGCTCCTCCTGCCATATGGACCACACCAGTCGTCTTTATTTCATTAGCCCTGCTGTGCTACAGTGGAACTCATATTTATTGTATCAGCCCTCATGGAATGGTTGGGCAACTCCAGTAAGAAAAACACATGAAACCTGATACAGAATGACATGCGGCTCTGTGCTTTCCAGACAGCTGACGGCGTGGTGGCCCTGGTGTCACAGCACTGTGCACGTCACGGCTCTGGAGGACACATTTCACTTCGGTGGCAGTGGTTTGTGTCCTCGGGTACATGTACCTGAGCTGGAACACCCAGCGAGAGCGGCTGTTACGGGTGAGGGCATGCTGCCATCCGGAAGGCCGGGAGGGAGGGAGTGTGCCCTGTGTGCTTCCAGGATGGATACGCAGAGCAGGAGTCAGGACTGAAGCTCGAGGGCCCTGGGCGCCTCAGCTGGGGCGGCTAGATTTGTAGGTGAGTGGGGAAGGCTGTCAGGGAAAAATAAGTCCTCGGCTCTGAAGAAAAGTGAGGACCCAGTGAGAATGTGGGGTGAGGACAAGAGGATCAGACTGAGGTTCACACAGTAAAGTCCTCCAGGGTGCACCGGCCAATGTACCCCATCCTTCAGGGCCTGGCATACAGCACGACGCTGCACCTCGACACTGAGACGTCCAGGCTGTGACAGAGAGATGGGGACCTTGACTGTCAACCAGATATTCTTGTCTCAACCTGCAGACCCTAGGGTGGTGAGTGCCATGACCTATGGTCAGGTGTTTCCATGTCATCTGCCTTCCTTCTTATTTCCACGGGCGAGTACATCTCAGAGTCTCCACATATCAGTGGCTACCTACAAGCAGCCATTACAGAGCCCTGAATCAGGCACAAGGGGTGTTTTGGGGCCCCATAATTGAAAGTCTCCATGATAAGACTATAATCAAATTCCTCTAAAGCACCAGGAAACCTAAAGAGTTACCCGTTTACTGTTTCATGCTCAGGTCCTTGTGTGTCCTAAGAAAATGTCCAACCCCTGAGCCACGGGGCCAGGCGGTTACGTCATACTTGTGTAAGTTTGCCAAGTTGTGGGTCCCTCATCACCAGCTACTCTGTGAGACTGGACTTCCGGGAATTTGAGCTTCTGAATGGGCCTCATCAGAGCCTTTGTGGACCTTATGTTGGCGATGTGGTAAGTCACTTTGGTTTTATCTTCTGAGCTTTTCAAGGATGTGACAGAGGTGGAGAGCTTTATCTTCCTAAGTCCCCACAAGACAGTGTCCAACTGATTGTTACGTGGTGCTCTTGGGAGGTTTGGACCAAAGGAAGCACGGATTGATGGCTGTTCAGCAACTGCAGCCATCCCTCCCACCAGGAAATCCTAGGGGCTCTCAGTTGGCCCTCCCTGTCAGAGCGCCCTCACTTTGGGAAGAAGGGTGGCGGGATTTACTCCGCATTGGCATTAGTGCTATGGAGAGCTGCCTTCTCATCCAAGTAATGCTAATTTGCCTCCATCCCCAGTCATTTGCTCCCTAGAGAAATCCCCTAACAGCTTGGGACTGGGTTCCGCACGCCCAGCTTTCAAGAGCAACCTGCAGAGGATGAGACGCTCGCTGGGGCTGTCTGATACCACAGCACTCGTGCCCGGATTTTTAGAAGCATCTCTCAGTTAGCCCAACCTTTAGTGTACTGTAGGTACTTTTAATAATCTCCATAAAAGCCTGATTTCCAATCCCTAGGCTCAAGCTGACAGTGTAAATAAAATCACCCAAATCCACAGGGACAGAGAAATGAAAATGACATGGATTAAAATTTGGTCAAAACCTCTTTCTTTTTAAAAATTCTGCTTCCCTTCCAATTGGATCACGACCCTCTGTGTGTTCAGCTGAAGGCCAGACGGCCTGCTTTCACTTTTATTCCTCTCTGTAGCAGGCTTACAGTATTTAGTGAGGGGCTGCAAAGAATGTGCGCCGGGGAGAGAGCTAATACCATAATCCCCCATCGCTGGGGTCAGATGCTGAATAAAGTGAGAGACTTAGCAAATATGTGACGTACAGTGGAAGCAAAACACACCAGCATGGATACAGTCTTGTGAGCCGGGGCATTCAATGCCCAGGAGCAATGCACACTTAAAAGTTGACCGTGGGAACAGGGATGGAAGACTCCAGCAAATGTCTTAATTCTCTCTCTCTCTCTCTCTCTCTCTCTCTCTCTCTCTCTCTCTCTCATTGCATCTGCCCAAGCACCTGCCTGGATCTGTTTCCTAAGTCACACGTTAGCCACTGAATCATCACACAGAGCCGAGTAGGCGTCTTCTCTTCGCTCTTCTGCCGAGGGTGTGAATGTGGTTCCGAAAACGCCGTGATGCAGCTGTCTCAGGAGGACTCTCTCAACGAACGAGTAGTGATTGGTGGCGCCATAGAAAAAAAAAGTGTTAGCAGCCACCATCTCCTGTGCCTTGGGAAAGCCAACCACGCTTCCCTGTAGTAAGATTACAAGCAAATAAATAGCCACATAGAAGTAATTTCAAAAGTGGTGTGTGTGTGTGTGTGTGTGTGTGTGTGTGGCCAAAAGTGCAAGCTGGGTTGTTTTTTTCCAACGGTACCTTTCAAAACCATACCTAGTAGAGATCAACATTAAATATTAATTTAGCTTTAAATTTGCATATAGTAAAAGGCACTCTTTGGGGTGTAGTATTCTGTGCTCTGACAAGCCTGTGCCATTGTATAAGGCTGGCCAGTCAGGAGGTGTAGTTTTATTAAACCCCACAATGCCTTGGGGCGCTTCCTTCATCAGACCTTGTACCTGGGCCCTGGGAACAACTGACCCACCCTTTGTCCTTTCATGCTTTGCCCCCCCCCCCAATGTCATGGATCGGAACCTCAGGGTACTTGCCTGTTTCTTCTGTTTCCCAACTTTGATACATAGTATGTAAAATAAATGTATCCTTCTTAAACTGTCAGTTTTCACCGCTACTTTTACCCCGGGGCGGGGGGGGGGGGGGGGGGGGGGGGGGGGGGGGGGGGGGGGAGGGAATCATTTGCTTTGAGACAGGATCTCACTATGGAGTGAACTTACAGAGTCTTGGGACCACACTCTAAGCCAACCATGTGAGTGTCCACACCCTGAGAAGTTGGTGCAAGAGAAGGTGTCCACTGAGGGGCTGAGCCAGTTTTACTCAGGATTATAAAACTTCCTGACAGTCATATTTGAGATTGTAACCTACAGGCAGAAAGAGAGGTGAAAAAATGAAGTGGGGGAGTGAATGAATGTGTGTGCGTGTGTACATGAGTGTGAATATCATGGGTATGTGAGTGTGTCTGTGTGCACATGAGAGCACACATGTGTGCATCTGACTGCCTGCATCTACTTGTGATTGTGCATATATGTGCAACAGAGTATGCATGTGAATGAGTGTGTGAATGTGTGTGCACGAATATGTACGTGGATGTGTGGACGCGGGTGTGGGCGAGTCTCTATCAGTTCTCATAGCCACTAGCTAAATGATGGGGACTGGCTTCCTGCTCCACCAGACAGTATCCCACTAAGTGCCTGAAAACGAACAGTCTCCAGAGAAAACACTCAGGGACGTTATGAATCAGAGATTGGAGGTGTTTGTGAAGAATAACCTTCTCTTTGCTATAAGATACTTCAGTACATGAAAATCCCCAGGGGAGGCTGGATCCTAACTGGGAAGCATAAGCCAGGCTGCGGAGAGTAATCTGGCATATTGTCTCTTTCCCACAGGGCATACTGACTAAATCACAGAAGAGATCTTGTTTCACGTAAATAAAGCGTTATTGTTTAGTGTCTTTAATGTCACTCACTACCGTATCTCCATTTCTATTGGCCCAAAGTTGGCCTCAGTCTTCCTTACTGTCTCTTCCTCCTTTACATCTCACAATCATCCCTGTTCCCTCTCTCCCATGTCACCCATTTTTATGGGGAACTTGTTCACAGCCATGATAGCTAGGGGGGCCCAGGCTACAGCTCCAAGCCAGGTTTCTGCACACTTCTAACTTACTGATTTCTCTTCCTGGATGTCCCACCAGCAGACCAATCCCACCATCAACAGCTGAGCTCCTAACTATCCACACAAAGCATTCCTCCTCCATAGAACTTTCCATATACTTCCATTAGCTCTTATCTCACTTCCTGTTTCCTCCCTGGCTGAAGGTGACAAGCACGTGTCTTCCCCTGGTGCCTGGCACGATGCCGGGCATCTGGTGGGCTTTTATAGATACTTTCACAGGGAAAGAGAACACAGAGTTTGTTCTCCCGTAAACCCCGATGTTTACAAATGACTTTCAAATGGACGAGTGGCTGTGAAGCCTCTGTAAACACAGGCAGGCACTCAGCCTCCCCCCCCCAACTCTGCAGGATATTGAGACATTAGGCAGCATATGTTTTATTCCGCACAGACAACAATAAGTACACTGCACTCTTCAGCTGTCCTTTTCTCTCAGTGAGCGCAGGCGTATTGTTCTGCATTATAGGTACTTTTCCACATCCTAAAACATTTGGATGTTCTTATCTCTGCCTGGATAATATTGTTGAGAGGAGCCTTTCTCGGTTGACAGCAGGAATCTAGTGTGAAGGATCCCGGGGGCCTCATACAAAGCTTAACTCCCATCCAGCAGTCTAGACTCCATGCAAAATATGGACACTAGACCAGTAGCAATAACATTACCAGGTAGGCCGTTAGAGATGCAATTCTCAGGCCAGAGAGATTGCGCAGCTCATGGTCAGCAAAGCTTTATGACCTGAGCTAAGTCCCCAGGTCCGGCATGGTAGGAGAAAACCAACTCCCACAAGCTGCCCCCTGCCCTCCATACAGGACACACACACACTCACGCACGCAAATTCTTGGGCTTCACCCAGACCTTCTGAAACGAGAGGCTCTGATGTGGAATCTAGCAATCTTTGATTTCACAAGTTTCCTTGGGAGAAGGATAGCATCGTTCATATTGCAGGGAGGTCCACCCGCTCTGGAATGTCTTCTCTACCCATGCTGATTGCTCATGCAGGCCTCTTATCATTCCCAAATGGTCTTCATATTGAAAAAAAAAACCCTCTACTTTATGTAGGCTAGAACCTGCTGTGCACAAAATCCAAGAACAGCAGAAAAGAATGGTGCTAAAACTTACTTTTTATAATAGAAACTTTCTTTAAATGAAATATTAGTCAGGTGTGTGTGTGTGTGTGTGTGTGTGTGTGTGTGTGTGTCAAATGTTGCTAAATGGATGGGAAAGACCCCACTCTTCTGGGCTTCCTTTCACTCAACCCCTTTCCCAGGATACCTCCAAGAAGGGTGTGGGAGATGGGAGCCCTCTGATGCAATGGGAAGGGGTGGCCTCCATCCTCTGAGATTGTCAAGCATCTCTGGACTGTATTAGATTCCCCACTGAAAAAGTAAAACAATAAAATGTAAATGAATAAACTTTTTCTTCTGGGTGGAAATTATTTATATATGATACACACACACACACACACACACACACGCACACACACACACACGGACCCAGGCTATCTCTGAATTGATCCCTTTCTTGGGGACACAGGAATAGATGTTTACTTTGCCACTTGTTGGTCCTCTGTCTTCCCCCTTCAGTGCTGACTTAACAGTCGGGGCCAGTCAAACCCACAACATCAGCTTCTGCTACCCTTCTCCTGGGTTCCACATGGACTTTGGAATGGGTCCATTTTACAGGTACCTCAAAATAAAATGTTAAGTCAAAATAATGTTATTATATTGTCAGCCTTCTGTTTGATGGACAGCATCATTCTGCCACACAAGAGAGAAACTGACACTTGCCCTAGTGTCCATCAAGTCTAAGTCAGTCAAGCTGTTCTCCCGGACACTGGCTTTAACTTTTCTTGCTAACCTATCCATTAATATGTCTGTCCGTGTTTTTGTTCAGATTCATGACAGCAGTTCATCCGTGCTGATGCCCTTGGGGCCCTCACTTCATCTCCAACACTTCCATGTCACCTTTGGTCCACTGTGCAGATAGAGGGTCTTTCTAGAGTGAGACCGTCCAAGTTCGTGACTTCTTTAGAGCCTCCCACCACTCAAGCTGCACAGAGAAATTTAAATTCATTAACTCATAGTTTCTTAGAAACTGGGGAGATGTCTCAGAGGGTAAAGTGCTGGCTGTGCAAACACGAGGACCTGAGTTCAAATCCCCAGAGCCCACATAAAGAGCCAGGTTTGGTATTGCATATCTGTAACCCCAGTGTTCCTAGAGGGAGGTGGGGACAGAGATAGGAGAATCCCGAAACACAAGGGATAGCTAGTGTGGTGTGTGCAGTGGTGAACAGCAAAAGAGAGAGCCTGGGCTTGAGTAGGGTGGACAGTGAGAGCCGGCACTTGTGTGCTATGGCAAGTAGGCACCCACATTCATGCATAGCACATTCGTGCACACATACAGGCACACACATCATCCGCTCACACCACATCGCATACCCCCCCCCACCCAGGTCTGGTTCTCATTCATTCAGCCACATCATAACGAACTGCACACATGGCCAGTAGTCTCTCCTACTGGATGCTGCAGAT
The DNA here is from genome assembly GCF_000317375.1 of Microtus ochrogaster. NCBI lineage: Eukaryota > Metazoa > Chordata > Mammalia > Rodentia > Cricetidae > Microtus > Microtus ochrogaster. The sequence continues at coordinate 76,346,980 of NC_022013.1, forward strand.
AAGACATTTCCAGCATCGCGGCACATTTAGTGGACACTGTTGTTCAGAGCTTGACATGTTACATATATGCCACTCCTGTGCTTTTTCATAGAAGTCAGATGAAGCGCCAAACTCATTGTTTGGCACACCAGATCCTGCCCCGCTGCACCTAGGACCTCATGCCTCAGTCATGCCCATCTCCTTGCCACCCCGTCTCTTTGAACTCAGTGATGCCCCTACCCTCCACTCAGAAAGGTGGTGTCCCCTCATCCCTCCTATCCCCTTAGAATTCCTGCAGAGTCTAGCTCCGCCCAGCATGACTCCATTGTGAAGCTTTTCCCTGTTTATCTAGCCAGAGTTCGAGCTCACCTGTTTAAGATCTCATTTGACATTATTCAACTTGTAGGATGCTTGTCCTTTGCTCATGCAAAACAGTGTATTCATTCACAGTAGAAAGTTGAAGAATGGCTGCCCAAAGGTGCCACATTCCGGTGTCCACCTCTGCACATGTTTCTTCCATGGCAACAGGGACTTTACAGATATGATTGAAGTTTATGAGGCGGGAAGGGTCACCTGGATGACACAGAGGCCCAAAGAAGTCACTGCAAGAGTCCTTATAGGCTATGTGATGACGGAGACTGAGGTCAGCAGGATGGAGATGGAAGAGAGGAACAGGAACGCAGACATCCCTGAGAAGAAGAAGAGAGGGAAGCAGATTTCCCTTGCTGAGTTCCCGGAAGCAGCCCCCCCTTTGCTGATGGGCTTCAAACTTGCAGGGTTACATCACGATGACTTTGTTGTATAGCTTGTGACAATTTATCACAACCGCTGTTAGAAAGCTAAGCTGGTCCTCCTGAGCAGGATCTTGCAGATATTCCAAGGCCCTCAATGGATGTACGAAGTCCCTGTAAAGCCAAGCCCTGCAGATACACTACTCCCTACATTAGTATAAACACATAACACTCAGCTTACAAACTAGGCATATTAAAAGATTGACAGTGATAGCTCAATGATCTTAGCAACCCAAGCATAAATTTTTTTTATGACTTCCCTATGTGATGTCTGACGACCCAGTATCATTGCTTTTGTACTTTGGGACCATGATTGAATAAAATAAGAGTTCTTAGGCTGAAGGAATTGCAACACAACAGCGGTTGATTTGGTGGCTGAGCCAGCTACTGAGTGGCTGAAGAGAAGGTGCATGTATAGAGTGGATACACAGGACAAAGGATTGTTCCAAGTCTAAGATTCCACCATACTACTCAGAACAGGATACAATGTAAAACTTCAGCTTGTTTGCTTCTGGAATTTACTCATTTCCTAGTCTGAGGTTGTGATTGACCCTGTGACTGGACCGACGGAAGGCAAAAGTGCCCACTGGGGTGACCATTCTGATGCCTCTACTCTTCCATCTGCCAACCCATGTATTCTGCCCATGTCAGATGTCCACAGTGGACTCTTGCTCTGTGACAGAGCTGCCTCACCATAATAAGTTAGAGCCAACCTTGTTGTTGAGGAAGAGAGGGCCCTTCCCAGAAACTAAGAATTTTCTTAGGAAGGGAAGCCGGAGGCTGGAGTGCATGGTGGTGGGGGGGTGGTCCTTCCTTCTGCTGTGTGACGTTGGGGCTCTAACCTGTAGATGGGACCTAATGGTGAAGGGTTTTGCACTACTGGTTTGTGATCAAACCTGTGTGTGACCTGGTTTGGATCTGAATCAACGCTGAAGGCTGGCAGACTTAAGGCTGCCACCGCTCTCTGGATGAGAAGCAAGAAGGGCAATCAGGGAAGAGACGGGGTGATATTTGGGTGCTATTCCAGAGACAGAGTGGAGAGGGCTTTGTGCTCAGTTAGACGCTGTGCACGAGAGGGCAGGATCCAAAATGACTCTGCTCCAAGATGACTCCGAGAACAGATGACTCTAAGCTCAGTGCCTGGCACAGAGTGGATAAGACGCGATTGTCTTGAACTGAATGGTGTGGCGAGAAGACAATGGGGTGGATGATCACTGGGAGGAAAGGATGATGCCAATGAATATGAATAGTGGAGGGAAATAAATAGAAGAATAAGCATGTGTGTGCGCGCATGTGCGGGTGTGCAGGGGGCTGGAAAGGATGTGAGGCCTGTGCCCTGTCAGCCGGTATGATTGCTACGGTACCGTTTATGCTTTCCCTGTGAGCCAGAGCCCTGCTCAGAGAGCGCATTTAGAAAACTCAACTCACCTCGCAGATGCCAGCTCTCTCAATGGCATGCTAACCAACTGTTTTGATCTGGAACGGTCTGAGGAGGAGGGAGGGAACAAGCGGTGTGGGTCGACTTTCAGGGTACTCTCTGGGGCCCCCTGAACAAAGGCAGCCCTCCTGGTTTCTCCCTGCTCATGGCCCATGGGTGCGGCAGTGCAGACCCCTTTACACTGGAGCCTCTTCAGAGACATGTGGCCGTGCGTGTTCCGTCTATCAAAAGGACACGTGTGATCACTGCTCCCCAGAGTGCATCCTGGTTCCAGCGCACCGATGGACAGATAAATAAAATGATCCAGAAGAGGCCCTGCTGCCACTGCTTCCTTCCCACCAACCTTGCTCTGCTGTGGATCAACTGTAGTCCCAGTATAACATGGCAGGGTCAAGGGCAGGAGGACCAATCTTTTCCTAGGCTCCTGTTTCATCTCCAGACATCATTGTTCTGCCTGCTATTAACTGTGAGCTCGTAGCCTTAGAGACCTGGGACAACCTTACTGTCTGATTAAGTTTAGAAATTCTGGGTTGTACAAATGTTCTTCAGTCTGGATGAATTCTAAAGCCTTTTCCCCATACCTGTGACCAGTGACAGAGGAAGAAGCAGAGATTTCCACAAACACGCTTGTCTCCAGAGTTCTGTGAAGCCTGTGTGGAAAGGCAGCTCATGAGGCCACAGCTGGAGTGGAAGGCACACCAGGGACTTTGTCCTGTGCCTGCCACACTCAGCAGGAGGCCACAAGAAAGAACCAGCCAACATGCCTCTTCACAGCCACCAGTGAGCGTCTGCTATCAGAGCAAGACCACAGTGGTGACTGGACAGGTGGCCTTGCTTTCATTTCATCTGGGTTCTAAAATTCAGCTCTTCTACTGAACCAGAGCATGTTATAAATCAGAACCATTCTGTCACCACCCTGTCACCCTGGAAGCTCCACCCATCTTGCTTCCATTGGGACACTTGACTAATCTACAGCACTCTGAAGTTCTCAGAGAGCCTTTATATCTCACAGTGTGTGTGTGTGTGTGTGTGTGTGTGTGTGTGTGTGTGTGCTTGCGTGTGTATATTTATGGTTATGTATGTGTGCACACGTGTGTATATGCATGCAGGTGAAGAGGCCAGAGATTGATGCTGGAGAGCATCCTTCTGCTCTTCCGCTTTATTCACTGAGACAGGGTCTCTTAATCAAACCCAGAGTCTGCCAGTATGGGCAGTCTGCTAATCAGTTCTCTGTGGGGGATGCCCTGCCTCTACCTTCTGAGGCTGGCATTTTATGTGGCAGTGGGGATTTGAACTTGGCTCCTCACACTTGAGCAGCAAATGCTTTAGCTGAGCCATCTCCCCACCGTTTTCAGAGATCTCTGTCGGCAATACTCTCCTTGGATCCCCCAGCAGCCCTGTGAGGAGGAGTGGCTTAAGGTTCTCCTGTAAGGGAGCAGAAGACCCTCGCTTGAAAGCCTAATTTGAGCCAGGTATTCTGTGAAGTGCAGCACTTGAACCCACTGAGAGCTTGCCTCATTCTCAATGGCAGGGTGTATTATCCTCCTATTAGAGTTGAAAAATTAGGGGCAAGAGAGTAAAATAGCTTTCCTAGTGCCTTTACTTTTTAAAAGTTGTATCTGGCATTCATAAGAATCCATTCTCCTGTCTCTAAGCAGCCTTGAGGAGGCCCTGAGACCAGAGGTAGCTGAGTATTCTGTTCTGAGAATATAAAGTATGGGAGTTAAGTCCCGACCCCTGGACCCCAGTCCCAGGCTCCCGCTTCCACTTAGTGCTGGCCACTCAGGGAAGTCAAGGGTAGACATGGACCTGAAAAATATCCTTGATGCCAATGGCTGATGTGAGCAATGGAAAGAAAATGATTAGTGGCTCCAAGTGCCCTATCCACCCCCAAAGACACATACCTCGTGTTGTGTGTGTGCGTGTGTGTGTGTGTTCATGGCGTGTGTATACAAATGCGTGTATTATGCCAGAATTCTTCATCTTCTTTTCACTGAACCTGAACCTCACTGATCCCCTTAGGCTGGCTGGTGGCAAGTCCCAGGATCCTCCTCTCTCTGCCTCCCTAGCACTGGGTTGCAGTTGGCGTGCTGCCATTCAACGGCTGTTTTCTGTTTGTTTGGTTTTAAGAACGTGCTGAGGATCTATATGAGACCTTTCATGCTTGCACTGCAGGGACTTTATCAACTACATCATTTCCCCAGCATTCTTTTATTTCTGAGATAGTTTTGCTGTATAGCCTAGGCTAGGCTAGCCTGGGAGGTGTAACCCAAGCTACTTCTACATTCCTCTACTCTACGGCAGATGAGACAATGTAGCTACACTTGCTTACTAAGCATTCCCTGCAGGTGCCAGGGCCGAGCCAGGCGATAACCTAGGGGCATGCATGGAATGCTGGGAGAGGGAGAAGCACCTCTGATTGGACACCAGATACCTGGAGGACAGGAAATGAGGTAACTGACCCCTGACCCGAGGGTTGAAGAGAGAGTGCTGGCCTCCTCGTGTGTGATGTTCACCTCAGTCCCTTATAACAATGGCCAAGCCATACCTCCTCAGCTGTCTGCACTAAGCCAGTCAAGGGTAGTTACTGTCATCCCCATTCCAGTAGGGTGCATTCTCGTGGCCATTTCCTCCTATTCACGGCTCTTAGAATTATCCTTTGAAACCAGGGTGGAACAAGTAGATGGGTAGCTTTCTTGGTCCGGCCCCACCCCGAGGTCTTTGGTTTGAGACTCTTCCCGCCCTCTGTGACAGCAACACTTGACACAGCCACAGGATGGCCCTTCTCCTTCCATCCCATACTGGTACATCATTCCCCTTAGCCCTGGACCCCAAGATATTGGCATCCTAGCCTCCCTAAGGAAAAGCGATCCCACTGGTCCAGTGGGCAGAGGTAGCTTCTGAATCTCCATTGATAAACTTCCCTCTCCTTGGGTGATCTTGAGTGATGGCCGTTCTTGACCCTGAGCGACGATGTGTCTGCTCACAACCCCAGATGCAGCACGGCTCCTACATTCCAGGTAATTTTTGTTTTATTTTGACTCTCCAATCTTTAGTCCTAGCTGATCAAATGCCTCTGCTTCCTAGCTTCTGTGGGGTTCTGCTCTAGTTTGGAGACTGTCTGTCCTCCAAATGTGTGGCAGTGTGGGAGGTGGTAGGACATGGGAGAAGTGTCGTGTGGAGGGGTCTTTAGGGTTCTTGGGGGAACTGACTTCAGGGGGTCCAATGAGCTTCTCATGGGGCCTGAAGTAGTCTTCAGAGATGGCAGCCATGAAATCCTGAGCCTGGCTTCACAGTCTCTGTGGCCTCCTGTCCTTCACTGTCACCTGTTAGTTTCACGTCCCCATCACTGCCCTCTACCATGAGGTGATGTCAACAAATCGGGTGGTGGGGAGGGGCACACACAAACAATGTCCCTACATCTCAGTAAGCCATCCTGACTGCTTCTGTTCTCATCCAGACTCTGGGGGTTGGGCAGATGTGGTACAGCCCCCTGGGGGACCCTGACGTGCAGAACAAACGCTGGGTAGAACAGAATCCACTTCCAGCCCCCTTTAGACTCACTGGCTTGCTCGCCAAGGCTTCTTCAGCTATTGAGTGGGAGTCTGTATACCAGGCCTGCCTGCCTTCCATGATGAAGGAGAAGTTAAAGGTTTATGATGGAAATATGGAAAAGGTTTCCTAGAGAAGAAGCAGAACTGTATAAATCTAAGGCAATTACAGCCTCCTGGGGAGGGCTTCCAGGGGTTCCCTTGGCGTCGGCCATGCTCATGTGTGCCTGTTGCCCAGTCATTGTCCCGCCGGCACGTTTAGGCTTCAGGTCATTAGGCTGAGGGAAACATGCACTTCCCTTGAGGAAATTTAGTCACTCCCTCCCTCCCCCACTCACACAACCACAGACTCCAGGAATCCCTGAGCATCTCTTGGAAGGGACTTGGAAGTCATTGAGCCCCACTGCCAGGATATTCCCTTGGTGAGCAGGCAAGTGGGGATGCGAGATGACAGTGTGGTTAATTCTCCATTATTGGACGTTGAGTCTTCAGAGACAGCGTGAGGATGCGCTCTCGTGGATGCTGGCGTCGGAAGCTCTTCTCTTATCTTTTCCCTCTCCAAGCAAAACAACCCCGTATCACTCCGCTGGTCCTCAGAGGACGGATTTTAAACTTCTGAAAACACATAAATCGAAGCCACCTTCATCTAACTAACGTGGATGCCGGCTTCATGTTCCTTCCAAAAACTTTTGGCGACTCGGCATTCCGGAGGGATGGACGGCATTTGAAATCAGATGGCAGTGAATTACTCTAGCTGACACTACCCTTCAGCTACATCCCAGGACCAAGCGAACTGCGACTGCCATAATGACTAGCAATCACGGTGCCATCACTGAAATGAATTCAATTATTAATTTCAATAGCACCCCACGGTGCGTTTATAAATCCCACCATCTGGGGAACATAAATATGGAGGTCTACATTCTAAACTTGGAGGCATGGTGCTCAGTGCCAAGGGCTGTATCTTTGAAGGCAGCAAGGATTTTTCAAGATACTATATGTGGAACGGCAAGCTGTGCAATTCTGAGAAAGCTGTCCCTGGGCCTCTATGGCTCTGCCATTTATTTGAGGCTCTGATGGGAGCCTTTTTCTTTTTTAACTGGTTCTTACCAATAGACCCAATGAATTAAAAACTTTTCAGTTAAGAAGGATAGAGAATGGGGGATAAAATAAAAACGGTGACTTGGCTGTTTTGTCGCTTCCCTGTCCTCCCTGAATTGAATTTCCTTTCATCTCTCCCAAAGTCTCTCTTCTTACTCAGTCGCTTCAAACATGTCGCTATCTGTGTTAGCATGTGACCCAGAGCCAGCTATTCTTAGACATTGAATATTTTCCAGATCTGTCTAAAATGTCAGGACAATTGTTCCTAAAGAAAAGGCGATGGAAGATCTAGGGTGGGTTTCACAGACTCCTGTAAGAGATTTAATTCTCCTTCCTTATGTGAAGCCATTTGGCCAGATGTTGGGGTTCAGGGACCTTCCCTGTTTGCCATCTGTGACATCCCCACGGGCTGGCGAGAGGGGGACACTTCTAAAGCACGCATGTAAATGACTTTCATGGAGCCCTGCAGGGCACTGCAGGCTGCCTTCCCCTAATGTGGGTTGCCAACTCAAAGCTAAGTCACAGCCGAGCCTTCAGAGGGTCTCCATGCCAGGGTCCTCCTCCCACAACTGCCTGATTTCCAGGGCTCAGGGTGTCTTCTGACACCAAGGAGAAACGCAGTGTGTTCTGCAGAGTGCATATGCTGAGTGTGATCACACAGCTCTTGCCCTGTTTACTACGTGGCCAGGCTTTGGTGCGACTTTCTGTCTTGACTCGCTGATGGTAGGGACCAGCGTTCTGCAGCCCAGTGACTTTTCAGGGCATATACACTTGAAATTGGGCGTAGTGTAGTGGGCGGTGCCAATCAATGTGTCCTACAAACCACTGCCCTCTCCTCCCCCATAAGTGCCACTGACAACTGCTCTACAGTGGCCAATGAAAGATACTCCTAGAATGTGAAGAGAAAGGGACGTATTTGGGGATGGGATGTTTCCAGAACCTGCCTTGTAGGTGGATTTCCCTGTATTCTCAACAGAGCTAAGCTTCAGTGTAAAGAGCACATGGGGAGTCCTGGAAATAGGTGGCTTTGTGCCCAATTAGAGTTTCATCTCTTCAGCATTATACAAGCGTGTCTTCTATCACTTAGCCAAATTAGCCTTCTGTGAGCCCTCTTAGGACAAGCAAATAAATCGAAGCTGCAGTAGCCATGGGTTTAAATGAAACTTCTGATCTTCATGGCAAAGTCCTTGCCCGCAGCCTAGCCTCCCTTTTCCTCTCTGGGTTATAAAATCAATGTACATGGAATTTGAGGGAGCTGATCCTTTGGGGGCTTCCATGTCCTGAGCTTATTAATGACAAAGAAGGACCCAAAGTCAGTGATTTATGCACTAAAGACACGGCTCTCCCCAACCTCTGCTGGAGTTAGCAGACTGAAATAATTACAGACTTAATAACGATGATAAGAGAGAAATGTACTGTAGTTGGAGTTAGTGGGCTGAGAAAACAAATGTTCCCAGTCTCAGGAGAATCTGTTTGCTGCAACAGAGGAAGAAAAGGCCGAAGCGGAGAGACCCTGCCCTGATCTGCTGATCTGCATGAGTTCAGTAACTGGGAGGAACCACACAAGGCTGTCCCAATCTAGACAGTATGATAATCAAGGAGAGCCCTCCAGCAGTCTGCCGATGGCAGTTCCCACCCTGCCCTGGGGAGCTAACCAGTGGGCACGGCTGTTGAGGTGAAAACTCTAGAATGTTCACGGCTCTGCACCCAGTGTGGCTGCTGCTTCTGAGCTGAGCCTGGAAGAAGCAGTGTGAGCATGCTCTGGAGCTCGCTTCTGCGGAGGGACACGCCCTCAGAAGACCGGAGAGACTCCCTGCCGAAAGCAAGCTGTGCTGTGAGCAACGCATGACTGCCCTGGACATTTCAGGATGTGATGGCTGGGGTTCATTGTCAGCCGCATCCTAGAAGCATCGGAAGAGTGAGTCTTAAGGAAGCATTATTTTGGTTAGGTTGGCCGGCAGGCGTGTCTATGGAAGATTGTCTTCTCGGTGGGCAGACTGCCTACTGTGGGTATCACCATTCCTTAGGCAGGGGAGTGCGCATTGCACAAGCATGGAGAAAGACAGCTAAGCACTAGAAAACACACATATATCCACTGCTTTCTGCTTTCGACCATGGTTGTAATGAGATTAGCAGCTTCAAGTTCCTTCCTTGATTTCTCCACAATGGTGGTCTATACCAGAAACTGTGTGTCACTTTTTACAGGGTGTATTATCACAACATTGAGAAACGAAACTAAGATACAGGGCTTCTTTTATCTTGGAGTGTCCCAAGGACTCACCCTAAGCAACCAGTTCTTACATGTTTCCAAGCTGAATCCCGTGGTGTCCAGTTCAATGTCCTGGCCCAGTGATGGCCCAGTGTCCACAGAGAACCTGGCAAGCATGGCTTCCTGTGGCAGAGAACGGCTGTCCTCCAGGGTTCCTAGATTCTCTACCAGGAGACAGCACCGGCTGACGCTGCCCGTGGTGAAGAAGGAGAACAGAGAAGACATCCCTCGTTTCATACGGCGCCATTGAGCAGGCTGGGAAGAAAGACACAAAAGCACGCGGGCAACGTCTTCAAGGACAAGCGGCACAGAAGAGACATTTTCTTACTTCTTGGGCAGTGTGTAAATAACCTTCACCCTGGGAGGAGAGAATGCCTGCCTGAGCTTAGAACACTGCGCTGAATCCACTCAGCACTTCCTGTTCAAGGGTAAATGCTTATCCTAGCAACTCTCTTTCAGAGAATGGGTTTTTTATATATATATAATAAGATGTGATGGCCAAATTAATTGACCCCGAGGCCACAGGATAGAGAAACAACAAAGCTCTGTAGAGAATTATTTAAGGAAAAGGGACACAGAAATTTAGAGCATTCGTGATTCAATCCCATATAATAAAGTATGTGTAATTTAGCAGACATGAAATAAGATTTTTGAAGGGGTGTGTGTGTGTGTGTGTATGTGTGTGTATGTGTGTGTGTGTGTATGTGTATGTGTGTGTGTATGTATGTGTGTGTATGTGTGTGTGTGTGTAGGGGTATGTGCATGTGAGTGTAAGTGCTCAAAAAAGCCAGACTTGGGGTCACAGTAGTTAAAAACTGCTTGGTTTGGATGTTTAGGATGGGTCTCGGGTCCCCTATATGAACATCACTTACCTTTGATTATGCACTCATCTCTTCACCCCTCAAATAACGTCTTTAAAGGGAGTCACCTGTTTTCCTACAACCTTCACTTTCCTGCTTGGTGGTGTACCCCAGGAAGAGATAGGGCCAAGGGGAAGGCACCTCTGTCTGGCCAAGGACAACTTCCACAGAGAACAGCTGGCTGGGCTTTGTCAGCTGGCAGTATGCCAGACAGCTGGGGACATAAATGCATTCTTGAAGTGGGCTCTGGTGGCGTGTCCCAGGACTCACCATACCTGGCACGGCCACTGTAACTCACACAGAGAGAGCTCAGAGCTGTTTAATTCAATCATCTGTCAATGCCACAGTGCTTGAGTTTCATCACTTCACTTAGTGTGGGTCGCCTCTTAGCCTCCAAGAGCCTCAGGCAGGGGGTCATCTCTATCTCCCAGTCCTCGGCAGGACAGCAGATCCTTCATCACTGAACAGTGTGTCACAATAACCCAGCTCTCCTACACCCCTGGAATCAAATTCTATGCAAGTTCCTGTGGTTCCCGCTAGTGCTGTGGGCTGTATCCACACTATCCTAGTGACCAGCCCCTCAGCGGACACAGCTGGACTAGACTGGAACCTGCCTAGATTCTGGCCTGGTAGCTCCATAGAGAAGGGGGAAGATCTCCTGCCACACATCTCAGGGTCTGTGTTGTCATCGGCAAGTGCAGCGTGTGCCTATCTCAAGGCCCAGCATCCAGATCTTTTGGACCAGACCTCTGCTTCTGGCATGGAGAATGAGCTGGGTTGAACCAGTCTTCTTGAAAATCCTCAATCTTTAAACTCAACGACAGGGCTTGATTCTTACATTTTTTCTGGTATTTGGATGCAAGGGATGAAATTTTAAAAAAATTTATCAGGCAGGTCATTGGGCACTCTACTGAAAACTGGAGATTAGCTACCCTCAGGCTCTCAGCTACTCTCCTTAGAGCAGCTGAAGTGCTGAGGAGCAACCACCGCATCTATGCTACCCCAGGGCTCTCAGACACTGGAGGGTCTCTACCTCCAATTCATCTCACACGACTGGCACCACTCCCCTCTCACCACCAGGGAACATCTTAGCAGCTGAACCACTCAAGACTCTGGGGCGTGTTGCTGGCATTTATCACCTTATTGGGTTCCTTGTTACCAGCTAACCAGCAAAGGCCCAATTTCCAACCTCTCTTAGAATGTCTTTCCTTAGACTGCTCCTGACACCAATCCCCTGTGTCATGTTTCCAGGAAAACCGTTTCTGAGATGGAGATAGATTTGGGTGTCTTCTTGGGATTCTGCTTTTAGAGGCAACACCTATGAAGGGAGAAAGGGAGCTGGGTGCAGACCATGCTTAGGCCTTTGCAGCAGGGGCAGCAGGCCATGCATGAGATGCCCTGGACTAGAACGTACCTTATTAGTGACTCCTAGCTGAGACAGGGTACAGAGATATCCAACAGTCATTGGATGCAGACTGAACATGTGAAGAAGGGAGAGCTCCAAGGAACTCAATAGTGATCTACACTCCTGGCAGGAGGGTGGCATCATGGGGAAAACTGGGCACCACATCCCAGCATTCCCACACCCTTCCAGCTCTACAGATTCCGCTATCTCCACTGAATCTTTGCCTTAACACACCCCAGTGACTAGATAACCTCCTGCTAGGTCCTGCATTATAGCTCTAATACCTCCAATAGTGCCAAGCTGGGAACCGATATTTTAACTCGTGTGCCTTTGGGAGATGTTGCAGAACCATATTAGAGCAGTCCTGGAGGTCAGTGTCAGAGACCAGTGACCCCTGGTGAATGCTTGGGCCAGTCGCTAACTTACTCAAGGCCGATCGCCTGACTTCGTTGCAGGCGCTGGTCACAGCTGCCTCCTTTCCATTGATAACATTTTGACATATGTGTAAACAGTTATGCGACTTTATATTTTCTACCCATATCAAGTTTGGGGTGCTCTGCCTGCCGAGGTTCACTACATTCTAGGTGGCCCCTCTGCTCTGACGTGCATCTTCTCTCACCTGGCTGAGCCCTCTTGCCTAGCACACTTTATTTTGAGGATGTTGCTCAGGGCATCTTTTTTTTTTCCATATAGATCTTTCTGTAGCTCTAGCCAACCTTACATAAAACCGATGGTCTGTGTGCATGTGCATACATGGACATGCATGTGAATCTGTGTGCATGTCTGTGGAGGCTTTCCTGACTTTCTCCTGACACCCACCTCTCCTCTCTGCAGCTCGGTGGCCTCTGTAGATACACGGACACAGAAGAACCCACCACTTAGTAGATTTCGACATGGCTTATAGTCACCTTTTGCATGAAAAAGAGTGACTCCCTAAGGAAAATCCCAGCTCCTGTATTCAAGCTGAACACGTAGTAAGTTCCCCCTGGACACTGGCTGATGAAGACATTCGATACGATTAGTTCCCTGGACAGAATAACCTGAAGCAGCACCATTGCCCCTGTGGTATACAAGGAGCTAAAGACGTCCTGAAATTCAGGCTCAACACTGAATATCCACCAACCTACATATTCTCTATCCGTTGAGGAACTCGTCGACATTTGTGCAAAATCATAAGTTATTGGTTGCTATCTTGAAGGAGTTCCTCTCTAGAAAATGCCACTCCGCTCTTTGCTAGGTGGTCTAACCAAGGTGTGCCTCCCGATGAAGACCGCTTCATCAAGCTTAGAGCCTATTGGCCTCATGCCAAAAGTTCTTGCCCACCCTCGCAAGCCCACCCTCTCAGAGGAGCTCAGGACAAGCCTTGGGCTTACCACGGGCAGTCTAAAGAGCGGCAGCACAGCCCTCTGGGGCTTGGACTTCCTCAGGCCAGGGACTAGGAAGCAGAGTCATTGGTAAGCCTCCCTTCTGAGCTGTACCCTGGGCCTGAGAAGTGAGTCCTGTCTCGCTCTGTGTCTCAAGACTGCAGCTAGGAGTCCAACATCAGCCTTTTCAAGGGCCTGTATTAGATCATGCATTATCTTATTGGTGAATGACCCCCTGGCTCTCCCAGTAATGAGCTCAATGGAAATTTTAGTAAAGATTTCTATCTTATGTCAGTTAAATCTCTCTCTTCCCCCTCCTCTGTGTGTGTGAGCATGTTTGTGTGTAGGTACACATATAAGCATGTATGTGTATGCATGTGGGGGTCAGAAGACAGCCTTGGGTGTCTTTCAATCACATTGCCTCCACCATTTTTCTTTGAGTTCTGGTCTTTAATTGGCCTTAGACTTCATCCAGTAGGCTGTTCTAGGTGGCCAGTGCTCTCTAGAGATTCACCTATGTCCCCTTCCCATCTTACCAATGCCAAGGTTACATTGCAGGTTCCAGGGATCTGGATTCAGGTCCCCGTGCTTGTGATGCAAGCACTTTACTAACCTAGCTACCTCTCCATCATCTCTAGTCAGCTTCAACCCCAGTCCTTCAGCTAATTTCTGCCCAAGTCCTTGATCCTTCTGTAGAATAGAACTTTTTCAGTATTGCTACAGAATTTGGTCCCTCCACGTGCTACTGAAGGAGCAGATTTATTATAGGTCTTCATTCTCAGGTTGCCATGGGATTTCACACACGATTCTCTCCTTGGAAATAAGAGCAAATGACATTGAAACTCATGTGGCTTCCTGGGAGTATGCATTGTTAACTTGACAACCAAGAGAGAAAGCAAATGGAGAAGCAGCAAGGAGAGGAGAAGCTGAAGGCTGAACCTGATGGGGGAGCCACACGCGGAGAGGTTCAGATGGGGTCTAAGTTCCAGCCCAGGGAGGGGACGCAGGGCACTGCCCCCCCCCCCCGTCTGTGCTCTATGCACTACAATACAGTTCACGAGCTTCGGGCAATGGGCTGGAAGTTGAAATACACACACAGAGAGACAGACAGACACACGGAAGTCTAATCACTGGTAAAAAGCCCTTTCTTTAATAGCACCATGGAGGCTTAAATACCCAGTAGTCAAGTGGGCCAACAGGTAAAAACCCACCCTCTGATCCTCTAGGCAAGGTACAGCTTTTAGTAACTCCAATCAGAAGGCTCTAGACAAGGGAGAGCAGCTGAAGGCCATCCCCTTGTTGATTGGTCCCAACAAGAGGATGTTATACAAACACAAGGAACAGGAAGGGGAACCCCAAAACTATGGTGGTAGAGACTGTCCAGTCCAGACTCGGGCTGATGTAGAAGGCAACTGAGGTATGTGCCCAGTTATGTGGTCAGGACAGCAGGCTTGGTCTGTCTGTGGGGAGGATTCTGAGACTCTGAGCGGATGCCTGAAAACACGCAGTATGAAATCCTATGTGCTGCATGTGTTTTCCTAAACATGCAAACACAGGTTGAGTGTTTCATCCATCTTTGACTAAGAGCCAATGCTCTATCATGTCCGTAATTTTGTTGTTACACAAAACTAGCATGGAGTTCCTTTCCCTATCAACTTCACAGAAAGAAGATCCTTTCTTACACAGATGTCAACAACTAAGGTTTACATTTTTTTCTATTCTTACTGTCCAGTACATCTACCCTTTTATACAAAGACTGGACTTCATGGCCTCTTCTCTGTGTCCCTCAGTTGCCAGCATCCCTACTCTTACACACTGGGGACAATAGTAAGTAAAATAAGGTGACATGATCTCATGTGTTCTGGTATCTTGACCCTCTCTCTGATAGTGAAAATGTCTGCCAGATAACTAAGGAAAAGACAGCCCATGCAGTATGGATGCTGTGGGCAAAGGAAGTATTCACATCCCACGTGGGAGGGAGCCGGGTAGAAAGAGATTGGATCATGCTATTCAGCACGCAACTTAAAGCATAGGATTATATGCTTCCGGGAGTTAACTTTCTCAGACCTTAGTTGGTCATGGGTAAACAGAGCTGTGAAAGGGAAACTACAGCTAAGAGAATGCACATCTTTTATCTTTGTGGGCACCTAGGTTCCAGGTCCTGGGTACTGCCATACACATCTAAGAAGACTAAATACTTTCTTCCTGGCTGTGAAAGCCAGGTAGACTCTGGAAAGGAACATCCCAAGTCTCCATGACTTAAAGCAATGAAGACTGATTCCTGTGTTCTCTTAGATCTAGAGGTGATGATGTAGGGTCTATCCCTCTCTACTCTGCATTGACAGGACTTGAGGATGAGCCCGTCCAGTGTTAACTCTCAATAAGAGGCTCAGGTTTGCCTACAAGTCTGCTGACGCTGACTATAGAGGGTGGAGTATAAACATTGGGATTTTTTTTGGGACATTCTGTTCGTATTTTGTTAGTCTAAACCATTCACAGTGGACATAACTGATTTCAAACTCTAGAGCTGAGCTGTCACCTCCCTTCCTGGAAGCACAGGAGAATGGGATGTGGGGGCATTAGTGATGCATATCATATCATGATCATGATAAATATCGAATCAGGTCATGATCGGGCTCTAGATCTTCTGCATAGTTGGTGGGAGGAGAGGGGAATATCCTTATTGCCTTGTGTTGGGAAGAGCAAAGTATAATGGGTGAGTCACTGAGATCTTAGGTCACCTGGGCACCCCACAGAAAGGAATGCACTCTGATACACAGCCAGTCCACAGCCAGGAACTGTAGGCCAACAGGAGAGGCCAAGTCTAGTCTCTTAGAATGGTCTCGTCATTCTTTCGCTAACAAACACTGCACTTAGCAAATGAGAGCAACATGAAGCTGAACTTCTGCTCTCAGGCTTGGCTCCCTGCCCCCACCCTCACCCCCACACACCAAGGATGTTTCTTCAGTGAACTGTCCAGACTCCACTTCTTGTCATCACCATGTCAATCATCCCATGTGTTGGCTTCTGCTAATACTATGGGTCATGGCTAGAGAAAAGTCCTGCAACTGGTCCAGGGATTGAGCCACCATCTTTGGTTTTAGTAGCATCATGTCTTGACTAACCCTGTCACTATATCTCAGGATCTTACTGAAATAACCCTAGTCTATAAAAATATTAAGTATGATTACACATCCATGCATCCTAAACAACTATATATGGTTAGAGTTGTCAACTTGATAGAATCTATTATCACCTGAGAGATGGACTTCTGGGCATGCCTGTAGGATATACATGCATGCACACACACTTGTACACACACACACACACACATACACACACATACCCTAATCTAATATATATATAAATTTATCCACTTATTTTCCATCCCTACTGCAGCCTCCCCTCCCATTCCCTTCCTTACCTCCTCACTGCACCGCCCCCCCCCCCGATCCATTCCTCCTCTGATTCTGTTCAGAAAGGGGCAAGCCTCTCATGGCTATCCACAAAACATGACATATGAAGTTGAGGTAGGACTAAGCTCCTCCCCGTGTATTAAGGCTGTAGGAGATTATATTAATTACATGAACTAAGCTGGAAAGACTCACCCACTGTGGGTGACACCCTTTCCATGATGGGATCCTATGTAGGTCAGAAAGGGATGCGAGCAGCAGCATGCATGCATTGTTTTCTGCTTCCTGTTTACAGATGCAATGCAGCAAACTGCTTCCTGCTGCCTCGACATCCCTGCTATGGTGAATTGTGTCCAAACCTCTTCTCCCTCACATGCTTTTGCCAGAATGTCTTATCATAGTGACAGAGGCTAAGGACCTATATACATGGAACATATGCGTACAGTAACATAAGGCTCCCTTTCTGGACACTCATAAAAACCCAATGTGGAAATGCCCCAGCCTCGTATTCTGTAGTCTAAGACACGCTCCAATGCTAAGCAGAAACTCCTGGGTCAAGACCAGTGGTGCCAGCTGAATCCAAAGGGTGTGCCAGGGATGGGGTCACAGCTGCCGAAGACCCAACACGGCCTTGACCTGACAGCTATGGGAGAAGGAACACCTGCGCCTTGAAACCGCCATTGCCTTGGAGACTGACCACTGTTCAAGTGAGCCACGCAAGGAAGGGAGGTGTCTTGGAGAACTCCTGTGGCTCTGTAGGTCCCGATTAGCTCACTGCAGCCACCAGCTCTCAAAATCCAGCCGTCTGGGCTTTCCTTGGCCCCAAGTGAAGAGGTGACTTCCCTCTTTGAGTCAGTGTCTGTTGGCCGAGGTGGGGAGAAAACAATGTTATAAGAGGTCAGAGGTTCAAGGCCCATGTGGGTTAGTTAGTGTTCTTCTGTTCTTTGGCCAAAAGTCTACATCCTCTACGCCTGCCCAGCTACTCTGATGATAGCAGCGGGAAGGGGTGCTGTGAGTGTCTCTCTTTCCAGCCCTGCTCTTCCTGTTAAAGAAAATGAGACCGTGCGTCAGTGATGCCATCTCCAGGGCCAAGGACTGTCCAGTAAGCAGCAGTGAAGAAAACAGCTGTTCTCATTCCCCAACGGTGGCCAGGAGGCCAAGGGACAGAAACAGTGCTTACAGCCCAGTACCAGCTTGGTCACTTACTCGAAATGCTTGTTACCCTGAGGTGGGTTTTTTGTTTGTTTTGTTTTTTCCCATAGTTGCCAGAGTTTCAGCATTAGCCCCACATGGTGGGAAAAGCACAAGCTGCTACATAGACCACGCTTGGTCTTATGACTCCCTAACTTGTGTGTGTGTGTGTGTGTGTGTGTGTGTGTGTGTGTGTGTGTGTGTGTGGTGCCTGCTTGGGAAAGCTGCCCTGCTTCAGGAGTCTCCGCTTCATTACCGTAAAACGGGAATATTAGCATTTACCTCATAGGGCTGTCAGGAGAACGATATGGGGGTGTATATAATCTGGCAGGTCTAGAGTGATGCTTGACTTATGTTGAAGCCTTTTCTTCAATGGTTGGAGTTCTCAGTACAATTCTTTCCATTGTTACATTTTTTTCCACCTTACCTCAAGAGAACGTTTCTTTCTAAACTGTCATGGCAGATGCCGTGGAAGTCTATGGACATAAGACAGCTTATCAAGTTTAGGAGACAGTAGGACTCACCACACGGGGTGACTGAGGACTCTGGGGGCTGATAGACGCCGTTTCATCCCAAGGCAGAATGTTCTGAGTGCTCAGTACCTGTGAAGCCTACATTCCCATTCCCGTTCTCTTCCCTGTGCAGGTCTCTGCTTTAGCTGTCCTTCTGCATGGACTGCTCTTTGGCCCTCACACCAGACCACTCACTCCTGATTCCCATCACTTTTATCAAGGGCAGCCCCAGCTGCCTCCTGCCATTCCTACCTCGGCCTTGCCTTCAGTGAGTTAGGAAGCTGTGAGTTCCGCCAGGGCGGAGGAGGTAGGAGGTCTTTATCACGCAAATGGCACCTCTGTCTGAGGGATGGATGGGTGCACACCTGAATGAACGAATGAATGAATGAATGCATTCATTTCATCTCTGTCTGGGACTTCCTATTGGATGTCTCCTCTGCGCATTGCCACAATGCAGCCTCTTCGCAGCCTGCGTGGGTGCCTGCAGCTCCCTCCAGGACCCTGCTTGCAGTCAGCCAAGCGCACGCTGCATCTTTGACAAGTTGGATGCCGGGTGGAAAAACTTGAATGCTTTCATCTATTTACTTTTACCACATGCCATAGAAATTAAAAATACATTGTACCACCAGTGCTGTATTTAGTGTCTCCCTTTAATTACATTCAAGTGTGTTGCTAAACAGTCTTGAGGAAACCGTAATGACCAGCTGTTCTAGCCTTTTCCCATATGTCAGAGACGGTTTCTAAAATCGCATTCTGGGACGGGCAGGTCGTATAATTAGACAGTGTATAGTTAACACTTCTAGATTTCCCCCTCAAACTGTGGGGCCTTTGCACTAACATATTGCCTGGTTCTGCCAGTTTGGCACAATACAATTAAATGACATGCCAATGAGCAAGGAGAATATACCAGCGCCATCAGTTGTGTGATGGCAGCGGAAGTGTGTGTGCACTATGCAAGATTCAGTGTGCTCAGCTGACAAATACACTTAGTAAAGAGGGCTCTAAATTTTTAATACCCCCTCATAGTGCCATTTATCTCATCATAATTAGATGTGAAAGTAGCCCCCTTTTCTAGCCCTTTCAGACAAAGAGGTATCACTCAAAATAAATGGCGACCATTTAAGGAAACAGAACAAAACTGAAAATCGCCAAGAGGAGGACGAGAAGACAATATTTCACATGGATTCTTCTGGGGGAAATGGGAATTTTTTTTCTATTGCCAAACTAGATTTGGAAGATGAGAGAAGATGGATTGAGATAAACAATTGATCTCTTTGAAATAAAGTTGGGGCTCCTGGCAGTTGCTTCCTCAGCTTGGGAAGTTGTAACTTGGATCATAGTAATATTTCACTTGATCAAAATCAGCTAGTTCTTTGATTTTTAAAATACAGACAGACATTAAAATAAAAAATGTAAAATAAAAGAAGAGACAAATTCGACTAGATATTGTTCCTCTCCTAAAGAAAACTCCCTTGATGCTTGTCCTGAGCCACGAGTTAAAACTGTAGCTGTGATTTCTGATCAGACTTGTCCTCAAGAATATGGTCAATTCATGGCCAAGGCTCTCTTCAGTCCTAAAATAAGAAAATCACGTTTTTAAAAAGGCTGAGAGAGGGAGCTCCACGCTCCTGAAAAGACCGGTTTACAGCACTTTGTCTGTCCATTCGAATCTCCAGTGACTTATTTAGATGTGAGCACTGACAGCGTAATCATTTTAAGTCTTGCTTTGTGTCTGGAGTTAGAATGGTGTTCAATTGATATTCAGAATAATGGCAGCAGTGTAGTGTGTTCCTTTGAAAAAAAAAACCTGGGTACAGCCCAGTGCTCTGGGAAATGGACTCGCCGGAGGGTTAATCCACATTTAGAGCTCGCTTTAATGAAAAGCCTTACCCTGTGCCACAGGGTGTTCCCAAGACTGTTTTTTCACTGTTTTAGTTCAGCAACATGGCCTCCTTTGTCCTGACTTTTAAAGGGGTTTGAAAGTTGCACTCCTGCGGCCACTCTACACCACCCATCACACCAAGTCAGACACTTAGGTCCCAGGTAGGAGGAGGTCTTCGGTGTGGTGCGCTAACCTACATCTTCACGAATCAACCCAGCCATCATGGGCAAGGACTTGATCTTGGTTCCTTAAAGCTGTGTCTCCAACCCATGTCTAAGAGTCGTTACTTCCCTCCACCTTTTCCAGAGTTTGGTTAGCGAAAGCTGATGCATAAGAGAGCTGAAAGTTGTTTAAAGGGGAAAGATCCACGGACGGGACTCCTCCGCCACAGACGGTATCTGTCATCCGTGACTAGAGGGTTCTTTTAAACACATAAAACTCTGAGACCCTCATATATAAACAGAGTCTTGTATTGAATTTAAAATAAGTATCAAGATGAAAATGGAAAATAACCAAGTTCTTCAAAGAGTGGACCTAACACTCTGGTTTATTGCTGTGTGGGAGAAAGATTGAATTAGAGAGAATGGCAATGAAGACAGCAAAAATCTCTGTTTTGTGAGCAGAGTGGTGTGTTCCTTTACGACCTGGAGTAAGGCAACAGGTGAGTGGTTCTGTCCACATTCTCCTTACATAGGCCTGTGTGTGCTTTGCCCATGACTGGCCACTTCTCCTATGCAGAGGGAGACTGGTACCCACGAGCAGGAGGACCCCCACCTCCTGTGCAAACAGTGTGTTGAGGTGGGGGTCCACCTGTGATCCCAGCACCCTGGAGGCAGCGATGGGTGTTGTGTTAAGAGTGGCAGGCTATTTTCCCTGCACCCGGCTGCCCGCATGGCTAGCTTTATCCAAAATAATTACACGGAAACTTTATTCTTTTAAACACTGCCTGGCCCATTAGTTTCAGCCTCTTAACCCATTTCTAATAATCTATGTAGCACCACGAGGTGCGCTTACCAGGAAAGATCTTAACCTGTGTCTGCCTGGAGTGGGAGAACCATGG
>NC_022013.1:76370474-76383918 GCF_000317375.1 Microtus ochrogaster
TCAGATCTTTGACAGAGTTGAAGATTATATAATTGTAGTTACTCTCTACATTATTTAGATTCCTTGAGATAAAATGTTTAGCAAAACTTTTGTTCTCAATATTGTTTGTTATATTTATTATTTGTTATTATTGTATATAGTTGTATTTGGTTTAGTTCTATCTTATTTAGACAAAAGGGGGAGATGTAGGGTTAAGCCCAGCCTTAGGGGGCATGTACGCCTCGGGCTAATGTTTACCTATAAATCTGCCGGGCCCCTTCTGCTTCCTGTTCTCCACTGGAACTGTGGTACTGTAAGTCTATTTCTCCATTAAAGCTGCATATATATTTTTTACAATCTGTCTGCATTCATTTATGCCGTTACAGATGGGGGACCCCTGGAACAGATGATCAGCTAAACTAGTCAAATCTGAAGGCACTGGGCTCAAGTGAGGTACCCTGCCTCCATATATAAGGTAGGACATAGTCAGAGAAGATGCCCCCACATGAACCTATGACCTCTACATGTACAGACACCTGTACACAAATGTACATCCCCCACAACATACATATATACATGCATGCACAGCACAAACATACATGTGAGAGAATGCTATCTTTTATGATGTGCTCCTTCTAGCAGGCCCTCTGTGTGTTCTTTAGCTTCACCCTCCAATGCCCAAATCAAATGTCACCCTGGCTGTGGTCTTTGTGAACGCCCATGACGCATCCTCTTCCGTCACTTCTGCTCTCTGACCGCCGTGTTTCTGCACTGTCTAGCACTTATCACAGGGGTTCTGGCTACTTTGGTCCTTTCTCCCACACAGTTCTGTTATTTAGGATTCAAAGTTTGTGTCCTATCCGTTTTTGTTAAGGGGCACTTGCCCTTCGAGATATATTAAGCACACGTTAGACTCTTGTGATAAAGAGAATATCAAAGAACGTGCATCCCAGTGTTAAGTTCTGTCCTTAAACTAAGTAAATAAAATAGCTTATAAACTAAGAGCCTACTGTTGAAATGTAAACATTTTTCAGGGGAGTGTGTGTGTGTGTACACATTTCTCATTTTCAATATCAAACCATAAAATGCAATGATATAATATAATGTAATGATTTACTTTTCTGATCTCAGAGGAAAAATTAGGATGTAATCAGATTGATTTATGATTTTGACTATATCTGGTCAATCTTCCTACCTCGAAAAAACACTACTGCCTACATTATGAATTTCCCACAAGATTTTGATCTGATTCAATGTAAGTATATATAGATTACATTCGGGACCTGATAAAAATAATTTTCTGTACTACATGACCAAAAGAAAAGTTTTTTGTTCTGTATTGATTGAAAGCAAAGGTGGCAAAGGGGAAAATGCCCCTTTTCTCACCATGGAGGATGGTGGTCGTCATCACAAACAACCTTGTCTCCCCAAGCAGATCTCAGTGAGATCATACAGACCAGGGCTTAGACCGTTGCAGGCACAGGCCAATTCAGCCTGCTTATTCCTGTGATGATTCAAGACTTCTGAAGTCCAGCTGGGCTCTGTGGTCCTTACTCCGTCCCTGCCTGCGTTCTCTTCACCTTGGCATAGGTGAGGCATGAAGACAGATACTGACCAGCAAAATGGAAAAAAAAAATCACTCTCAAGCTCCTTACTGAAAATATTTGCCAACATTTGACCTAGAAGCTTCCTTTTGTCTTGAAGACAGTGCAGCTAGGTGAGCCCTGCTCTGTTAGTATGGTCACCTGTATCTTTGCGACATACTGAAATGATTCTCATTAGAGACTCTAGTTTGGGTTGTTTTGTTTTGGTTTTGGTTTTGGTCTAAAGAGTTATCCCTAATTCATGCCAAGCATGTCAGGTGTCCCTAGAGGGTGCACATGTGAGCCTGTACCAGAGGGCCTAGCGTGGCCCCTGACGCCATCAGATGCTAACAAAGCTTTGGTTAAGTGAATGTCTATAATGGAGCAGGAAGAGAGTGCAGATCTGTGGCTTCAACCATCTCCCACTCAAAGCCCCAGTGGGCTTTCTCAGGTCTTTCACATACTTCCTATTTTTTATGGATTTTCATTTCTCCTTCTCAACGCAGTCTAACCTAGGAAGACGCCACTGCCGTCCTTTGTCTGTGAGTCTGGAAAAAATAAATCCGAGAGCATCAAATGATGCGTGCCTTCCTCTGAAAAAAAGAAGAAGAGCATGGGCACGTTCTCGTTGCTCAGGACATGCAGGGAAGCACAATTGGACACGTCCTGAGAAATGGTGCAGATGGCATATTTGGCATCACCAACCTGCATAGATCAGAGATGCATTTGTTCCCACGACTTTGTTTGCATTGTGACCATTTATCTGGGCTCCTGCTCACATTTGACCTCTGAAAGGGTCAAGAGAGAGTGAAGTATTTTGCTCCTGGGATCGGAAGGCATGGAGATGTTTGCATTTCCTTCTACCTGCAAAATACTCATTTCTTGCAGCATCGGAAAACATTTGGTTATGTTATCTCGTGGGTCCAGGAGGAGCATGCAGTGTGCCAAATTTAAGAGGCACTGCCAAATGCCGTAGCCTGCATTGTGTAGCCAGGGCTGCCAGTGGAGCTGGTGCTAACTAGTTGTACATTCTAGCTCTTGCCTTGGAAGAAAAAAAAAAAACATTACTCATTTCCAACAGGGCTCCAATGCTCGCCCTTGGTTATAAGATGTCTTTGTTTCTGATGCTGGCCTGCATGCACAGCTGATTGGCTGCTGTGGCTGACCTCCAAAGGCTTGGGACAGTGAGTGCTGATCACCACAACAAATGGCTAGGACCCTCTGGGAACTCGGACTTGATGTTCTTAGCAAATCCCTCTGAGGGCCAGGCTCTCTCCTTGACCTGAGCCATCCTGCCCTAGGTCTTCTTACAGTTCTTATTTGTGAAATGGGAGATAGATCACTTAGTGCCCTGGAGCACTGGTGTCTGCCCCCTCCAGCAAGGACAGTCATAGGGCTGTTGTGGAAAACTTGCCTTTTGGGTGGGTGCATTGGATGTCATGGGCTATTGGTCTGTGGACATGGCAAGTGTTTAGTAACTGGAACTATAGGAGGTGCTGGAGATGGGGCCCCCATGATGGCATCACCACAATGTCCTACCCTCGGTACTTGACAAAAAGACCATCTCCAGTTATGGCTCCATGACCTTAGACCTCAGGAACTATGATTTGAACAAACCCTTAAGCTTCACAAATTAACCAGTCTGTGGTACCCATTGTAGCAGCAGAAAACAGACCAAGGCAGACTGATACAATCGATCCAAAACATCTGGCCTATTTACTGGAACAGAGAAGGCTCTCAGCAAAAAGATTGATTACTTCTTAGTATTATTATCGTATTGGCTACTATTGGCGCACACCAGTGGAGGAAATCAAACGAAGTAGAGGATGTTAAATACCTAGAACTTGACGGATGTGGGGCTTTATGTCGATTTAGGATGAGTGCTTGACTCTGCCCCACCAGTGCCCGACCCTGGGCCATCAGTTGTGCCAAGGTGTCATCTGTCTGTGACATGCCTGTGACAACACTCCTGAGTAGAATCAGGCTGCCAAGACCTGCTAGGTCATCTCAATGGACACATTCTTCAAGAGGGACTGGGCAATGACAACAGTGTGTGCCGAGGGTCACCCACTGACCGCAGTATCAGGATAGACCTTTCTCATTTGCCTGCTACCCCGCTGTCTCAGGTGACCTGCCCCGCCCTCCTTGGCTATTGCGGAAGGGTTGACGATGGAAGAGATGGGGTAGGTGTGGGGAGCACCCTGGTCTCAGTATGGAAAGGAGGGGATGAGGGTGATAATGGAGGGTGTGGCTGTCACGTGGCATCCCTTTTGTAAGCGCAGGCTCTCCTGAAGAAAGGTTCATACATCGCCCTCACAACCTTGTCATGAGAGAGCAGAGATCCCAGAGTCTCAAGGTGACAGCTACGAGTTATTACGGCAGAGGCCTTGTGTCACGTGTGTCTCCTGAAGCCCAAAGGCCCAGTGGGCCCATAGGGCCCAGTTCACACCACCCAAATATCCTCGCTGGTGTGAATCAATCAGCTGAGGAAGAAGCCATGCGAAGTGTTACTGAGTGGCTCCTTCTCCCAGGCCGCATTGTCTTAGCTGGAGGCTAAGAACATGAACTGAAGGCCAGCGTAGGAAGATGCTACACACTAGAGACTAGACCTCTACAGGAGCTTTATATGCATTGGCTCATTTTATCCCGGAGGTAAACTCTTCACAGAGTTAGTGTTATTGTTGCCCATGTTAAAATAAAGAAATGGAACTCTGAAGAACTTAAGTAGTCTGTTCAAGGCCATACAGGCAGAAGCAATTGAGCTATAAATGCTTGCAATGTTTCATTAGAGATTGAAATTTTATCCTTGGTTCATATATATATATGAACACACAACATATAATTACATATATATCATATGATAAATAGATATATTTGAAATACAGCCTTATGTAGCCCAGGCTGGCCTCAGACTTGCTATGTAGGATGACCTTGAACTCCTCTGCCCCTTCCTCCACCTCCGAGTCTTGAGACTGGGTGTTCATCACCATGCTTGTCTTAAACATTTACATTTTCCTTTGTGTATAGCTAGTAAAGATTGTACCAATTCAATTATTCTGGAGCATTAGAACAAAACTGGTGATTTAAGGTGTGAGGGCATGGAGGAAAGAAAGAAGGAGCAGGCACAGGAGGAAGGAAGGGAGGATGAGAAGGAGAGAAAGTCTGAAGCAAATTTGGTGGTATAGATCTGTGTGCGTGTGTGTGTGTGGGTGTGTGTGTGTGTGCACGCGCACGCACATGTGCGTGTGTGCGTGTGTGTGTTTGTGTGCATGCACCTGTGACAGCGGGAGAGAGAAACAGACAATGAGGGAGAGAATAACACTCTTCCCATTACAAGACTCCATGCTTTCTGTATTTCCCCAGTGCTCCAAGAGCTAGAATTTAGCATTTCCCAGGCCACCATGTTTTTTTTTTTAATTTTTCTTGTTCTTTCACAAATTGCTGTTCTCAGAGAAGTTTCAGACAGTAACCCAGCACACCACCCGTCCTCAGCATCCTCTCCAGAAACACAGCCAGAATAATTGGCGGACCAGCAAACAGAACCTGAGTTTGATCCCCTGCACTGGGGAGGCAGAGAGCCTGGCAATCCCAGGCCTGCTAGCTTAGCCAAATAGGTGAACTCCAGGCCGCTGAGAGCTACTGCCTCAGAAGGTAAGATGGAAACATTGAGGAAGACACCTGCCGTCAAGTCCTAGCCTCTACACGCGTTTGCTCATGTGTACATTTGAGAACTCACACACTAATACAACGGGGGCGGGGCGTCCCCCTTCCCAGGCCCCAGCAGTGTGAGTGACAGCGGACACAACCCAGGAAACCTTCATCGTCATTCTCTGACACGGGTTAACTGACTTCAATGCAAAGCAAATCTGCTGTGTATTTCTTTTTAGTGCTATGGGCTGAAGCGAGTTCTCTAAAGTTCAACTTGAAGTTCTGACCCCACACGACGACAGGAGCAAGGAAGTAGCCCAGTTAGGTGGGGTCCTGAGGTTGAAATCATGGCAGGATCCACCTCCTCCAGCGCCTGTTCTCGCTGTCCTTCACCACGTAAGGACTCATGGTGAAAGCAGTTGGCCGAAAGCCAGGCAGAGGCCACATAGGCGGGAACCTTGATCTTGGCTATGCATCCCCCATAACTACAAACCAGTCAAAAAATGGATTTCTGCAGCACTGTAGCATGAGATAGGCCTGGGTGGAGGATGGACAGGGCTCTATCCAGAGTCCTGAGACTGTCACCTGCTGCTGCATGGTGCTAAGAAGTTACCCAGCATGGATTGAACACAAAGGCTTCTGGTTTGGAGGTGGGGGATTCTGTTAGTATTTTAAAACATTATTTAGTACTGCTGTTTATGTGTGCGTGGTGTGTATGGGGGGCTCCATGTGTCACTGAGCATGTGTAGAGGTTCAGAGGACAGCTTTTGGCGTGAGCCCTCTCCTTCCACCTTTATATGGTTCTTTATGCAGGCCACCAAACGTGCAGGCCACCAAGCGTGCAGGCCACATGGCATTGCTTGCTGAGCTATCTCCCCAGCCCTCTATACGCATGTCTGCCGATGTAGAAACTAAACCTGTTAGATTTATGCATTTGCAAAACCAGAGAACTACTTTTTTAAAAAAAAGTTAGGCACATCTTTATTGTCTTGAAAGTGTGGGTAGACCACCTTCAGAATTTATTACTCCATTCTAAAGAGAAAATCCATGGAAACTCCATGTGGAGTCCCCGAACAGATTCAAATCAGCTCCATCAACAGAATCAGGGGCTTCTACAAGGGGAGGGGGACGTTTTGGAGATACTGGTAATTCATTTTCTCATAAGGTAAAAAAGGAAATTGATTGGATGGTTGTTATGGGGAGCAAGGCGTGGGACAACAGCCTGTGTCTCTGAGGGATATACAGCTTCTGCCTGTGGGGCCATCTTCCCCCCCACTTCTTTTGAGTAACTGCTTGTTCTGTGTTCCAGCCAGGGACTCTCCCCCTTACTGGGTCCAACAGAGGTAAGTCCTGGCTGCAGGAGGAAACCATTCATACCTCCCTTCTCTTGATGCTGATGGAGTCTCAGAACGACAGGCTCGTTTGTGGTTAGGAAGGAGGATGGGGGCCGAGACTGACGTGCATGGAGTGACCGGTCAGGTGATGCAGGTTTAGGGGGAGTCTGGGAGCAAATCCAGTCACAGGCAACTGCAGGCCCCCTGGGACCGTGGGTCCAACCTGCGTTCTTCCTGCTCACTGGGTGGTTCAGTGGTGGTGGGTACCGAAAGTACTGAATTAGTGTTTATTAAGTGGGTCTTGAAGAGAGGATAAACAAGAAATTTGTGATGAAAACAGAGTCCTAGACATAACTGAAGAGAAGTTCAACTTAACAACCCCTTTCCCAATAAACCCAAGGAAGGGACCCATTTCTTCTTGTACCATAGATTATAGCACAATTAATAAAAACCCAGAGATAGAAATTGGGGTTTAACCTGAAGGTCAGAAAAATAAAACAGCCAGCCACTGGCCCTTACCTCTACCTCAGTGTGAAATGGTGATCCTGCCTCCAGGAGTCGCAGAATGAGACCGTGTATGAGAGCTGTCTCCTCCCATTTTATCTTCCTCTCTAGCTCTGGGATTAAGGGTGTGCACCACTACCGCCTGGTTTCTATGGCAAACTAGTGTGCCTGCTGGGATTAAAGGTGCGTGTCACCATTGCCTGGTCTGTAAGGCTGATCAGGGCTGCTGTTTTACTTTCTGAACTTCAGGCAAGTTTTATTTACTAAAATACAAATGGAATATCACTGCAATAGACCATGGACTGAGTAGGCATCAATGCCAGGAAGCTAGGATACTTTTGTGGCATGGCCTTAGTGGGGCATTTTAGATCACATGATTCTGTAAGAAACTTCTCATTTTGTGTGTGTGTGTGCGTGTGTGAGTGTGTGCGTGTGTGCATGAGTATGTGCAAATGTGTGTGCATGCAGGTGGAGGCTGATTGTGTGTGTGTGTGTGTGTGTGTGAGTGTGCGCACGCATGCGCACGCATGCACACACGCGCATGAGTATGTGTATGCGTATGGAGGGTGGAGGACAGTCTCAGCTTTGTCTTGACGGGAGCCATTCCCGTTGGTTTTTGAGTCTGGCTCTCTTCGTTGACCTGGAACATGCAAATAAGGATAAGACCGCTGGCCCTAGGGCTGCACTTGTGTCCACCTCCCGGAGTTGAGATTACATACGGGCACCACCACCATGCCTGGCGTGTAAAATGTGGGTTCTGGAGCATGAAAATCAGATCCCCATGCTGGCAAAACAAAAACAAGCATTTCATCGACAGAGCCAAGCCCCTAGCCCTGACTCCTATTTTAAAGATGGGGTATTTGAAGCTCAGAGAGCTTGAGGACAGCGTAGGTGGCCCACCTTGTAAGGGGTTAGGCTGTGACACAAACAGGGATCTCTCTGGGCATGACCTCCTCAGGTGCTTGTGAGTCTGGAAAGGTCACAAACCATCTTGGCTCCACTGGTTTTTGATGAATGATGGACTCTCAGCAAGATGAATGGATACATCCTCTCCCTGGACTCTGCCATGTGGCCAAAGGCCATGACGTCATGCATTATTTCTCCGCACCTAGCTGACTGCATCTTCCAGCAAGGGGCTGAGTTCAGGGATGGGACTTGACTGGCCCACGATTTTGTAAGCTTGCTGGCAGAGTGTGAACTAGCTATTCTGCCTTTTGACAACTATCTAGGGCTATCTAGAGGAATGGGCTGGATGTGAAATTGAATGGGAATGATGGCACAGACCAGAGAAAACATGGGCCATGGGGCTCCCTTTGGAGAGCCCACCGGCCCCAAGTTATCACTCCTGCACTTGAATGTCTTCAATAAGCTGTCAACGCTAACCAAGGCACTGGGTCTGCTCCCTGTGGCCCTAAGATAAACATGACTACTGCCGTCAGGTACTTGGTGGTTCTCCAGTGTGTCCATCTGGGCATCTCTGTGTCAGTGTCTCGTGTGTGTCGGGGGAGTGCAAGACTTTTACTAATCTCCGTGCTAAAAGGGTGTCTTTGGGGTAAGGAAACAAGGGCAGAAAGGACTGCCCCACGATTGTGTACAGCTGCATGGAAACAGACAGACCCCAAACAGACAGATAGTCTAACGGTGCTGTCTTAGAAGTCTACACAACAGTATGGGAAAGTGAAGTAAACAGGACCACATAGTGAGTGGCACCAGGTACGGGGCTCAGAGAAGGGGACTTCTGAGGCCATTTTGAAGGTTGATTTGGGGTTGTTATTTGTGGAGGAGGGATGCAGAGTCATCAGTGGGAAGAAGACAGGGACCAAGCTGCATGGGGGTGTGTGGGAGCGGCGATGTGATGAGAAGGTGGAGCTGGTGGAGTCTGAAGACAAAAGGGTCTGAAGGGGAGAGCCCACATCTCAAGGACGACAGAGGATTCTTAGTTTTTGGCATGAAAGTGATTTAACAGAACTTCTCAAGAACGAGGATCTCAGTTGATGATTATGTTCAGAAATGTCTGACAAGGTCAAGATCAGAGCAGACAAGTTTTATTTTTAAGGAGGGAGAAATGTGGGCAGTATGTGGAAAAGCCAAGAGGTTGGGAAAATCGCAGTTCATGGGCAAACACTCAGAGCAGAGGCTGTGGCAGGGGAGCCGAAGAAAAAGAACTGGGTCAGGGCTGCCAACGGGATGGGATGGAGGAGCAAGAAGGACAGAAGCTGGAAGAGAGATCTTAGAAGGATTCCATAGTGAGAAGCGTTGGCCAAGGGGCCGTGTTTGGCTTTAGTGGGTGGACAGTTAGGACACTGATGGCCAAGGAGAGATTTGTGGAGAGGAGGAGACTTAAAAGGAGCTGGTAATACTCATCTGTGGTGTTTGTGGAGATCCAAGTGATGTAGGCGCCATGAAGTTCATAATCATCTGCCTGGGGAGGCAGCTCAATTGATGGAATTCCTACCTAGCACGCATGAGGCCATGAATTTAATCCCAGCAGTGCATAGATGAGGCAGGGTGGTACACAAGTACAATGCTATTACACAGGAGGTGGAGGCAGGAGGATCAGAGATTCAGGAGCAATCTGATCCGATGGCTCAGTGGGTAAAAGCACTTGCTGCCGAAGCACATGGTAGAGGAGAGAGCCAACTCCTACAATAAGTTGTCTTCTAACTTGTATATGTGCATGTCCATACACAGATAAATGATAGATGGATAGATCATAGATAGATAGATGATAGATAGATAGATAGATAGATAGATAGATAGATAGATAGATAGATAGATAGATAGATAGATAGATTGAAGACAGACAGATAGCTAGCTAGCTAGCTAGCTAGATGATAGATTGAAGACAGACAGACAGACAGACAGACAGACAGATAGATAGATTTTAAAATAAGTTCAACTCCATCCCCAGTTTTATAACAAGTTCTGGCTGAATGTCTGCTTGTCTCAAAATAAAAAAAAAAATAAGGCCAGATTTCAGCATTCAGTGATCAAAAAAGCAACTCCCATGGTTACACTCACAGTCAATGTGACGCGGTTCTCTGACCAGCTAAGGTCAAATATGCAAGAGTCCCCAAGTTGAGGACTAATTTTGGAATTCTCCTTACCTTCCCCTCATTCATGTTCTTACCTACAGTTTCATAAGGAAAACCACCCGTCCTTCAGTGTGACATCAGCCCCTTTAATCTGTCCTACATCCCATTTGCATGCGTCTTATTAGGGCTGTGTTTTCCTTAGCCAAGATAGAGCATACATACATCACACTGTGGTGATGTCAAAGATAGACCAGAAGACCTGTGGCTTTGAGTGGACAGAGAACAACCTCAGACGATAGATGGCCTGACTAGCCTAGAGTAGAGCATTTTCGTGTCTTAGGTTTATGGCCAAGTAAAGGTTCCATCTCTGGAGGAGCAGTTGACTCCCCAGAGAGAGCTTGTAGTCCAGGCAGGCATCAGACACTGGGGAGATTTATCAGTTGGTAAAGATGGCAAAGAAAGCAAGCTTCAAAACACGAAGACCTCAGTTGGATCACATGAAAAGGCCAGACTAGAGGGCTGGACAGATGGCTCAGAGGTTAAGAGCACAGGCTGTTCTTGCAAAGGTCCTGGGTTTGATTCCTACCACCGGGAAGGTGACTCACAGCTCTCTGGAACCCCAGTCCCAAGGAGTCTGACACCCTCTTCTGGCCTTTGCATCCATTGGGTATGCATGTACATACACAAATTAAAATAAAAAAGAAAAGCCCAGGCTAGTGGAATTGGGGAGCTCCAGCTTCTAGTGAGAGACCTTGTCTCAAAAATCCCAAGGTGGATGGCTCCTAAGGAACCCCCAGAGGTGACCTCTGCATTCCACATGCCCAAGCATCCGCACACATGGATGCACACATGCATTTGTACACATGCGTATGTATACACGTCAAAACAAATACCACTGGCCCAAAGTAACTTCAGGCCGAAAGCTGGTACAGCTTTCTCAGTCAAATGGACAATGTCTGGGGAGAGCTAGTCAAGACAAAAACGTGTAAAGTGAACATCAGTCACCAAACTTAGACCCGCTTTGTAATCTAGCAATACAAATGTTTTACCTTGAGGCAACTTAAGATTTCTCTCTGAACCCCACAGCCCATGTCACACTTCACAGGGAAATCATAGAGCTTTCTTACTAAAGTCAGAGCAAAGGTAAGGATGAATGCTGTCATAATTACTTATTTAACACTCTTCCAAAGCTACTGCCAGCAAAAGGAGTCGAAAAAGAAACAATAAATATGATTATTGGAGAAGAAAGGAAAATTCTTGTTACTTATAAATGATATGATTGTCTGCTTAAACAGCCACGAGGAGGAATTAGAAGGTTTTTAAGCAATTAGAAAGCTTTGAAAGATCGTTAGGTACAAGATAAATATATGGGCAGCTTACCACGTGTGCCAGAAACGATCAGTGAGAAGCGTAATGAAAAAGATTGTCTGCCCACCAGGGAAACAATTTAAAACACAAAGGTATAAATTTATTGAAAGTTCTACAAAAGTCACATAAAGCCAATTGAAAAATTTTACTGAGAGACATTAAAAAAAATAAAACAAACCAAATGAGACTCAAGCCTCTGTTATGTCCATAAAAATCAAAGTGCAGTGTTATACAGGATGATATTCCCCAAGGAGACATATTAATTTAATGTGAGTTATCTACAAATTCCCAATTGTTTTATGCAACTAGTTAAAATTATGATGACTTTACCTTTATGCATGAGCTTTTAAGGACAGCCAAGAGAAAAAACTTCAAAAAAAAAATATGAGTGAGAAAGAAAATCTCCTCATGGCAGCCTCTGCATTTATCCATCGACGGAGACTCAAGACGATGAAGAGAAGATGCTAACCCCACTGCAAGCCAGCAGGAGCGCTTGGCTGCTTGGGGAACAAGCCCCAAGCAACCCATTTGTGAGGCTCAATAGCAGCACGAGGTCGCCTAACAAGGTTTCCCTGCCTGCCCAGGCATGGCCTCCACAGAGCAGCCTCCTACTGCTAACGTGCAGCCTCAGCAATTCTTCTCTGTGGCACCTGGTGGACTGTCCCTGCAGCCCTCTGGGTGCTGAGAGACATCATTCCTGTTGCTATGGTAAAATATGCTGACAAAGGCGATCAAGGGAGGAAGGGCTTGTTGGGGGTCATAGTTCAAAGGTACAGTCCATCAGGGGGTAGACAAGCGGAAGGAGCTTGGACCAGCTGGTCACATCACATCCACACCCAGGAAGCAGAGAGAAACGCAGGTTGGTGCTCAGGTGAGAAACCAGCCCAAGAAATGATGCCACCCACCATGACCGGGTCCTCCCGCCTCAGGCTGTCAAGGTAACCCCACACAGGCATGTCCAGAGCCCATCTTCCAGATGATTCTAGATTTTATTGAGATTAATTACCATACTGGGCGGTGCCACTCAGAGGCGCTGACTCCAATCCCTGGGAGCTGATTGGTGATTCCTTGTTTCTCCCTCCACCTCTGCATCACTGGACTCGCCCATTGGTTTTCTCGGCCTCTGTGGCGCCCCCTTAACCCCTGCCTTAGCTGCGTCTTCCCGTGACTCCTTTCTCCCCATTCACCCCCACACCCCGGGATCCATCTCTCCTCAAGCCTTGAGAAGAGCAGCACCTCAAATTCTGTTTAGTAAGGGACTACAGTTAAGACACACTCCTCTTTCGTGACTCCTACCAATTAAATCCTAGACAACCCAGAGCGCGGCGATATCCTAAAGAAACGGAATAAAAAAGAAAATATTAGCTTATCCATCTGTAAATGAGTTCTACTGAGATATGAAAGAACTGAATATAAAAATTTAATAAATTTGGCTTTCTACAGAGCTGCACCCTCTGCAGGGTAGAAATATCTTAAAATTAAATGACAAGAAAACCAAGAAGAAAAATTCACACAACTTCTGGCAAAAACAGGACAGTGTGTGATAATAGACTGATACAAGTTAATATAGAAAAAGCATTTGAACATCAACAAAACCCATGGAAAAAAAGAAATAGAATATGGGCCTGATAAGAAGACATAAAATATCAACAAAAAAAAATGTGGAAAAATACTCAGTTTCACAAGTCAGGAAAATGCAAATGAAGCCATTCCTATGAACATTATTTGCTGAAATTAATCCTTCAGTGAGAGGAAGCTGGACTAGCTCTGGGTTCAATCCCCAGCACCGTACACACAGAGGACAGTAAAGAATGCCTGCAATCAAAGTAGTCAAGAAGCAGGATGGGAGGCTCAGAAATTCAAGGTCATCCTTGGCTACAAAGCAAAAAGTTCCAGAGTGGCCTGGGACGCACGTGAAACTCTGTCTCGAAACAAAAACAAAAGCCAACAACAACAAACAACACACACACACACACCACACACACACACACCA
>NC_022013.1:76384021-76395588 GCF_000317375.1 Microtus ochrogaster
GCCACCTCTCACACTCTCACCCCACCCCTGCCAGGTCAGCTTCTGGAAACCCCAGGAGGTCTAGTGCTGAGAGCATTCTCTTTGGGATACTCTGGAACCCTCAAGAATGTTCTGTCCTGCAGGGCGGCGGTGCCACACACCTTTAATCCCAGCACTCCGGGAGGCAGAGGACAGGCGGATCTCTGTGAATTCGAGGCCAGCCTGGACTACGAGAGCAAGTGCCAGGACAGGCTCCAAAGCTACAGGGAACCCTTCGGAAAGACAAAAACAAAACAAACAAGCAAAAATAAGAGTGCTATTCTCAGTGGATAGCTACAAGCCATAATTTATCCCCAAACAAATACTGGAGAACTGTAACTTCACCCCAGTTCAGTCAGTACAGCATTGCTGACAACTGGAAACAACAGGTTGTAGCTGCAGATTTTAAAACAACCAGCTGCAAACAAGGGGAGCCTGAAGCAGGGCCTTAGTGCCTCTGCATGTTAACTAGACGTGATTCCATGTCTCGCTTTTAAAAGGCTGTTTTAAAAATATGATGGGAAAGTTTTCAAAAATATTCCAGAACATGAAAGTTTACAAATAAAATTACGGAAAATAAAATCTGAAGTACAAAAACTCCAAAGTGGTCGCATCGTGTGCGCAGACAAGGCTCCTGTCTCCTTTCTCATCCTAGAATGCCGAAGGAAACCAATCAAGAACACGAAGCTCAGACTCTGAGAAACCAGGGGTCAGTCTCACAGCAGTATCTGAATAAATGATTCTTGTAACTTGGTAATAATATTATTAACTATGCTTTTAAAATAATTTTAAGCTATAGACCTAAATGTAAAAGCTAAAACTATAAAAAATATTTCAAGACAAAAGCCCTAGGGGAAATTTGGGAGAGTGTAAACCAGGAGATTATTTATTAATAGGATGTAAAATCTTAAACCATCTATGGAGAAAAAGATAAGTAACAAGCTTAATCAAAATGTCATGCTCTTGTCCCTTAAACAAGATCACGGGTCCACAAGATGGCAAGCTGCAGCATGGATGTGTTTTGTATCTGCATTTAACAAAAGAACGGTGTGTGCAATGCATGAAAAGCCCCGTGTTAACAAAAAGATACCTCAACCTGGGCAAAGGGGGAAAACTGAGCAGATTCCACAAAGGGAGCGCTAATAATAAACACACAGGAAGAGGGAACGGACCGTACAACGAGATGCCACCACATGCCACTAAAATGCCAGAATTAAAGACATATGGAACCCAGTGACAGCAAGGAGATGGAACAGCCATGACACCCTCCCAGTGCTGAGAAAAGGGAGCCTCATTTTAAAAAGCAGTTATTAGCCTGACAGGGAAACACTGACTGCCTACCACACCATCCACTCCACTCCATCAAAGACACGAACATTTGCTCACAGGGTTCTTATGCAAAGCGAACATGGTGGCTTAGCCGAAACATTCCCCAAGCAATCCAAATGCCTGCCAATAAGTAAGTAAAGGAATTATCATCCATCTGCACGATAATAGAGTGTTAGGCCACAATGAAAAGAACTCAGGAAAAAAAAAAAAACTTCAACTCATTGATATAGCCATCAGTATGGAAGAATTTCAGGGTTATCTTGCTAAGTGAAGAGTACCCGAGTTGAAAGAGGTGCACGCAGTGTAAATGCATTTATACAGGAATCCAGAAAACACAGGCTGAGTCAGAGCTGCAAGTCCGTGGTCACCGGTGACTGAAGGAGGGAGAAATGGTGGGTGGTGTCCTGTTTAACTTTCCGTTGCTGTGAGAAAGAGTTCATTTCATCTTACAGCTTACATCATGCAGGGACATCAGGACAGGGACACGAGGAAGGAATTCAAGGCAGGAACCGAAGCAGAGACTCCGTAGGAACACGGCTCACTAGCTTGCTCCTATGGCTTGTCCAGCTACCTTTTTATACATCCAGGACTGCAGTGGACTGGACCATCCGTATCCATCATCAATCACGGGACTGCCCCGCAGACAAGGCCACAAGTCAATCCAAGGGAGGCAGTTCTTCAATTGAGGCTTCCTCTTTGCAGGCATGTCACGCTAACAACCGAGAAGCCGTCACAGAGAACCAGGGGACGTGGTGGAACTTGGGGTGCCCGTGGTGACAGTTCTATTGACATTCACTTTCCTCAAAGACAAACTGTCTACTTTGAACAGTTGTAGCGAGTGATGTTTACATCAGACACTGGGAAAGTTAGTGAAGCTGCTTCCCGTCTTCTGTGCTTCTGTGTTCTCTGATGGACGAGAGCTACACAAACGGCATCCTTTTGCTCATGGTCCTTTGTCCTGTCTGATGTTGTATTGTCTTTAACTGCTTCATGTGCACCCACAAGAGTGTGTGTGTGCGCGCGCACACACACGGGGGAGCATCAAAAATTCCCAAATGCTGGAGTATGTGAAGGTAAATTCCCTCTATCATGGGATTGGGGATGCAGATGGGGTTATGGGGCTTGGCATGCAGCAGGGCTGGGATGAGCTGCTTTGGGCTGGTGTTCTGTAGGGACCAACCAAGATGTGAAGAATTCAGCAGAAGCAGAAAAGCTCAAAGGAGGGTGGAAGGTTCCAGACCATGTGGAGCATGCTCATCCCCTCCTGTAGCAAGCATTCAGCTTTCTGCAAGTCTTTATTCAGCTCCACGTCTGAGTAGACTTTTGGAGGGGAGAGATGTGGAGAGAGGATCTATGTCTGATGACAGATGGATCTTTGTCTAGTTTGGGCAAGTGTCACCAAATTAGGGCTCTCTCCAGCTGATTGGGGGCACAAGTACTAGTGCCGTAGAGCCATCTCCATCGAGCAACCCCAGAGCCTCCCCTTGCTGTGCATTATGTTATTCTGCATATGATATGTGCATCAGGTGCTCTTTGCCATCCCCTGGCAGAAAGCATACATAGCGGAGGGGAATTCCATGAGCCTGCTAAGTGGAACGTCAGGACAGAACTATTGTCGGGGTCTATGCCAAATGCAATTTCTAATAATGCCATTGTCCTGTCATCGGTCTGAGACAATTGTGCTGTGGCATGTGTGGCGTTCTTCTAGGACTGGGTGGAATGCATGACATAATAGCACCAGGACTGATCAGACCCAGTCCTCGCTGGAGAGCTAAGAGGCATCAATTCACAGGCTTTTATCCCCGCTGTAAAATCCATCTACACGGCACACAGGAGTGAGAAACTCACCTGAAAATACATTGTTAAAAATAATATACGGTGGACCAGCAGGGCGGCTTGGCTCGGTGGGAAATACGGAGACCTGAGTTCAATCCCCAGGAAAGAACCAACTCCCAGAAGACATCCTTGGCCTCACGCGAGTGCTATGTCACACAGATGCACACATTTGTTAAATTTAAAAATAATGTTCAGAGTAAAGAAACGCTCGTGTCCCTCGACCCCTATAAAGAGGACAATGGACAGATGACAGATGACATCTATTTCTGTTATTTTAATTTGAGATCTCAGAACTTTGCCACGAGTTATTGGTGTGAGTATATTACACTATTATCTAGATTGCTAGAAGATTCCCCTTCTACCATACCTCAAAAATGGCAATATCATAGACTGTCTAAAGCAGAAGGGAGAAGTCTCAGAGTCCCACCTCAAACAAGAACCTAGAGAGAACTGACGACTTCTGAGAGAGGGGGAATTAGCTTCTCCTGAGGATGAGAGCCCTCATTGGTCATTTAATATAAAGCGGTCGGCCCTGAAATCACGTATACATAGACAACAAAAGGGGTTCCGGGGGTTTTATTTATATATTTGTGCATAGATATACATATCTATCTCTCTCTGTATATAAAATATATATTAGCAATAATAATTAGGGGAGAAGATGCTGTCACTTTAAGAGTAGTGGGGGATATGGAAAGAGTTGGAAGGAAAGGATTTTGGAGGAGCTGAAGGGAAGAAAGGGAAAGGGGAAAGTGATTTAATTCTATTTAAATTAAAATAAAAAGGAACGGTCTGAGAGAGCAGGTCATTAAACGCATGCAGAAACTGTACACATTACTGCTGAGGGATGCTGGGCAAATGCCGGTACCAGTCCTCTATGACGTCACTGTGCTCTTGATTGGCTTAATTGCCAAGAAAACAGGAAAGAACACCTTCACTCACTTCTGATGTTTGGTTTTTGATCAGGGTTGTAGCAGAACCAAGAAAAAACAACTTTGAGAGACTAATTAGTCAGCTAATTAGTCTGCTTGTGTCTTTATTGCCAGCATGTTTACTGGGCCTAGGTTGTCTTGTTTCTTTGAGAATATCGGGGGCCCCCCAAGAGTAGGGAGATGACGGTATTGGATCAGTGAGTGTGCTCAGCGGAGCCCAGCACGCCTGACTTCAGTCCAGCTGGGACCTTGCTCTCTTTTTGTCTATAAACTCAGGAAGAGATGGTAGCCTCCCAGATGCTGGGGAAGCATTGCTGGGCGGGGAGAAGGCTCCGAGGGACTCCAGAAGCCCAGAATCCAGGAATGCACTAACAATGCTGTTTGAAGATTGGCGTTACAGTCCTCGTGCCCACAGGGAGGAAGAAATATTACTGCCCCCATTTTTCAGAGGAGAAAACTGAGGTGGAGAGCGAACAGATGTCTCTTCCCTGAGATGGGGAGTGGAGGAGCTGGAGCTTTTCCTTAGGCAGTATAGGATGAAGCTCTTGTGGCCGCAGTAGGATGAACTCATGAGTTTTCAGCGAGGTGTCCTTCACACAAGCGTAGGTGCTCAGAAAGGGGCCAGCAGGGTTAGTTAGCTTTCATAATAGGGACAGTCTCAACTGATGTCTATACAGATCTGAAGGTCTTAGGCCGGCGAGCAATAGGAAGCAGGATATTCACAAACAAATGAGCCTGCTTCTCTGCGTCCACAGCCTGTGTAGTGAGCACTAACTATTATGCTGGAGTTGCACGGGTGTGGGTGCTTCTCAACACCACATGGTGAGGTGACAAGGGAGAGGAGACCCCTCTCTCTAACCACGTAAGGATGGTACCTGAGTTCTTTTGTCTGGCCTAACGATTTCCTAACAACCAGTTAAGTTAGTAACCGAGTCTGGAAGTGGAAGAGTCAAGCTTATTAGGCAGTATATTGAAGGCAATCATGTCTCGGCTGGTCACTCTCAATCAATAATTGCAAAGCTGGGAAAGATATTCAAGTTGGTTACTTGCTCCTTCTTCTTCTTCCTCTTCTTCCTCTTCCTCTTCTTCTACTACTGCTACTTCAAATCCCTAGCTCTTCTGCTAAAGTGCTTCAGTATGAAGCTAAGTCTTGGCCCTGTTCCTATTTTGGGGGTTGGGTAGAGGCAGGATGAGACTGTGCCTCCTAAGGAATGGGCATTTGGGGGGTTGTCTTTGAAGTTCCTATGCACCTATAATAGATACGTCAGTACACACCTTTTCTTTTTCGTTTTACTTTTGCAAGGTATGCCTGCTGGCTAGCTGTTTTGGTTCTAAGCTTTTGAGGTGTCTCGTGTAGCCCAAGAGGACTTGGAACTTGCTGTGTAGCCAAGGATGATAGACCTGATTTTCGAGTCCCTTGCCTAAATCCTGGGATTATAGTAGTATGCACCATGCCTGGCCTGGATGGGATTTTAAAGATACCCAGTTCATGCTAATTGACTGAAGAACTCAAGCAAATGTATGCACTTTCTCCATTCACACGAAACAGAAGTTTGGTTTCTAAGCATTATCTTATTTGGACTTGACACCTGGATGTGCTATCACTATGTTCGGGAGGACGCGATTTTCGAGCAAATCATGGTTTATTCTATTTTTGCTTTTGAACCTTTCTGTCTCTGGTTGGTAACGTCAGGAAGCACATCAGGGCTTACACGGTTAATCAAGGCAAACTGCCGCAAACGCTTCCCCTTCTGGAGCATCTTTCAGCTTATTCTAATTTTTTAATGGAGAAAATGCATTCTTAAATTAAATATGCATAATAAGGAATACTAATGATAAGAACAAAGTGGAATATGTGAGAACGAAGCTAGTGTTGTAAGCAAAATGCATTTGATTTGCTAAGGCTAAAAGCTAGCTCACATCAGTAAGACTTGGTGCAAAAAAGAAAAGCCTCATAATGCTCACAAATTGTCCATAATTGTATGGATTTTAAATATAAAAGTTGGCAGTGGCAAAAGCTAAAAGCCATTAGGAGAGACACTATTGTGCAGTACACCGGGAGCAGCAAGTCACAAGCTTAGGAACAATCCCCCAGCTTGAGTTTTCTAAAAGTTTGATAACCGTACTTGAGGCTCGTCTTGATGTTTACCACAATGCGCCCATTGTTCTTCGAGGCATGGCCTAATGCACAGAAGAAGAGAGCGACTCATTAGCATGAATAGTCTTCTTCTCTGAAGGTCGCTTACCGCCAAGTTCATTCTTCCGTCTCTCTTCCCCGGTGTAGCTGAACGTTACTAAAGGAGTTTCCGACGACAACCATTAGTCTAAGAGATCTGTGTTTCTCCCTGACACTGGGTCAGTTTTTAAAGAGTTTTTTTTTCCTAAGCCAAGAAGTCATAAAAATAGCATTTAATGGCAAAGAGGTTGAGAGAAGAAGGGCACCTTTCCATTCCTTGGGTGTCCTCCCAGGGCAGGCAGTGTTTCCTCTCACTGGGTTCCCTGCTACAGTCTGTAAGAAGTATGTTGGGGCTAGAGAGTTGGATGGCTCAGTGGTTAGGAGCATTTGCTGTAAG
Source organism: Microtus ochrogaster (assembly GCF_000317375.1). NCBI lineage: Eukaryota > Metazoa > Chordata > Mammalia > Rodentia > Cricetidae > Microtus > Microtus ochrogaster. Next base: position 76,390,710 of record NC_022013.1, read on the forward strand.
AATGGCCAAGATCAAAAACACTGACAACTTAGGCTGGAGAGGTTGTGGGGAAAAGGAAACACTTCTGCATTGCTGGTGGGAATGCAAGCTGGTACAACCCCTTTGGATGTCAGTGTGGCAATTTCTCAGAAAATTAGGAAACAATCTTCCTCATACCCAGTAATACCAGTTTTAATACCAAAGGATGCTCAATCATGCCACAAGGACATGTGCTCAACTATGTTTACAGCAGCTTTGTTTGTCATAGCCAGAACCTAGAAACAACCTAAATGCCCCTCAATCGAAGAATGGATAAGGAAAATGTGGTACATTTACACAATGGAGTACTACACAGCAAAGAAAAAAATAACAACAGCTTGAATTTTGCAGGAAAATGGATGGAGCTAGAAAAGATTATTTTGAGTGAGGTCACCCAGACACAGAAAGACAATTATCACACGTACTCACTCATAGGTGGTTTTTAAACATAAAGCAAAGAAAACCAGCCTACAAAACACAATCCTAGAGAAGTTAGACAACAATGAGGACACTAAGAGAGACTTGCATAGATCTAATCTACATGGGAAGTAGAAAAAGACAAGATCTCCTAAGTAAACTGGGGACTTGGGGGAGGGCTGAAGGGGGGAGGGGAGAAGCAGGGAGGGGAGCAGAGAAAAATGTAGAGCTCAATAAAAATCAATTTAAAAAACTATTTTTTTTTTTTTAAAAAAAGAGCATTTGCTGCTCCTGCAGAGGACCTGGATTCAGTTCCCAACCCCCACGTGGTGGCTCACAACTGTTTGTAACTGCAGTTCCAGGGCTCCAACGCCCTCTTCTGGCAATCCTTGGGACTGCACACACATGGTGCACAGACATATATGTGGGCAAAATGCTCGTAGACATAAAATTTAAAAATGAATGGATCCCTGAAAAGTATATGCCTTATACTGTTAATAACAGCAAACTGAAGCATCCCCTCCTTATAGTGCTTCTTTCAGCTATTATTTTTATTATTATTATTTTATTTTGAATGAAACTGTTTAGCTTTCCCAGTGTCTATCTGGAACTTAGTGGGATGGTCCTGAAATGTTTTCCAGATACAGAAAGCACTTGGGGACTTTGTGCTGGTATTCTGGGCCAAGGAGGCTTTCGAGAGTGCCCACTGTTTCATACTGGGGACCAGCAGGTTTTCTGGGTTAGATGTTTAGGGAATTTAGCTAAATTGAAGGGATTCCCATGGTTGCTGAGAAACAGTGCCATTTGCTAGAGCTCTTTGTCCATTTCAAATGACTGACTCTGTCAACTTGTGTGTGTGTTATGGGAGAAGGTGTCGGGACAAACTTCTGTCTAGATGTCACCATGAAGGTATTTCTGAGATGGGACTAGCATTTCCAGCAGTGGAATCTGAGTGAGGCCAGCGACTCCCCATCCACCTCAGCCAACGTTTCGAGGTGTTGACACGCCTCCGAGCAAACACCTGGGTGTCCTGAAGCAGAGCTGTCTGCCGTGTAGGCACACTGTGTGCCGTGTAGACACACCGTCTGCCCTATAGACACACTGACTGCCGTATAGACACACTGGCCGTGTAGACACACTGTGTGCCGTGTACATACACTGTGTGCACTCTAGACACACTGTGTGCCGTGTAGACACACTGTCTGCCTTGTAGACACACTGACTGCCCTGTAGACACACTGGCCTTGTAGACACACTGTGTGCCCTGTAGACACACTTCTGCTTTCCACAGTACACATTTCAAACCCAAGGCTGTGAGACAAACCAATGCTTTCCTGAATTGTAAGCCTTCTGTTAGGTTCTATAGATTGCCTGGTCCCTGAAATCATATACAAAAGTATAATTTCACAAATCAGCCCATTGATTATATATGTCTAATTTGTTGGTAACAGAATGTATCAAATGTAAGAGATCGCAATGAAGGCTACTCAACATGAAATTATATAAACTTACTTAAAACAGACGATTTTGTGATTTTTAAGATTCAGCTGGGCGGTCTCAAGTGTGAATGCTACAGATGACAACGCTGGGATGCGGGAAGACGGACACCCTGGTAGGTGGAGAATCTCAACTCATCTGATGCAGAACTTAAAAAATGAGTAATAGAATTCTGGTACGAAACATACTCTTTTAACTATTTGGCCTCCAAGACAGGGATAAGCTTGGGGCCGAGTTTGTTCTCCTAATGGGGTGACATGGATGTGTGTTGGACAAGCACACGCTGTGAAACAGCTTTCTGTCCCTGGACCCAGGCAATCAACTCGAGAAAGAAGAGGTTCATTTGGATCATGGTTTCGGTTTTGGAGGGTTCAATCTGTAAATGTTTGCTTGGTCCTGTTGCTTTGGATCCTCTGAGTCAAGGGAGAAATTCACGGTAGATCATCTGTTCGCCTTGTGACAGAAGAGAGGGGGACAGAGTGCAGGAGGAGAGGAGAGAGAAGGAGCATGCATGTTAGGCTCCGTGTGTTACAGGAGCACCAGACAGAAGCCTCACACTGAATCTGCATGAGTTCCTTTACTTTAAGTTTTCAAACATCAAAGTATTTTACAACTTGAAATAAAATTAAAAGTCCTTCAGCTTAACTCTGTCTACCAAATTAATCAGTGCCAATTAGAGAGAGAGAAAGAGAGAGAGAGACAGAGACAGAGAGAGAGAGAGAGGGAGCAATGTCAGGGGTAGGAGGAAGCTGTCTCCCTGGAGCACTCCATTACGCTCATTTTTTATGGATTGAGCTCCTAGAACAGGCATTACTGAGGTGCTCATACATAATATGATGTGGGATTTCATTTATGCTAAAGACCAAGAGGCCATGTGACCAGGAGAAGCCCAGCAGCCAGCACCAGGCAGAGCCTCAGAGTTTAGCACAGGAGATGTAATCAGTGATGGGTGGATCAAGGACTGAAGACATCACAGACAAAGCCAGAGAGGGAAGAGGGAAGGAGCGTGAGGTCCAAGAACATACACAGGTCTGGCTTGTCTCAAGCTGGCTGTGAGTGGAGCAGGAGGATGACGGTAAAGAAGATGCAGAAGCCAGAGGACCTGGAGGCTGAGACTCAAAGGACCAGACCCGAGGCTGGCAGGGATGTCGCCAGGAAACTGCTGCTTCCTCCATCAAATTCCTCCACCAGCCTCCCTTCAGCTGCCTCTGAACACACTGCCTCTGACATCCTCTCTGGAAAAGTCTGATTTTATCATCAAAAAAAAAAAAAAAGTCAGTCCTTAAAACAAGTATCCATCCTTCTCCAAATGGAATCTTGCCCTGGTGCAGAAACATGTCTCCTAGGATGAACTCAACCAGACCTGGGGGTGGGGGTGTGGGTGGGGGCGGAGTCTGGGAAAGAAGGGGTTTCCTCCGAAGCAGGATGGCAAGGGAGGTGTTTGTGTTTTTCTGTTTAGGGAGTTTAATTCTTCACGCTTTGTTTGGCTGTCAGAACATCTCATGTTTTTATTCGTGAGCATACATGGTGATCAAGCTTAAGACAAGAAAACTGACGGCGAGTCCCTGGATGCGCGCCCCCCTTCCCCTCCGTGCGCAGATGTTGCCGGCGGAGCTGAGCTTTCGATGCTCGCTCCTGAGATGCAGTAAACTGAGTTTAGAAGGTTCTCTCCTCCGCTGTTCTCCTTGCGCAGACAACTTACAAAGATAATGTTGGGGTCAAGGAGTTGAAACTGGCAAACCAAGAGACCAGAGAGAAACAGCATTGGTACTGATGACATTCCCTACAGCCCAGGGACTGTTAGACAAACTCAGCACATTAGGGGAATCAGGACAGAGAGCCACCGGTGTGGAACAGCACTCTTGAGTCAGAGGCTCAGAAAGCTTGAAGCATTCCTCTTTTCGGGAGGTGGCAGGTGAGGGACAGAGCAGTGGGAGCCCAAAAGCCATGTTCACCATCGGAGGAAGGCTTCTAGGAGCACAGTTTCTGAGCTAGGGACAATCAGGGTTTTATTCGCAGGAAAGTGAGCCTTCATCTCTACATCTGTCAGGCTGCAGCCTCCTCCCCCTGGATCCCACTGTGGGGGTCCCCTCCCTTTCTTCTCTATAAATCTTCCTGAGACCAGAGTCATGCATTCCCACTTGTTTGAACCTCATACGACAGAGCCTAAGTCTGGATGGCAGGGTGAAAATTGGATAAACAGCCACACTGACTCAGGGGAGAATTTTTTTTTTCACATGTGAACATCTGTTTCTTGAATTTGGCCATGGTAAGACCTAGGGGAAGGAGAAATGCCAACTGATGAAATAACGCCAAGAAGATACAGCCTCATCTTTTTGTGTATTTCAGGAGGATGCAACCAGGATCCTTCCAGCATGAGAGGGAGGAGATTCTCATTTCTTCAGGCTCTGAGTTGATGCCTGATTTTCCTTTAGCAGGGCCCACAGATCTTTTCTGGTGCTTGGTGAGTCTACCACGGTACCTGCTTTGAACAAATTCCCACACCCGCACTCACAAGTATAAACCTCGGACGAAGAGGAGCAGAATCACTCACAAGAGTTCAAGAAGAACTTTCCGTCTTCCAGGCTCTCAGCAATGCACTAGGTCCGTTCAGAAGCACAGAAGAAGGAATACATCTTCGCTCAGATGCAGCTTGAAATTTAGAGAAGATGCAGTTATATAGAACAATATAGGGCCAACTACAGCCTAGTGTTCGATGCTAGGATACCCGGGATGACAGTTGTATTCACTTACAAGAGGAGAAGAGGCCAGGGTTGCTGCAGTTGGGGGAAAAAAGACCAAGTTAGAATCCTTCAGGATCAGAGTGACAGCTCAGCAGAATGCTTGCCTGACAAACGCTAGGACCTGAGTTTTGCCTCCAGAATCCATGTTGGGTTTGTTTTTTTTTTGTTTTTGTTTTTGTTTTTGTTTTTGTTTTTTTTTTTTT
>NC_022013.1:76395744-76397223 GCF_000317375.1 Microtus ochrogaster
TTTTAAAAAGTCAGGTGTAAAACTGGAACTGGAGAGATGTCTCCGTGGTTAGGCACATTTGGTGCTCTTGCAGAGGACTGGGATTTGGTTCCCAGCACCCACATGATGGCTCATAACCATCTGTAACTACAGTTCCAGGAGATTCAATATCTTCTTCTGAATGCCACAGGAACCAAACAATGCATACGACATACATACATACGTGCAGGGAACACATTCATACTCATAAATAAAACTAAAAAAAAATTAAAAAGCAGAGTATAATAGCATTCCCTTCTAATCCAAGAGTTGGAGAGTCAGAGACAAGTGGACTCCTAGGGCTGACAGGTCAGCTTCCCCTGGCAGGACATGCTATACACCAAGGGGGAGTTCCAAGGTCAGCCAGGGCTCAGACTGCGTGGCCCTGTCAATACAACTTCCTCTGTCAGAGGTCATAATATTAACTAACACCCTAGCCCGAGGAAACCTGGCTTTGCATAACACATTTGGCTGACCAATCCTTATGACATCATACCTAGAGGTTTTAAGTAAAGAATTTAGTAGGTGTTAATTTTCTCCAAATGAAGTCCTACGTAGAGTCTCAGTTCTTAAGCTAGAAGGTGAACAAGACTAAGAGAATCAAGCCAGTCAACAGAGGGAGTCCACCTGCCAGCTTCCGGTCTTGGTCTGCCTTCCCACCCATCTCTGACTTTGCCATAGGATCTCTGGGCTGTAGAACTTAATAAATACTTTGTGTATCTCAGCTAGGACGGATGTAGCAGAATATTTGACTATGAAAAACTTTAGTCATGAAAATAGATACCCAAAGGTAATGACCAAGTGTTGCTTCAATGATTTGGAGCTCTCCGACCCAATTATTTTTTGCTTTTCTTGATTTCGTTTACACAGCCTGAAAGAAGTTGCTTCAGCTCCAGACCACACACCTTTACTCGGGAAACAAAGAAAGAAGGGCACTGGGCAATTGCAGCTTTTTGGGTTGTGTAGAGCACCGCGTTTGATGCCCAGAACCTTGTCAAAAATTAGTCTCTGCTAGGAAACCAGTGGCTCCTCTCTTCCTGGGAGCAGCTTCGTATAGCTTCCTACAGGATCCTACAGAGCAGGTACTGAGGAAGGAGAGTGTGACAGAAGATAGAAGCCGAAGGAGAGAGAGCTGGCATCCTCAACGTCCTCTGCAATTCTGACTGAGCAGACACATGTCATCCAGTGAGGATTTCATATTTCCTAGAATTGCTAGTCTTAAGAAAACAGTATTTTGTCTTATGAGTGAGCAGCATAGGTTGTCCAAACAAATGCAATTGCCTGATCAGCCAGAGGGCTGGCTTGCTGAGCAAAATGAGCTGAATGTAGTGTAATAAAATAGAGCTGACTGTGAACTCCGTGAGATGTGCCCCAAAGGCCATATGTGTACACACACACACACACACACACACACACACACACACCTGACTCACACACACACACACATACACACACACACCT
>NC_022013.1:76398204-76406885 GCF_000317375.1 Microtus ochrogaster
ATATGGAACAGAATCCTTCTGAACCCTTCGGAGCTGTTGAGAATGCCTTGCAACTACTAGGCACCCGCCTCGCTGATCATGACTCTCCACTGTTTATTTCTCATCTGACCTTGCAAGATCTGCTACCCTACGTGGGCTGGACACTCGGCAGACCATGCCGGTGGTGTCACTCTGGGGCAGTTTCCCAGCCCAGGCCTCCAGCATCAGTTCCCCAGGTCAGACTTGCTGCATCAGGAGCCAGTCAGTCCTGTCAGGTGCTTAGGAGTCCGCCTCCTCGCAAGGGGGCGTGGTCTCCTCACAGGGGGCGTGGTCATGGCTTGGCCCTGCTGGGTAGTAGTTGACCATTCTGGCTCTGCAGCACTGCCCTGCCCGCACTGGCTACAGTCTCCTTTAGGGAAGGCAGGAGGTCTCAGCGTCTCCTCTTCCCTGAGAGACCAACTAAGGGGGAAGCCACCCTGAGTGTGAGAGTCACCACCTAGTACTCTTGGGGCCCAGAAAACTAAAGAGGAGAAAAGAAGAAACCTGGTTGCTACCCTGCATTCCTGCACCTGCCTTTTAGGACAGATGGGAACCTCCGACCCTGAAATTCTGCTTCCTGAAGTTCTTTCTCTCTGTTTGTGTTGCAGTGGTGGCTTATTTCAATCTCAGAGGCAAAAAGATAGAATGTGAAAGTTTATGCAGGGTGAACTAGTATAATAATAATTCAAACATAAATCTTTGTTTCTAGAGAAGACAGCATACTGTTCCCTATTGCTACTGAACCAAACTACTATCTACTCAGTGACTTAAAACAATGTGCGTGTATGTTGTCTTACATTTCTGAACCTTAGATGCCTAAAAGTGTTAGCAAGGCTGATCTTTCAGAGCTTGAAGAAGGGACACCCTTACCCTGAACCTTTCCAGCTTCTAGTAGCCACCTTCACTCCATGGCTTGGGGCCCCGTCCTTAATCCACCCAAGACCTTGCTCCCACATCCTGTCCCCTTTCCCACGACTAGCTAACCCTTCTAACTTCCTCCTGAAAAGTCTGCCATGGGAGTGGACCTAGCTGGACACCCCTTCTCCCTTCCCCCCCTCCCCCGCCGCTCTCAGGACACCTCACTTGATCACTTCTGCAGAGCCTTCATGGCCATGAATAGTGACTCTTTACCTGTTTGTCAGATGAGCACATATCTTTTTGTGTTTTGAGGAAAGAGTATTATTCTATCTAGTGTAGATAAGGCTGAAGCTGGGGAGCTGAAGGAGGCAGGAGGGAGGGTTTTAACCAGAGCAGCCCAGAAGCAGAGAGTGGAGACAGGGGTCTCCCGCATGCACAAATCAGTGGCGACTAGCTGTCAGCAAAGATAGCCCCATCTCCAGCCCAGCGGAGGGATCTCTGAGCTGCCTGGAGCAGTATGACCAACACAGATGGCGAGACCAGCTCTGGGAGGCGGCAGCAATAGCAGCAGGGCATCTTGTAACTAAGGTGATGGCGCTAAGGGCAGTGAGCATCAGGCAAGAAGGCTCACCCATCCCATGGGCTTTTTAAAATCCAGTAGGCAGAGTTCTTTAGTGACCACATATAGTGTAGTGTAGGGGAGAGGCATCCCCTAATTGACAAGCAATGACTATCTGGACAGGATGACAGAGGAGAGGAAGCAAGACTGGGTAATAGTTCACAATTTTATTCTTAAACGCATGTGACATGAAACCTTAGTGTTGTGCTCCCAAACTGACACTTGTGGGTGTTAGCAGACTTCGTGCCGTGATCCTAGAGGCCAGAAGGGCAGGTGCAGTCAGGGCTTCCTGACCCTCCGAGCCTCTCACAGCAGGATCAGCCATCGTGAGATGTCTTCTTGCACAGCTCCTTCCTCGGGGTCTAAACCTACACAACCTGCCAGTTAGCCAGGCTCTGTCCACAGCGCACAATATCTGAATAACAATAACCATATTAATCAGTGGATCCAGCAGGAGGAGGAAAAGAAAGGTGGTAGGGTATTCCCAAGACGAAATTAATTTCTTTTTATAATCTGCAAGGGTTGATTTCACAAATTCATGACCTACCCCACGATGTTTGTTCTTTATGACGAGCCATAAAAACGACACAATACATTAGCCAAGTTCTTCGTTCTGCTAAAATGACCATATTCAAAAATAATAGCGGAGACTTGTATCCACAATGCAAAAGATGCTTGAAGTAATTGGGGCTTAATTTGTACACAAACTGTCAAGGCAGTTTTCCTCACGGCCTGCATCTTCTGAATTCATTAGTCTCTAATTACGGCCAGTGGGGACCAGCGGTTAGAAGGTTAAAGAGGTTCTGACAGGCCTAATCATTGCTCAGGAAGCTGAAAATGTATGCGCAGTCTCGGCAGATGGGGTGAGAGCGGCTGCTGCCAAGTGATAACTGTTTACTCCTTTGCACCTCCGAAGCTGTCATCCTAATAGGCACATTTTAAATTTATTAATGCTCTAGTTACAATGCATACCCAGGCTCTAATGGTATGTCAGCCTCGGTATATAAACGGAGCAATTAACACGTATTACCTGGTAATGGTAAAATTATTTGTTGCCTGTTTGATTTTTTTTTTGGAGGGGTGGGGGGGGAGTCTCATTCCTGGAAGAACTGTCCCAGGAAAAGCCTTCTTGAGTTAGGATGTCACGAGAGCACCGCTGAGGTTGGCTTTCCTCCTCTGATGTAGCAAACGAACCAGAATGCCTTCTCCTGGCTTCTCCCCAGCCGGTTTCATCAGCTTTGGTTTCTGACCTCTCCTGCTGGAATCTGGTAGTTGGGGACAGCTTATGTGAAAAGCTGGTTTGGACTTTGGGGAAGAGGCAGTGCATGCCAGGCTTTGTAGGAATTGGGTCTCTCTCCTGACCACATGGAATGAGTGTATTGGGGTTGCTAAGCACCACTGGAGAACACGGGTACCTACACCATCAAAGTTACTTACGGGTCATGGGCGATGGTTCTGGAAAGCTGTTCCTTTGGAGTCCCCGCTGAACTTGCAGACAGCTTCACCCCAGGGTCTTGCTTACTGAGCATATACTTCATGCTTCTTGTGAGGTTCCTAAGTTTCCTGATCCTTGTGAGGTCCCCGTGCTTCCAGAGTTGAAGAGGCCCCTGATCCCTCTTGTAGTCTGCAGGCCACAGTTGTACAAGGGACCCTGTGGAGTGAGAAGCCAGGGGTCCCAAATTCATGCTAACTCATAAAAGTAGAGGGCTCCTCATGCTTTTTAATTTCCCTTTCCACAGTTGCCAGCATCACAGGCCTTTATCCTTCAGCCAGAGCTCTAAAGCTCACTACTCATCAGCAAGAAGTGCCAGAAAAGAGAGAGAGAGAGAGAGAGAGAAAGAGAGAGAGAAAGAGATCTCCTGTCTTCCCTGTGACTGCTGCTACTGCGCTGCATGAACTGGTAATGAAATGCAGTGTTTAGGGCACCAATTGTTTCTGTGTGGGAGGCTGCAGATGTGCAGACATCCAGAATGTGCATTCCCCCTCTGCGGGCTTTGTGGAGATGGCAAGATTCATAAGTGTCCTGAGAACGCGATAAGGTGTTAATCTCAGCAACAGAGCAATTATCTGTGTCTGACCACTGCTCTTGCTAGCTGTTGCTAGTCCATGATGGCTAATTGATTTACACCATATAGAGGCAACGTAACAGCAACAACACGTGTCTTGGCGACTTTGTACTCAGTAGAAGCTGTGGTTACATTTCCCCAGTAGGTGATCTGTGTAGAGTCTGGGGTTTTCTGTTGTTGTGGTTTAGGTTTTTGCTTTTGTTTTTGTTTTGTAACCACAGTGTAAAGATACTGTGCTGGGTAGTTTCGAGTCAACTTGACACAAGCTAGAGTCATCGGGGAAGAGAGAATGTCAACCAAGGAACTGCCTTCTTCAGACTGACTTGTATGCATGCCTGTAGAGACCGGAGGGCCCAGCCCACTGTGGGCAGTGCCACCTTAGGCAGATGGTCCTGGGCTGTGTAAGAAATCAGCCTGAGCAAGCCATAGAGAGCAAGCCAGTAAGTTTTGCTCCTGCATGGCCTTTTCGTCAGGTCTTCAGGTTCTTCTATCTCAAGATAAGGAGTTGGCTTAGGCAACTTGTAACATCTGAGATTGTTTTGTTATTTCTCAAAGTCCACAGTCCTATGAATTCAAATGTCATATGGCCAGGAAGAAGCTGTGCCATGAAGCTTGTGAGTCAGGGACGGGTCACATCTTTTATCTTCACCTCTCATTTTCAACTTGGATGTTTAATCTGTTTTGACCATTCTGTTTATTTTTAACCTTTTTTTTTTCTATCTGTGCAGAGTGGATTTTTCCAGCTGCTTGCTGTATTTTCTCTATATGAGACAACCATTCATTTTTGAAGATCGAAAAAAGAAAGGAGGAAAATAAACCCTGTTTTCAACACTGCTTTAACGGGAAAGCCAGGGAAGAGTGTCTAGACACACTCTGCAGTGGGTGTCCATTGGTGTGATGGGACATCATAGGGAGAAGGGATGCCCTTTGGGTCTATGAATTAGGAGTATGTGTGGTCTGCCTACATGGTCACCCCATGTAAGATCCCTGACTGTGTTCCTGGTCAACCATCTGGCCTCTTCAGGTCCTCCTTTCCCCAACTGTGAAGTAAAGATGTTTGACTGAGTAACTCTAAGATCTTTTTCATTGTCAGTGTTGATGAAAAACAGAATTTTTTTCAAAATTAGAGCAATGGAAAGCAGTGGTATAGAAGAACCAGCAGCTGGAAGAAGAAAAGCTATTTGTGGGAGAAGTTACTTAGAAAGCTTGTCCTTAACAGAGAGGAGATCATTGTGGTACGACTTATACTCAGTAAAAAGAAAGCTATTAGCCAGGGCTATAAAAGTAGCTATTTAGAGATGGATCTGCGTTCTCCTGCTCCCTTCAGGGTCCTGAGGATGCATCTTTTGTCTCCTCCTCTGAGCTGCCTGTGTTCTGAACGTGCTGCTGCTCTCTCGGTGATGGAATGGAGCCCTCTCCATCCTGTAGAGGATGCTTCAGAGAATGGGCCATCCACATTCGCTTCCCCGAAGCTTGGTCGAAGGTGAGCAAAGGGTTCACACTTCAAAGCCTTCTTAAGAGATGTACAAGACTAAAGTTGGAGAACCAGAGTTCTAGAAAGTAGAGGCAATGGCCACACAGAGGTCTTCCTTCTGAAGACTCTGCTATCTGCCTCCCAACATTGCAAAGCTGCCTTTCAGCTTTCTCCGGGGAAAGTGAAAGCCTGGCATGGTGGTTCCTGTCTCAGGAGCAAGGTCCCAGCTTTGATCTACAGGTCAAGGGCAATCTAGACAAACTTAGTTCTGCCCCGAGGCTCTTCCAGTGTGCAGTGGTTTTTGTAACTGGAGCAAGGTGGGCTTTGTGACATGAGTCACTTCTACTGTTGTCCTTAGATGTTGAACTTCTGCAAACATTCACTATGAAGCATCAGTGACATGCGGAGATCCAAGAGAAACCACTTCCTGCTCCCGACACGCACATTTCAGTGTGTAGCCTAAGCGTGTGAAAGGTCCCTTTCATTGCGGTTTCCTCCATCTGCGGCTGCCTGGGGCTTCCTCAGGATGAGTGCTTGCTTTAGAGACAGGAGATGCCACAGGATGGAAATCTTAGTTTCCAGGTTTGGTTTTGGAAAATGATCTCAAGCTGCAATGACTTAGCACCCTTGGTCTAGTTCACCTGGGTGCAAATGCTGGCTCCCCACTGTGCCGTGGGAACAAAGCCAGACGGTTCCTCTTCTGTGCCTCAGTTTTTAGAGGACTCGAGGTAGGGCTTATCTTCTAGGGTTGTGCTAAGGATGCAGTGAGCCAATACATGTAAAATTCAGAGAAAGCCAGCACTGGATAAGTGTCAGTGGCGGTTAATTCTAGACCATCTGTGGGCAGGTTCCGTGGGGAGAGGACATGTCCAACAACGGAGCTCAAGTTCAGATGAACCCTGCACTGGCTTTAATGTTCTATTTTTACTGTCTTGAAATTGCAGTCATTTTTGGCAAGGAGCTCCCCCCCGGCCCCGTTTTCATTTTTTTTTCAACCAAGCCCCAAAAGGATGCAGCAAGTCTCCTCCTGAAGGTGGGTGAGTCTACAGGCTAACATCTCCGTGGCATTGAAATCAAGACTGCCCCACCTTCGCATTATCAGAAAGGTCAGATGCTCCCTGAAGAAAATGTGCTTGATAATTGTGCTAAGGTAAATATTCTTTGTATATTTGCACAGAGCCAGCGATTACCTAGCTTTGGTTGTGCAACTTAATGATAATACTATAGCACACTTATATTCCTGCTGCATCAGCTGGACTTCTGTAGTTATCAACGCTGAAACACACAGAAGTCAGGGCTTAGAGTTAAAAATGTACAGTATGATTCTAAGGTTCTTGTATTACCGTGAGACATTTTTTATGTGTTCCATTTTCCCCTCCTGAACATAAAGACAGTGTCTCACTTGTTGTCTGCATTCTGCAGTGTTCGTCAGGCCCTTGGCAACCAGTCATTACTGAGCGACTCTAAGGACAACCAATAGGATGATCATATGTCATTCATCTTGAGAGTAGGGACGAAACTGATGCGCACTTGGCCCTTCTTCCAGCACATATTCTGATTGCTTTCAGTTCATTTGCTGTGGTTCAATTTTAAAACCCAAGGAGACATATAATTTATACATATAATTTAAAAAGTTATAGAAGGAAGAAAACCTTAGTACTTGTTTGTGTGGAAATTGCTAGAAACATCCCACAATGAGCAAAGGATTTGGTTTCCTAGTATCCCAGTTGTAGGGTCTTTTTTTTTTTAACACGCTGATTATTAGAGTTGTGTTTGAGCTCAGAGCTATTTTACAGTGTCTGACTTTGAAGATAAGGAGACTGAAGCCCACGGGGATTCAGATTTCGGAAGGATAGACAGTTTGTCAGCCCTTGAAAGGGCTTTGCTGGTGTCCCAGGTCAAAAGTGATCCATGTGGTGGGGATACAGACTGGGTACCGGCGGGTCCACCAACCTGGGCAACAGACTGATCATGGACTGGGTGTCACTGGATACTACTGACAAGCTCCCGGAATAGGGCATCTTAGTCTTAACTCGCTTCCCTCTACCAGGTCAGGTTCTCTCTTAGAAAGACTAGAGTTTATCAGTTAAGTATTTTTCTGTCCCTGCTTGTTGATGTGTCCTGGTTTTGTGGACAAGATGGCAAGCACGGCTTTAAGCATTCCGCGTCCACATGGATACCATGCTAAATTCTGTTAGGAGTAGTGGAATACAGGCAGTTTCTAGTTCTGGTCCTGAAGATCCCTGAGAGGAATGCTGGGCCCCCCGAAAGTACCTTGTGACTCCGATGGAAGGGTATGGAAATAGGAAGCATATTCTTTGAGGCTTCAGAGCCTCAACTATAGCTTGTGCGTCTGGCTTCCCAGATGGGCTAATGTAAGGCCTCTTGTCTTGTTACTTGGGCAGTGGGTCCTCCTGCTCCTGTGCCTCTGGCCAGCACCACTGGAGAGTGGACAGTGCCTGTCACTATTCAGACAGCAGCTTGTGCAAGCCACAGCAAGGACCAAAGGAGGTAGACAACCTCATGAGATTCCAGTTTCTTGCCAGTGCAAACCCTAGGCCACTTTCCAGGAGGCACACACTCTGGTTTGGTTATCAGCTGGGCGGGGTGCACAGTGGGGGGTGAGTCCAGGGCATCAGGACTCCTGTTTACCAGGTGGACATAGGCTAACAAGGGAGGTTGAAAATAAACGAATTGTTACACAGATCCAAATTGCTCACCTAAAAATGTGAGACATATGAGCTTCAACTGACTGGCAAGAAGGGCCTGCCCCAGGAATGCGAAGAACCCTTAGAGACCAGTGATGCACAGAGTTCCACTATCAATGATGTGGTCACATTCTCCGTAGGATCACATTGCCCGAGGAGACCTGGGTCTAGAGTCTTTCTCACTGCAGTGAGACCATCTTAATGCTCGATGCCCTTGACTTTATGGGACTCATCAGAGTTTGAGCTGTCAGGACACAGGGAAGATGAGGCAAGTGAGAACCGCAAGCCTCATAGGCACAGACTCTTCACTGTCTGAACTGTGAGAAATCCCATTGGTTCTGCCATTTGTTCCTCTGTCAAGTCTACACCTGCCTGATGGGTGAATAAACCATCTATGCTGGGACAACAACAGCAAAAAACTTGAAAAGAGTCCTTGGTCTATTGTAGGTCTACTGTAAGATCTTAATGACGTTCTCTTATTATTTTGCCGGTGTCTCTGTCTCTGTCTCTGTCTCTGTCTCTCTCTCTCTCTCTCTGTGTGCGTGTGTGTGTGTGTGTGTGTGTGTGTGTGTGCGCGCGTGCGTGTGTGATATCCAAGTCTGAAGATGTCACAGTCACTACATGAAGAGTGAAGACAATTTTCTCGAAATGGAAGGGGAGAGCTGAGCAAGGGCGACCTCCTCTACCTGGAGGGAGAAGGGAGCAGGAATCGCCACACCTAAGGAAAGCGGTATAAGTTATCGATTCATATCCGACAGACTCCCAGCCCCACCCCCATGTCATTAAATGATTGGTCCAAGGTTTCCAAATACCAACTGTTCATTGAACCCTCAAAAGACGCGGAAGGAGAGCCTGCCTCGTGCGCTTGTTGGTGCACTCGTTTGCTTAAGAAAGAAATGCTGAGCCTCTGTTGTGTGTCAGGCGCGAGGAGGACTTCC
>NC_022013.1:76407184-76431143 GCF_000317375.1 Microtus ochrogaster
AAATGAAGCAGGACAGAAGATGAGTCACGGAGCCTGGAACGGTTTGAGCGAGCCCTCTCATGGAAGAGGTATTGTAGGTTGTCTTTTTACTCTTTGCTCTTTTAGGAGGTCTGCCACCCAGCTCCCAAATAAATACATACAGAGACTTATTCTTTCTTATGGATGTCCGGCCTCCGCTTGGCTTTTTTTCTAGTCAATTTTTCTTAAATTATCCCATCTTCCTTTTGCCTCAGAGTATTTTCTTTCTCTATTTGTGTGTATCTTTCTTTACTTCTTTCTCTGTAGCTGGCTGTGCAGCTGGGTGTCTGGCCCCTGGTGGCCTCCTCTCCTCATTCCTTGATTTCTCTTGCTTCTCATCTCTCTTTTTCTCCATTTATTTTCTCTGCTTGCTGGCCCCGCCTACCCTTTCTCCTGCCTTGCTATTGGCCGTCTAGCTCTTTATTAGACCATCGGGTGTTTTAGGCAGGCAAAGTCACACAGCTTCACAGAGTTAAGCACAACATAAAGGGACGCAACACAGGTTTGCATCCTTAAATAAATATCCCACAGCATGAACAAATGCTACGCCTCCTAAAATAATATTCTACAGCCAAGTGGCTTGGGTGAGTGGAAAGAGGTTGCAAGAGGGGAATAGGAACTGGGTGTCCTGGGGGTTCACGGGGTGAGCAAGAGATGGGAAGAAGACAGGCAGAGGAGTTTTTGTTTCACTCTGAGTGCTGTGCAAGGGAAGTAGAAAGACGGGGTAGTGTGAAGTGGCAGCTTGAGAGCGTAGCGATAGCAGGATGCGAGCCACTGCAAAAGCCCCCACTCCGACTGCTGTGCAGAGAAAGGGCTTTAAGAGTAGAAGCAGCAACCAGGTGAGGGCCCTTGGGCTAGCCTGGGCAACAACACCAGGAACTTTGGTCTAGAAGGCAGGAGTCTGACAGAGAAGCGAGTCTAGAGTAACAAGGCTTACACCAGGAGACCTGTGGTCATGGAGATGGGGTGTTGGTGGGGTGTATGGGTTTGGAACCTAAGACAATGGAGGCGTGAGGCTGTCCTTGCAGGGAATAGTGAAGAGGGGAGACCTGGCAGCACACTGACATCTAGGGTGACACCTGCTCTGGACTGGTCCGGTTATTTGGAGTTGTTTCACAGACCCTGAATTAGAAGTTTGATGCTCAAGCTAAGACCAGGGGATTGGAAACTGAGATTTAGGACTTTAGCATCATCACAACACCAGGGGTGGCCCGTGAAAGAGCCATTTTTCCTAGGCAGGGGAGAAAAAAAAATCATGACACAGTTCTCTTTTTTTGTTTTTTGTTTGTTTTTGTTTTTTCAAGACTGAGTTTCTCTGTGGCTTTTGGAGCCAGTCCTGGAACTAGCTCTTGTAGACCAGGCTGGCCCTGAACTCACAGAGATCCACCTACCTCTGCCTCCTGAGTGCTGGGATTAAAGGCGTACGCCACCACTGCCTGGCTATGACACAGCTCTTTGGGTTCAACCTGACATCTAAATCTACGACCGAGAGACGATCAAGGTGGGTGTGTGGAGCAATCCGAGGAATGAGCCCGAAGCTGCTCAAACAATGAGGGAAGAGAAGAGGAAAGACCGATTGTGGGACTCAGGTTCTCCCAACACAGGCTCTAGTTCTCACAGGAGGGCCTGGGTTCTCACCCTGGAGGCTTGGCTTTTCATGCCAGGGACTCAGGCCCTTCCACCAGGGACTTGGGTTTTCCCATCAGGGGTTAGGGTTCTCTCACCAGGGTCTCAAGTTCTCACACTCCACTGGGGCTCAGGTTCTTACTCCGGGGCCTTGGATTCCAGGGCAGGTTGATGGATATTGTTCCTAAAAAAGACTGTCTAGAGTAGAAATACTAAGCGAGAAGGTATTAGTTAAATGGGGCTTTTAGGACCTCTCTATGCACTCTGTGGAGGTGGCTGACTAGTTTTATTATAAGCCAGCTCTCTAGACTAGAGCTCTCACCAGATGCATGCTGGGACTCAGATGCTCCAAGGAAGAAGGAAGTGAAGCTCCCTTCCTTTCAAGTCCTGAGCAAAATGCACCTGCAAGCTTGCTAGTCTGGAAATGCTAACTCATTACCAAGTTACTAAGGACATAGGTGTTGCCAAGTTGTCAAAGTGCAGCCAAGGGTGTTTCTAGCCCATAACTCTGGTTTAAGGGTCTATTGGGCCTCACAGAATGATGAAGGTGGCCTGGGTGAAATGGCAGTTTTTAAAAGTCTCTGACAAGATTCAGGTCACCAGTTCCAGCTGGACCACTGTTGTTGCTGGCAGTTACCTCATATCTAACTAAACATTTCTGTCAAATTCTAAAGGCATGGTGAAAAACAAATGGGTTGAACTGGGGAGTATCATGTTAATTATGAAAAAAATCAGACACAGAAAGACAAATAGCACATTTTCTCTCGTGCACGGGTTCTAAAATAAAAAGATGGAAATGTATGGGAGACCCCTTTGGGAAGTGGAAGGGAGGTATGGGGGGGTCAGGGGAGGCAAGATGGTAATGACACATGAACATGGTCAAAATGCATTGTAGCATGGTTAATAAAAACCCCGAGACAGATGCTGGAGTTCAATCTGAAGGTCAGAAAATCAAAAACAGCCAGCCACTGGCTCTTACTTCTACCTTAGTCTGAAATGGTGATCCTGCCTCCAGAAATCTCAGAATGAGACCGTGTCTGAGAGCTGTCTCCTCCTGTTTTATATTCCTCTCTAGTTCTGGGATTAAAGTTGTGCACCACTACCACCCAGTTTCTATGGCAAACTAACGTGGCTACTGGGATTAAAGGTGTGTGTCACCACCACCTGGTCTGTAAGACTGGTCAGTACTGCTGTTTTAGTCTCTGAACTTCAGGAAGATTTATTTATTCAAATGAAATGCCACTACTGTGCATTGCACACATGTAGGAGAGTGCCATAACAACGCCCATTGTTTTGCACAATTAACAAACATTCTCATTTTTAAAAGAGAAGAGTCAGGCAGAGTCAGGGCATGTGGGACATGAGGTGTTGGGGAGGGGCTTCTGTTGCCCCCCCTGGGGGGGCAGATTCTGGACTAGGTAGAAGGATTTGTCTTTATTTCTTTGTCCAGTCCCTGGAACAGGTTCAGGATGAGCTTGCTCTAGCAAGACGGTTCTCTATCAGAGTTCATTCCACACGGGTCTGTTGGAGAGAGGCTGGTATCCCAGGCTGTACTTGAACTCCAAGTTCCATTGGGGTAGAAGAAGCATGGGGTAGGTTGTGTACCCTCTTGGCCTTTCAGAGCTGGCTGCCATGGGTTTTCAGGGAGGTCGTGAGAAGCTCTCCTGGCATCACCAGCGACGCCCTTTTCCCCGCCATTCATCAACGCTGCTGATTAGGGAGCGGGTGCCAATATCTCACCCAAGGCAGCTAAATCAGGATAAATGAATCAGTTTTAATAAAGGGTGATTTCAATTTATCAAATCCTACTTATGTTTCTTTTATTTCTCAGTTTTCTATAGATGCTGTGACATCGCCTGCAAAGACTTCATGCTATGGTCACAGGCTTGCCAGATTTTCCGTGGTCTCTGTGCCTACAGCAGCAGCCATGTTTCATGATTCTAAGCCTCACGGCACACTTTGCATTTTCTGGGCACTGAGTTCAGTACTTTGCACATATTACCTTATTTAATTCTCAGCAATTATATATCATAGTCTCTGTTTAAGTTGCACGTAAGGAAACCAACACGCAGCATGCCACATGGGTGACATTTGCATAGAGCTGTTCTCCATCCTAGCTTTCCAAGTCCAACACATTTCAAAGAATGGTTCTTGAACCACTGAAATCTTAAACGTCTGGGGACCTTGGTAAACATATTCCTGGGCTCCTCTTAGACCTAGACAGTCAGAAGCCCTGGAGACATGGTTCTGGAACCTGTGTTTTGAGCACATTCCCAGAGAGACTTGTAATGTGGTGGTTGGATGAGGAGTGTTCCCCTAGTCTTAGGTATTTGAATTCTCAGTCCCTGGTGGGCCGCACTGTTTGGGGGGGCTATAGAGTCAACCTGTCAGGAGGCAAAGCCTTGCTGGAGGAAGTTTGGTCACTGGATACAGGCTTTGCAGGTTTCTAGTCTCCCAAGTTACTCTCTCTGCTTCCTACTCGTGGACCCGCTCTGGAACCATAAGCCAAAGGTTTTCTTCCTTAGGTCACTGTCGGTACTTTGCCACAGCCATTGCTGATACATTTATGAACACCGAAGCCAGAAAAATCATCTTTCCTGGCTTCTGAGATGCTATGACCACGTGGTATAATTTCAAAATCAAAGGTGTTGGGCTATGGGATGGGCATGTAGGAGGAGCAGAGGTGGCAACCTTCGAGAGTAGCAGCAGACGAAAGCTGGAAGAAAGGCGTATGCGCTTGTCTAGCTTGAGCGTATGTGATTTACTTAATCTTGCTCAGGCCCCATTGTATGATTTGCAAACCTAGAGGCTACTGCTCTTCTCCAGATGGTTGTAAGTGCCAGCAATTATGATAGAAGAGTATGATTCACCTTTATGCAATATTAACGGCGAGGTTGCATGAGCCAGGGAGGTGGTTAGAGTACATGCAGAATGTTGGGTTGCTTTTTAAAGATATCGAAGTACAGAACTGAACACAAATCTTTCAAAGCTGGGCATCTTGGAGATGTGTCAACTTCTTAGGGGATAAAGGAACCCATTGCTCAGGCCAAGTAGCCATATGCTTTTTCTGCTGTAGCCCTCATTTCCCAAGTTCTTCCTGTGGGATTTAGATGGACTTTCTGCCTCCGTTTCTCCCATATGTATAGGCAAAAGACAAACACAGATTCCTTCCTGGTTATGCCTGTCAGCATCACTTCCTTTGGCCAGATCTTATGAAATGCCCTCCATATGCTGGGTTGAGAATTACCATGGTTTGGGTATCAAAGGGGCCACACAGCGGAAAAGGGACAGACACACCATGCAGGCAGAGCTTACATGGGAAGTTTATTGAGAAGGGGAAAGGGGAAGGAGGAGACTGGCTTCTGGGGACAGGAGCGGTGGAAGAGAAAAGAGAGAAACAGAGGAATGTAGAGAAAGAAAGATAAAGAAGAAGAAGAAGAAGAAGAAGAAGAAGAAGAAGAAGAAGAAGAAGAAGAAGAAGAAGAAGAAGAAGAAGAAGGAGGAGGAGGAAGTAGGTGGAGTTTCACCTTTTAAAGGGGCAGGGTACTGCCTGCCAGGCACACATGGTGTGGTGTAGAGGTGACTCACTAGATCAGATCCTCAACAAGCAGGGCCAGGTTCACCTGAAGGCTAACAGTTAGTCCTTAGCTTGCAGTGCTGTTGATGGAACTTTCAGGTTAGGCCCACCAGGAGAAAGTTACATCATCGGAGATGTGTCTTGGAGGGGATATCAGGGCCATGACTCCTTCCTGTCATTCTTACAGTTCTTAGCCCCCCTGAGGTAAACAGGCTACGTCTTCCACAGGTTTTCACAGTGATGGGCCTTGTGGGTCTGGAAGCATCTGAAGCAGTTGAGGCAATGAAAATCTTGCATCTTTGTAAGCTGGTTGTCTCCAGTATTATTTTAGAAGCTATAAGAAGCTTCTCTATGGCAGTTTGTTTACTTTTCGCCCTTTATAGACAAGAGAAAAGACACAGGAAGTTCGCCCTACCTGAGCCAGCAAGTGGTGGAGCTCCAGATCTGGCCTCCCCCCACCCCGTCCCACCCACCTAGGAAAGCTGTTGGGGCAGAGTTGGCCTGAGAGTGTTGTAGGCCTCTTGCTCTTCTGAGATTCTGAAGGAGCGTCCCTGCGGAGCAAGCTCTTCCTCTCCCCAGTCTCAGATAGTGTGGCCTGAGTCATTCAATTAGAGAAAATAATTGGCAGTGGAGAATGCCTCTAGCAGTGGTAATTACCTCCAGTGCCTTGTTGAAATAGCCAAGCTACATTTCAGTTTATGCTGTAAAACCTTAATTATAATATAAACAGCTGCCCTTCAGCCCCGCAGGGGCAGACCTCTCCCGCCTGCCTTTTCTGGCCTGGGAATGGCACTCCCTCACAAGTGGTCAGGGAGGTCCAGAAGTGCAAAGGGGACATGGGAGGGGTGGGGCCGGTGTCTGCGTGTAGAGGGGGCCTGAGTGACTGAATCAGGGGAAGCTGAGCTCCAGCGCCCATCTTCCTAGGAGAAAGCCACAGCCACAGCCCTACTCCAGAGGTAAGGGTCTGGGAGACTCCGCAGGGCAGATGACCCTAGAGCCAGCCTCAGCCTGGCCAGCATCCTTGGGAGGGTGTACAAAAATGCAAACTTGTTTCAGGACAGCATCACTTTCGATGTATGCTCCCTAGGAGGGGAAACTGAGTCTTCCCTCCTGGAGTCCAATTCCATGCTTGGATAGAACCCTATTTAACTCCCAGTATACACCGCTGAAACTTCCGATTATATCAGTGTCTGGTGTGTTACTGGCTCCATTTGGATGATGAGCAAAAGGTGCCTTGAAAACTCTGTAGAAGGCTCAGTTAAAATAGAGTACCCCAATGATGCACACGCACACACACATACACACACACATACACACACATACACACACATACACACACATACACACACATACACACATACACACACATACACACACATACACACACATACACACACATACACATACACACACATACATACACACACATACACACACATACATACATGCACACACATACACACACATACATACATACATACATACACACACACACACACACACATGCGTGGCAGAGAGAGAGAGGGAGCCTTAGTAGATTTAGGTAGTTTAGTTCAAAGAATGGGGGATGAAGGAAAGCCTGACCACCACCAGGTATCTGCCACTGATGAGGATGCGGAGAAGAAGGCAGAGGGTTAAAGATGCCTGCCGATGACTGAATCCAGAGACACCAGCCCATTCCTGGACCTTCTGTGCCACAGGGGCAGTTCTACAGGACAGAGAGAATCATAAGTCTTTGTGATAGCATAAGACAATGGTCATCTGCTAGTCAGAGATGGCTTTTCAAAAGCAAGTTCTCACTACTGAGTGACCAAGATAGTCCCTGAAAAGAAAGCATCATGATCAGAAATTCTTATTTTTTTTCTTCCTTTAAAATACATACACCAATATATTATTATGTACTGGAGTCTAAGAAGACAAGAATCTCATTCCTGGAGACCCTCTATGTAAATACATGCAAATGAACGATGTGCGTTTACGTGCTTAAGGATGTTTTAGAACTTAGGGTGCACGATCAAACTTTCCAAGTCCACTGGGTTACACTGTGATGTGATGCCTGCTTGAGGAAGGTGGCCTGTGCCAAACAAAGACTTGGCATGATAGCGACCACTCCTCATGGAGCCTTTCTGACTTGGATTTCATTTAGTAGTACAGAAGCCGGGTAACATGGAGTATGGATGGCCCGTGTAACCAGATGACCTGGCTCCAGATCCTCGCTCTGGCATCTCACATTCTGCTTCTCAGGATCTTTGTGGACCAGAACCCTCTTTCTATTTTTATTCCTTAATCTATTTTTATTTATGTGCATGCGTGTGCACCTGCCTGCATTCATGTGCACCGTGTGCATGCCAGTGCCCTTAGAGTTCAGAGGGAGTCGGTTCCTCTGCAGCTGCAGGCCATTGTAAGCCTCCATGTAGGTGCTGGGAATTGAACTTGCGTCCTTTGTAAGAGCCGCAAAGAGTCTTAACCACTGAGCCACGTCTCCAGCCCCAGGACTCACTTTCTACAGACTGCCGTGAGGGTTACATGGAAGTGGCTGTGGGTGCCTGGCCATGGGTCTCCCTGTCTCGAATGTCAGTCAGGAGAGGATTTACTGACTGTGAAGCTTCAGGAAATCAAGGCGAGGAACTGGCACTTCAGCTCCTGCCTGGATGAGTCTAAAGCCCCACGGTTCAGGACCCGTGATGGAAGCTAGTCTAAGTTCACCAGCCCCAGGTATATGTGAGCATGTCTGCCTGTCTTTGTTTCTAAGAACTCTTCTCTCCTTCTATCTGCGCCCTCCTCTCTACCCATCTCTCCAAACCAGGACAGAGAATATGGCACCTCCGTTTCAGTGGAAGACACACAGCAGGCTTTCCCTGCCGTCCCCCGGCAGTTGCACTTTTAACCTCCATGGTCTTGCCGCATTCCCTTGACCTCTTGGCATAACCTTGCTCCAAGGAGGGCTTCCGAAGCCTTCTGGAACTACAGGCAGGGTGAGCAGGAGTACTTACTGCGGGAGAGAAAGTGCTGCAGGGGAAAGGAAGTGTATGAAATACTTACGCTGGGTCCAGGGTGTCTGGCCAGAGAGCCTGAACCAGGGTTTGCATCACCCCTCCCCTGCTGGCTGCTGGCTTTCCTCGACAGTCCCTGGGTGCCCCACCCAAATATCCTAACACCGTAAAAAATCCTGGGCAACATGTCTTTGTATAGAGATCTTGATTCCTCTCGTGAGAATCAAGTGATTTCCTTTCATGGTGCTTCTACCCTTAACCTCCCACGCTGGTAACAGCTGCTGGGTGTGTCTCAGGCTCAGTCTAATGGGGTTCAGGTTCAGATGGACGGGGTACTGATCACCATCTAAAGAGGAAGCCACCAGTCCTGGGGCATCTCTGGGTCATGGAGGAAGAAGCCAGCTCTGTGGAGATTCTGGGGAATTGGCACACCTGCCTTCCTGTTCAGCTTCCGTGGGTACCACACCGGTTTCCTGCCGCACTTCTCCCTGATAACAGTGCCACTGAGAGCTATCTGAGCATTTTTAGTGTGCGAAGTGGTCAGAAACAAACAGAAAGTAAAAGTCAAATTTCCAGGAAAATAAAAAGGCAAACTTGTAGAAGTTCTGAGACGCTTTAAATGAGGCACTTAAAACACATTAGGATTGAAATTAAAGTCCTTGAGTGGCTTTTTATATTTCTTTATTTCCTGGTGGCCCGACTGCAGCTTTCACTTCTCCATTCATTTCCTAGAAATCCTTCTTCAATGAAAGCTGAAGGAGCGTGCCCACGCTTGCTGAGGCTGGAACAGTCCGGGTTGGCCTCATCTTGGGGCTTCTCTCTTGATGGACAGTAAGGAAGGACGATGGCTCTCCAGAGACTCTTAAAGTAGAGCTTTAAGAAATAGCAGCCAGTAAAAAGTTGCCCGTGGAGTTATGGGGCCTGGATGTGTGGCAGTTTTCTTAACCTCCTAATCCCAACTGTCCAATTCTGTGTTTACAAGCCCGTGGGGACTGCTACATTAAGTAAATGAAGAGGAATGACCGTACGCTGCGGAGGCAAACGTATCCATTGCTCGTTGGAGGAGAGGTACGTCTAATGGGGTGTTTGTGAAAGCAGTCCCCGAGGCAGACAGGGCAATGCCCTCCGGACTCCCTTCCACCTCGTCTGCGTGAACTGTTGTTCATTTTGATAAGCCAATGTATCTGGGAATAACTCTCCCTCATTAACACACTCAGCTAACTTCTGCAAGGGTGTCCCAGCTCCTGAATGAACTGTCACACATAGGGACTCAGCTAACTTCTGCAAGGGTGTTCCAGCTCCTGAATGAACTGTCGCACATAGGGACTCAGCTAACTTCTGCAAGGGTGTCCCAGCTCCTGAATGAACTGTCGCACATAGGGACTCAGCTAACTTCTGCAAGGGTGTCCCAGCTCCTGAATGAACTGTCGCACATAGGGACTCATCACTCTTAGAATCCCCATCTCCAAAATTTATCATCTCGTTCTACCTCCCGGCAACAGAAACTGGGGACTTTAATAGACCGAAAACTTGGTGTTTGGTCCTTAGTTAAGAGTTGTCTATGGAAAGGAGCTAGCCCCGTGAGCTCAAGAAGGTCTGTCCTGCAGTGACTCAGGCAGCTGCTGGCTTTATGCCTGCCTCAGTTTCTCCCCTTGTGTGCAGGGGAGAGGCATGGACCATTGAACATGAGAGGTCTTCTTCCCTTCAAACACTTCCTCCAGGGCAAAGACAGGGCATCCCACAGAAGCTAACATGATGCTTTAGAAAATGTTTTTTGTTTGTTTGTTTGTTTGTTTTATTTGATTCTGTTTTGGGTTGTCTTCTCTTGGGGGGGCACTCATGCCATCTTATCTAACAGAGGTCAGCAGGATTTTATTAGATATTTGTGCTGAGCCATGATTCACATACAATTAAACTATCAATCTTCAAAATTGTTTGGAGTCATGAATTAAATAAGATTAAAAGGAACATACACTGAAGTGCTTCAACCAATGCTCAGTATCGAGAGGTGTGAAGGCCACACAGCTGCACAGTTTGTAGAAACCCTTTCTTTCTCTGTTCAGGGGCTTTCCATTTCTCATAGAACAGTCTAGAACCCAAAGAGCAATAAATTCCATTTTACCACTTCTGCAGCTGGTCTGTGGCTATGCTGCTCTATGCACTTGGCAGATGAAGATGAGGGCAAAAGGCTGATGCCAGCCCCACACACCCTTCCATGGTTCTGTGTCTGTACACCAGGGCCTTGCCTATGTTGAGGTCAAGAGCCAATCCCTCCCTGGAGTTGGTTCTCCTGACCTCTCTGGCTAGTTATAAATTTCCTCTTCTCAATGGTGTATTTATAAGATTCACATCCCCATGATGATGAAATAACCAAGACAAGCAACCCTAAAGGAGGAAAGGCTTTGGGTCACAGTTTCAGAGCTGCTAGTCTCTTGACGAGTTAGATGCTTTGGGTCTGTGATGAGACAACAAGTTAGGTGGGAATGCATGGGAGAGGAAGCTGCTGAGTATGAGAGAGAGAGAGAGAGAGAGAGAAAACAGAGAAAGAGAGAGAAGAGAGAGAGGAGAAAGAAAGAAAAAGCAAATAGAAAGAGAAAGAAAGGGGAGAGAAAGGAGAGAGAGGGGGAGAGAAAGAGAGAGAAAGGTAGAGGGAGAGAGAAGGGAGAGAGGAGATAGAGAAGGGAAAGAGAGAGAAGAGAGAGAGAAAAGAGAAAGAGAGGGGAGAGAGAGAAGAGGGAGAGGAAGAGAGAAAAGAGAGGGGGGAAAGAGAAAGTGAGAGTGGGGGAGAGAGAAAGAGGGAAATGGAGAGAGAAAAGAGAGGAGAGAGAAAGAGAAAAGAGAGAAAGAGAGAGGAAAAGAATAAGAGAGGAGAGGGAAAGGAGAGAGAGAGAGAGACAGAGAGACAGAGAGACAGAGAGACAGAGAGAAGAGGGACTATTTTCTCAATTTGTCTTTCAAGGGCACACACCCCAATGACCTAATGTTACACAGGCTCCATCATCCTCCAGGCCACTTCAAGCTGGGACCCTGGCTTTCCATATGTAAACCACTTGGGAACATTTCCCGTCCAAACTGTACTAGACAATCCATTACATTGTTCAGTATTGATTCTGAGAAATTTGCCAACTTCTCTTTTGTAGCGCTTGTCACCACTAGCTCCTTTACACACAACTTGATAAACTTTTATTGAGCATGTGTAGTGAGGGAATGGTGTGCTAGACAGAAGTCTGAGCAGAGGGACGAAGATACGTGGTTCAGCATTTGCTGTGGAAAATCCGTGGACTGCTGGGGGCCTTGAGGCTGCAGGCCACACTGCACTCAATTTCACATCTCCAGGAGTGTCAAAAGTGTCCCAAGCAGACCAGAGATGGATACTGAATGAGACCAGCATGTTCAAGGTGAAAAATATCAGAGCCCGAGGCTGCTGAGGCAGCGCTGGGTAAGGTGCTCACTGCCCAAGCACGAGGACTTGAGTTTGAGCTGCCAGTGTCCATCCAGAGGCTAGGTGCAGCAAGACACACCTGTAGCCCCAGAAACTGGGGGAAGAGGCTCAGAGACAGAACATGCAAGAACACGCATGTGCGTGCGTGCACACATATACACACCCAAGGAAAACCATATGAGTATGTCACGTACAATTGCTTCATTTTGGCAGTATTGGATATGAAGTCTTGGGCAGATTTGATAACTTGTCTAAGATCATCAGTGGCACTAAAGTCAGTGGAGACCGAATGACACAAACCTGGGAAGGTCAGACATGGATAGTGGGGGCAGTGATGCTGGCAGGTGTTGGCTTACTGTTTTTGAATTATTTTATATGTGTGAGTGTTTGGCTTGCTTGTATGTCTGTGTACCACATGTGTGCCTGCTGCCCACTGAGTCTAGAAGAGGGCATTAGATCTCCTGGCACTAGGAGTACAAACAATTGTGAGCCAGCCCTGTGGTTTCTGGGAATTAAACCCAGGTCCAGAAGAGCAGCAAGTGCTCTTAACCACTGGCCAATTCTCCAGCTTCGGTTTGCAGTTTTTAACGTTAAAATCCAGACATGGCACTGATGATAAGAAGCCCAGTTTTGAGCATACACATGAACATCCTGTCTCACAAATGCTGTCCTTTGTCCTTAATGGAAGCTGGGTTTGCATTCCAAAGCAGCTCCTGGCCAGGCAAATACCCCAAGAAAAGAAGCACAGTATCTCTCTCTGAGCCTCACTTTCCTTGGCTGGTATTTGAGGGTGTCAAAGTGTTGTAATTGGAGCGGTGGGCTGTGTTCCTGCCTCCCCAGCTCCTGGTCACCTGGCTAGCTTATGCCCCGAAATAACTACACACAAATTATACTCTTTTAAACACTGCTTGGCCCATTATATCTAGCCTCTTCTCGGCTAACTCTCGCACCTGGACTAGCCCATTTCTAATAATGTGTGTAGCCCACGAGGTGGCTTACCAGGAAGATTCTAGCCTACATCCATCCTGGGTTGGAGCTTCATCGCGTGTGTCCCCGAGAACTGAGTAAGGCGTCTGTCTGAGGCGTCTGACCTCACTTCCTCTTCCTCCCAGCATTCTGTTCTGTTTACTCCTCCCACCTATGTTTTAATCTATGAGGCCAAGCAGTTTCTTTATTACTTAACCAATGACCTTCCTCCATCATTTCCCCTTTTTCTTTTTAAACAAAAAGGAAAGGCTTTAACTTTAACAAAGCAAAATTATATATAACATAACAGTTATCAAGTAAAAGTTACAATATTTACATCTATTTTATCTTTTTCATAACTAATGAAAACTATAACTATCTATATATTCTTTAACTCCATCAAAGACTCCAGAAGGATATAATATTACCTAAGCAAACAAGAAATCCAAAACTCTAGAAATGACAGAGACATCTCGCAGCCTGGACAGTCACCCAAAGTTTCTCTATACCATTGGGGCATCCATCTTCAGCCTACAGGCCCATAGTATCCGGCAGACATTTCCATGAAGCAGGAAATTTCAAAGGCAGTTCAGTCACTATCTGTTGTGTCCTGCAGAATGTCTCGCAGACTCTTTCATGAATCAGGAACCCCAAAAGACCATCTCACCTTTAGGCAAGTTCAGCAGCCCTCTCAGCAGGTTCTTTGTGTCCAGTTTATGCATCAGTCCAGGCAAGAACAGTTTCTTGCCCAAATGGCTATCAAATTCCATAAGGATCCTCTTCGATGCCCATCCTCTTCTTTAAGTAGATTGGTGCTGCCAGGAGCAAAGTGTCTCATTGTCATGAAAAGCCCTAAGTTATTAAAACATTTAAAATGCCATATTCTATAATCTTTGAAAGATATGAAGAATGCCTATCTAAAATATATCTATGTACATCTAGAAAATCTTAACTAACATGACTACAAACTTGACTATTATGATTATCTCTTAACCTATATATATTACATTTTTAAATGAACTACACAATCACAATACCTTAATCAAGATCAGAAACACATATACATATAACAAAATTGACCTTAAATTTAAATCACTAAAGCAAAATCCATATCAATGTAAATTATTCATACCTATATCATATCCCCCTTTAAACGTAAAAGAACATTTATAAACAATATTTGGGAACATGGGCACAGTTTTTTCTCTTCAAACTGCTTCCTGCTGAATGGGGGCATCATTAATTGGGTCTTTCATGGTATAACCTGTGTGCCAGGGTCATCTCAGTTGGCAGTTGAGTGAAGTAATTTTTTGAAGGTGTTCACAGCAACCCTTCAGGAGGGCGTGGTCCATCATACCATATTGGGATAGAAGCAATCCACAGACTCTCACACTCTCTGAAAACAAAATAAGAAACTCCTTTCCAAAGCATCGTGTCCTTAGATCCAAATTTCAAAGTCAAGGCATTTTCAAAATATCTATGTTGGATTAGTTCAGTAGCATTTATAAACAAATATCTTTTAGCAGCTGTTGCTCCTTCCTCAGCATTCAAACAATTCAAAGAGAGCATAATAGCATACGGTATCAAAATTCTATGTTTATTTTCCATCTTTGTACGGCTTTATTTTAACTCTATTTTGTTTATTTTTACTTTTTGAGACAGGTTTTCTGTATATCTTTGTCCTGGAATAACTCTGTAGACTAGGCTGTCCTTGAACTCTCAGAGATCCGCCTGTCTCTGCCTCCCAGGTATTGGGATTAAAGGTGTATGCTACCACACCTTGAAGTCACAGAGTTCAACTCTGAGGTCAATCTACCCGTTACTAGGATTACACTAATAGTGAATTAAATTAATATAAGTAAAGGGCCGGTTTCAGGCCCCAGCCCCTGGGAGTGCTGCCCCTGGTGGGGAGAATGGTGTTGGCCCTGGAATAGACATTATGCTAAAACATACCTGCAAGCTGCAGTTGGCACTGCTAATGGTTTGTATTTTAAAACACTCCTTTGGAAACTTGGTTCCCTAGTGATACAGAAAAGCTCTCCACCTTTAGCCTCCCTGCTTCCAATTTCCCTTTGTATCAAAGACAACTCGGAGCACGTTGATATATCAGAAAACAAAACAAAACAAAAAACTATTTTTTTATAATTTACCAGATCTTCTTCCTCATCAAACTTTTGTCTTCATCTCAGAGTTCTTATTTTTTTAAATGTGTGTGTGTGTGTGTATGTGTGTATCTATGTATGCGTGTGTAAGTGTGTGTGTGTGTGTGTGTGTGTGTAAGTATGTGGGTGTCAGGTAAACATTGGGTGTCACTCCTTAGGAACTATTGACTTTACATTTGGGGAACAGGGTCTCTCAGTGGGACCTGGGGTTCACCAAGTAGGCTAGTCTGGCCAGTGAGCCCCCAGGGATCTCCCGAGTGCAGGGATTACATGCGCAGGCTATATGCCCAGGATTTTACATGGATTCTAAGGATGGAGGTCACTGCCTCATGCTTGTGCAGCAGGAACTTGACTGAGTGAGCCATGTCCCCAGCTTCAGTTGGGTCCTACTCAATGTCCTCCTCCTGCTGTTGGTGTCCAGGTTCCTTCCACACTCTTGTGCTCAACAGAAAAGTACTCTACTGGCTGAGCTGCTTCAATCCATGTTCTCTTACCACACCTTCAGCAGGTGCTCTGAGGATAGGCGGTCATACCTCAGGGCCCTCAGTTGATCGATGCCCTCCCTGGGGTGCTGTAGTGTAGAGTATCGAAAACAAAGTTTCCAGTTATTAACTAAAATGTCCTGTCGGGAAACAGACAACGTGAGAATCAGGTTCTCCTGCTGTTGAGATACAAGCAATGCTGGAGGAGAAACACATTTGGATCCCGGCTCGTACCCACCCCATCGCTCATACCCACCCATCGCTCATCTCTCACCACAAGCCCCTTTTCTCATTCCTCTGCAGCCACCTGCACTTTTCCCACCCTCCTCTTTCACTTGTGTGCCCCAAATTCTTCCCGCTGCTGATTCCCTCCCTGGCTGTCTCACATTCCCGCCCAGATCCCTTCCTCTGCCCTTGGCTGCAAACCCACTGTCATTCACAACAGGGCAGCTGTCCTTGGCCTGGAGAATCAGGCTCCTGCTTTCAGACGGCCCCCGGAGCAGGGCCGCGACTTTGGTCTCCGGGTTCCTCAATAGCCTGGACAACAAAGGCTTGGTGAAAGAAGGAAGTCTTCGGAGGAGT
This sequence comes from Microtus ochrogaster, assembly GCF_000317375.1. Lineage (NCBI taxonomy): Eukaryota > Metazoa > Chordata > Mammalia > Rodentia > Cricetidae > Microtus > Microtus ochrogaster. The sequence goes on from NC_022013.1 coordinate 76,423,033, forward strand.
TCGCGTTACAGCCCGGAGGGAAAGAAAATGCTGATATTGTTACCACCGCCAGTTTCTCCCCATTGTGCTCCTTGTCAAGAACATGCCCCCTCCAAAGGGACGGGATGCGTTTCAGGACAATTTGAGAATGTTCGGTAACCTGATATTATCTCCATTTCTCTTCTTGTTTCATGTTGCTTTCTGATCCTTGAGTTCTCCCAAGTTCACAGTGGTCCGTGACATTACAGTGACTCGCTAACTCCCATTATCCTTACAGTCAATGGGAGGACAGTGAGCTGTGTTATCCTGTACTCCACCTCCCTGTCACTCAGCGTTTTATCTCCATTGATACCCCAGGACCAGACACGGAAACCAAAGTAGGCTGTCTTGTCTTCAGGGAATCTTGAATGCCTTTTGTTCGGAGAGGCGTTTTGTATTCATCAGTCAACTGAGGACTCACTCTGGAGAAGCCTCAGTCAGCACACAGCCTGGGTGAAGAGGGGATGCTCGGGCTGTGAAATAGTCAGTCATGGGTGCCTCAGTTGTGTTCACCTTTTTGGCCCTGTGATCCTGACAGGATCCCCAAAGGGAGCTGCCAAAGCTTGCAGACATGGCTGTCACCTGGATGAACGAATGTGTGTACCTCATACCTACTTCTGATATTAAACCTATCCACTCCTGATATTAAACCTATCCACACGGGCACATTCATCTTCCTCCTCCATCTGCCAACCAGCGGTGTCAAACATCTGTGAAAAAGTCCACAGGTGATGGCAGTGGTAAAAGCAACCCTGATCCCCCCACTTCTTCGATAGCTGTAATGGCCTTCCACCACCCCCAGAGCCTGTATCTTACTGTCCCTCACGTAGTTTTCAGACAGTGCACATGCCAAATTAAACGGCTATTTGTGCTGCCGAGAAACAAAATCTTAGCAGATCAATAAACTTGTGTCTAAACAGAAAGCAAAGGGAAGATATAATGGCTGTCAATTTGAGGTCAACCGTTGGTGACGATTAAGTATCTAGTCTAACCAGAAAACAATTGACAGATACAGTAGAGAGGATGAGAGAGGGAAAAGAGAACCAAAAGAAAAATCTAGAACGTCTCTCTAAAAGTCCTTATTAGAATATGCGCATTGTGCAAAATAATTGGTTTTCTTTGGCTGAGGACACAACTCGGTTCAGTTCATGCAGGGCAGACATGAGGATCTGAGTTTGATCCCCATGCTTGCCTGAAAGCCAGGCAGGCCTGCCGATGTATATCTCTAACTCGCACACTGGGGAGGCAGAAACTGGTGGACCTGAGGACTCGCAAACTGGGGAGGCAGAGACTGGTGGACCCCAGGGCTCACAAACTGGGGAGGCAGAGACTGGTGTACCCCAGAGCTTGCACACTGGAGAAGTAGAGACTGGTGGTCCCCAGGGCTCGCACACTGGAGAGGTAGACACTGGTGGACCCCAGTTCTCGCTGGCCAGTCCATCCAGTCAAAGCTACAGGCTCCATGTTCAAGGAGACGCTGGCTCAAAAACTAAAGTGCAGAAGGAGGCCAAGAGGGAAGAGCCTGGCATGCACCTCCCACCTCTACACATGTCAACACAGCCATGCATCGCTCCACACATCCCTGTCCACGGGGACACATGCAGATACCATGCATACAAACATATACACAAAAGAATGTTCTCCTTATGTTATTATCATATATTATAGACTTTGATCGTGTTTACCCCGTGACTCTCTCTTGTATGTTACTGTCATACACGTATATTATAGACCTTGATCATCTTTACCCCCTGACTCTCTCTAGCGTGTTATTTTCATGCATGAATATTATAGACCTTGATCATCCTTACCCCATGATTTTTTCTTGTTCCTCTACCAATACCACTGTCTCCTTCCTCTTCCCAAACAGTTCCCATCCCAGGTTGGGTGTGGAGGCGCACGCCTTTGATTCTAGCACTCAGGAGGTGAGGCCAGCTAGGGCTACATAGTGATGAGACCCTGTTTAAAACAAATAAATAAATATTCTCACAAAATAGTCTCCTTTATATTTTTAGGCCTTTGTTTCAAATCCAGATTCTGTTCATGGGAAGAGACATTTGCCTTTCTGACTGATTTATTTTATTTAACACATTCTATCCAGTTCCCTACAAATGATGTAATTTCATCCTTATGATGCAAGGCTTCATCGAACATATAATACATTTTCTTTAGCCTTTTTTCTATAAATGGGAACCTGAGCAGATTTTATACCTTGGATATAATGTGTGGAGTGCCATGTCCAGGGGTCTCTGTGGTGTGTTAGCCCATGTTCTGCAGTGCCGGAGATGGGTCATCTCTGGTGTTGTGAGGAGCCTCCATTCTGAGTCTTTAGTTTATATTCCAATCATCAGAATCAGGATCCCCCTTCCCTTCCATTAGCATCAGCATTGTGTGATGATAACCAAGCTCAGGACCTTGAGCATGGGAGGTAAATATCATACATTACACTCCAGCCCTGAAACACCACTTACGGGGAGATTCACTTCCTCGGAGTCCTTGATGAAATTAGAACTAGATATTCAGAGTTCCAGGATTCACAACAGACCACTCTCTTATCAGCAGAGAGAAGTTGTTTTTTTTTTATGTAAATCTGGACTTCCTCGTCAAGAAGAATCACTCCCATGGTAAAATGTACCTAGACTGTAAAAATGATGACTTAGTGGCCAAGTGTGCTTGCCTCCAAGCCTGATGACCTGAGTTTGATCCCTAGACGTACATACATACATACATGGTGAAAAGAGAGAACCATCTCTCTCAGGTTGTCACCTGACTTCCACACGTGTGTGTGTGTGTGTGTGTGTGTGTGTGTGTGTGTGTGTGTGTACATGTGTAAAATATACAGAGAACTAGTTTTGTGTGTTCATCCCAGGTAATTCATACCAGGTAGAGATGGCAAACAATGACTTTTTACTTCTTATCTCCAACGTCAGGAATTTCCCTGGACATTGAACAAGCAGACATGGAGTGATTTAAAAGAAGTCCAAACATGTTTTCATAGATTTAACTGGAGTTAGTGTATTTTATCAACTCTATTACTGTCTGGCTAATGGCTGCTCAATGTAGTTTCTGACCAAGTCTACGCTCAGCTAGACAGGTCTTCACAGAAGGGTTGGTGATAGCCTGCCTGCAGCTGTATCCCACAGCACTTGTCTGTGGCTATGGGAATGAGAAGCATTTACCCGGTGCACAGCAGAGAGTGTTCATTCGGAGTCTCTCATTGGTTACCCATGTTAGGAGGGTTGCCATGTTGAGAGGGTTGCTGAGACCATTCCTATGTTCAGAAGAAAGAAGAACAATCTTAGCATTAAATAGTGATGTCTGCCAGCAAAGAAGAGAGCCATGGTGGCCGAGCTGCTTGGCTTTGTCCATATAAACCTAGGCTGATGAATTCTCGAGTTCTGAGCATGTTTCATTTGAGAACACAGGAGAGATACAAATGCTTACAAAGCAGTGGACTTTGTTGGAAAATCTGAACAGCCATTCCTTCCCAGGCACCGAGCTTCTCAGAACAGACGGCTTTGCCAGCCATCCCAGTTTGCTTTCTAGAGCTGAGATAAACAGCATGACCAAGAGCAACCTGGGAATAAAAGGGTTTGTTTCATCCTCCAGCTCACAGTCTATCACTGAGGGAAGTCAGGCAGGAACTCAAGTAGGGAAGGAACCTGGCCATGAAAGAGTGCTGCTTACTGGCTTTCTCCTCTTGGCTTGCTCAGCCTACTTTCTTATACACTCAAGATCACCAGGTTTGACAGAGGTTTCTGTCCCACCTGGTTCTGCAGCCATTCAGTCCCAAAGAAACACACAGAGGTCTACATTAATTATAAACTGGCCTATTAGCTCAGGCTTCTTATTAACTCTTACATCCTACATTAACCCATAATTCTTGTCTGTGTTAGCCATGTGGTTTGGTACCTTTTATCAGTGAGGTGTTCTCATCTTGCTTCCTCTGTGTCTGGGTGATGACTATAGACTGAGCCTTTTCTCTTCCCAGAATTCTCTGGTTCTGGTCATCCCACCTGTACTTCCTGCCTGGCTGCTGGCCAATCAGCATTTTATTAAAGCAGTACAACTGACAAAACTTTACAGGGTACAAGACCATTGTCCCACAGCAACCAGGCCAAATGGTACCAGCAACAGTGGGCTGGGGCTCCAACATCAATCACAAGTCAAGAAGATGCCAACAGGCTTGCCCACAGGCCAATGTTATCTTAACTGAGCTAAGATTTCTTCTTTTCTTTGGGCTGGAGAGATGGCACAGAGATTAAGAGTATTGGCTACTCTTCCAGAGGTCCTGAGTTCAATTCCCAGCAACCACATGGTAGCTCACAAACATCTGTAATGAGATCTGGTACCATCTTACAGCAAGCAGGCAAACAAGAGGACCGAACACTGTATACATAATAAATAAATTTTTGAAAAGGAAAGATTTCCTTGTCCCAGATGATGATGGCCTTTGCCAAGTTGACAAAAAACAGTGCACCAATCTGATGAACAAGTAAAATATAAACAAGCTTCATGCCCCAGCCTGTGCAGCAAGTGAGACAGACAGTCTCCCATAATCCAGCATCATAATCCTTGGATTCGACTGGACCCACCAGGCAGACCAGGCTTCATCAGTCAGTGCCCAGACTCCTAGCTCTATCACAGGCAAACTCAGCTCCAAAGAAAGTAAATAACCAAGTCGGTCATTAGGAAGCCTATGAAAGTGCAGATATGTAGTTCTGTCCCTCTCTCCTGTTAACTTGGCCAACAGACATAGGCTCTTTACAGCAATGGAGAGAAAAATGGCAAAATTGAAGCTGTGTTAGTTACTCCAAGGGCTGCTGGGGTGGGAGTTCCTGCTAACAGACTGCTGTGCCCCTGGTCTGCAGTGGCTCCCCAGCTGCCTGAACTGCCTTTCTAGAAGTCACCCAAAGACAGGTTAACTGTCCCCAGCATTCGCTGTCACAGAACTATCCCCTGGCCTGGATGGGAGCAAGGCACTCCCCTAGAGGCCTGGAGACCCGGAAGACCAAGAGCTTGCCTTTATTGGAGCAAAACTAGGCAGTAAGTCTATGCATTTCCCTCCTTGGGGCTTTCCCACCAGTGCTCGGTGACCTCAGGGCGACCTGGGTCTGAAACTCATTTACTCTCATATGCAAATGACCCAAATGTGCTGTCCAGGTCAAGTTCTGCAGAAGCGGGGTGATGTTCAGTGGTGGGGTGCTGGGTTCAGCAACCCTTGTTTGTGGACAGTGCATCACACTCTTCCATGTGGCTCTCATGGCTGCACAGGAGCGCACTAAGCCTCTGGTGTTCTCTAGCTCCTTTCAAATAGAATCCAACCCCAAATGGCTTGGAGCTTGTGGGAAAATAAGAGTTGGAAGTGCCTATAATGGAGAATTAATTTGCTCAGGGTGAAGCTGACTCCAAGTATCCATTTGGGAAAGTTGCCTGGATATTTTCATTAATCCTACCTTCCCTCTGTCCACCTTCCTGCCATCAACTGGAAATAGCATTTCACTGGGTGAGTTTTTCATTTTTACAAGACCATGTTCTTTCACTAAAACTTATTTATCTAGCAGAGCCCTGATGTGATGTAATTTGAGAAGGACAACACTGAGCCGGTGTAATTATTTCTTAATATTTAAAAGCTCCCTTGGTTAATGTGTTTTCGGAGACAAGCTGTTAAATCATTAGGGATGGTGTTTTGCAGCCTTTTTCTAAGCAGCAGCTAATGTGGGCTTGAGCTGTTGGGCCAGGGGACCACCCTCACTCCGCTCCCCATTAGCATGCTGGTAACGAGCAGGCCACTTTGACAGGTCTTACTGCCAGACTCACAGCCCACAGATGTGATGATAATTGAAAACTTTCCTTTAAAAAGGGAAAATCAGGGAAGTTTGAGGTGTGCTGTACAAGCTGGAAAAGGAGAGGAAACCTCTGGAAGCTTGTGCCCTGCCCGTAGAGAGCTCCTTCGGATGGTGGTGGGAGACTTCGGGATAGAAGAACAAGATTGAAATGATTTACCTACGGACCCCAAGCCGACACATCCCAGAGACGCTTGTATGTCGGCGTTTATTGCTGTTCACAGAGCTGAGTTATAGAGCCCACCTCGGTGTCCAGCAACAGAGGGGTGCAGGAGGGAGACATGGTACATACATGACGGAATATTTTCCAGCCATAAATAAGAATGAAATTATGTCATTTGCAGGAAAAATGGTGCCACTAGAGACTGTCATATTAAGTGAATTAAGTTTGTTTCTGGTAAATACCTTGTTCTTTCTCATTTGTGGTGGCTAGGGTTTATGGGATATATAAAACTTTGTGTTCTATATATGTGTGTTTATAGGCATGAGTGAGGAAGTGGAATGGCGGGGGTGGAAGATGACAGACAGGGGGGAGGAGCAAATGAGGGAGGATGGGTGGCTAGGCACAGAGCTAGTATTTACTTGTATGAAAGCATCCTTTGTGCAATGAATGTACACAATAAGAATGTTTTATATACTAAACTATTATTGTGTGACTCTTTAGACTAGGACCCAGGGTAAAGCATGGTCCACACGGCTTAATGAGGCTGCTTCCAGAACATCCGTGTCCCCGTTTTGTGGATGTGGCTTAGGCTACTCTTCTTGTCCAAGTCCTGGATGTGAGGTACCAGCGAGGTGGGTCTCAAATCCTCTCTTATAGGCAGTCACCATCTTGTCCTTACATGGCAGAAAGCTCTGGTGCCTTTTGTCCTCCTTATAAGGGCTTGGATTCTATCAGGAGAGCTCCATCTCCCAACCTATTCTGAACTAAATGACCTCCTAAAGGCCACACTCCTAATACTATTGTGTTGAGGACTGGGGCTTCTCCATATGGCTCTGCTGGGCAGGTAGAGCACAGTCCTGATAAATCACATGAGTCTAGGCCATGGGGGTGTGCAGGTGAGCTACTAGTATCTCTAGCAGAAGGAATCTCCATGGAATGGGTTGTTGGTGGTTTGCTTCCTGTTCCTCCCCCTAACATGATGCTTCCTTAGTTACCGTGTGAGTCAGCGGAAAAATGAGAAGGAGAGGAGCCAAGGATTCACGTCAAGGTGCTCACTGAAGGCTCGCCACTGTGGATGACGTTCAGGGTCCAGCTGGACAAGTCTATGGATGAAAATGAGAGTGACCCGTGAAGACGGGAGCGTAATCTCACGTTCTAAGTCACAGCGGCACGGCGCTGCCCCTGTGAGGGTCATCTGGTGACCTTTGAGCCAAGAGTCGTGGTGCTAACCAACTGGTACAGAGGAAGAACAGAAGAGCCACCAGCCTGGAAAAGGCATTGACCTTGTCATGACACCACCGGCCTTTGGAGCAAACATTAAGCTGTTGCATGGGGGAACATCGAAATTGGTCCCCAAACCCACGGCCTCTGAAGGGCAGAGATTTCAACTCTAATTCAGCATATTGTTTAGATCAGAATAGAATGGCTTGTAATTAGTGGGCCTCAGATGTGGGGGTTTCCAGAACTGCACATCAGAAGCTCCCTGGGTGGAGAGAAGAAGCTCACCCTGGATCTTACTGCCCAGGGTGCTCTTCTCAGCCCCCCTGTCCATGCCCTCGTCCTGGCAACTACCAGGAAGTACAGTGGCGTCTGCTGAGTGAGTGCTCTCTTTCTCACCTCCTCTCTGATGGACCTGTTATTTTGTTGTCTTTGTGGCGCCTTAACAGCCCCCTCTGCATGAGCCAATGACAGTGACACACTTAAGATGTTCTTCTAAGAGCTCCAACAATATGCAAAGGGAAAGAACCCTCTTAAAACAGTGCACACGCGCGCGCGCGCGCGCACACACACACACACACACACACACACACACAGCAAGTTCAAACATGTGTAGTTTATCTTCTCTTTATCTCATCTTTGAGATATAATTGTGACTCCACAGACGAACTCACCAGAAGTTACTGGGAAGGGGGAGGACTTGGCAGGTGGGTGTATTCATGGTGAGCCCTTGAGATTTTGAAGCCTATCACTGTAGGGGATTTTCCTCTGAGGAAGGTGTCTGGGAAGAGAGGAAAATAATTTGGATAAGAAGAGGTGACCACTTGCAGGTCAAATGGTTATGGCACTGGGTTACCAAACAGAAA
>NC_022013.1:76431271-76441693 GCF_000317375.1 Microtus ochrogaster
CACACACACACACACACACACACACACACACACAAGAGATTATCTCAGAGAAGGTGGAAGGTGAGGACCCACACCCCCAGGTTGCCCTCTGACCACTGTACACCTTCCATTGTATACACAAGCCTGCATGGCACTCATGTACGTGAACATACCATCACCATCACACAAAGGTAAAAAAATAATTAAAAATATCATTCCAATCCACTATTGCAGCTCTGTGAAGCTAAATATCCACAATGATTTTTAGACTATTTGATACCAGAAAACCCCCTTACCAGTTAGCCAGCCCCCCATCTCGACACCTAAGCACTGATAATTGAAAATGAGCTTGGCTTTCTCCATAAAGACAAGCATTCTCATACCAGGGAAAACACAAATATTCATCTCCTGATGGGCAGATCCACATCTCATTTTAAGAATGTAGAGTTTTTTTTTTTTTAATGTTGTTGTTTTATTTGAGGTGGGATGTGGGGTTCGAGACAGGGTTTCTCTGTATAGCTTTGGAACCGGTCCAGGAACTCTCTCTGTAGACAAGGCTGGGCTTGAACTCACCGAGATCTGCCTGCCTCTGCCTTCCTGCCTCCCAAGTGCTGGGATTATAGGCATGTGCTACCACCGCCCGGCTAGATTGCAGTTTTATGGTTGTGGTGATTACTGAAGCTTCATTAGCCAGCCAGCGCACCTCTTAATCATAATGGTGATTTGGAAAAAGAGCATTTCCAATGTATTTGTAACTTGCAATGCTTTTGATCAGATTTGAAAGAACTTAAAGTTATTATAGATTCTCAGTTTGTGAGCAACGTGAGCCTTTCAGTCTAGGGGGAGAGTGAGAACGGAGAGGGTCCAGCTGTCTGTTTTTCCATCTCCCATGATGCTCGGGAATGGGGAGAGTCCCCACCTGTGGTTGCTGGTACACTTTCACCTGCAGCTCACCGTACACATCAATGCTCAGAAGAACTTAACCCAGTGGAGAGAAGGTTTCAGAGAAACACAATTACTATCTCCAGACTTGGGAGAGGAATTGTGGAAGAGAGCAGATAAGAGAGATAATTCTTATGGCTGCTTCAGTGCCCTTTCCTATTGCAATGATACCACACTCACTAAAGTGACTTCAAGGAAGAAAAGTGATTTTGCTTTGATTTTGGGGAAATCGGGGCAGCAGGAGCTGGAGGCAGCTGGACACGCCACTCCCACGTCGGGGAGCAGGGAGTGATGGCCACATGCGGCTGCTCAGCTCCCTTGCCACACTTGTGCCATTCAGTATCTCAGTTAGGGAACAGGGCTGCCCATGGTGGTTGGCTCTCCCACCTCAATTAACAAGATATTTATCAAGATCTCATGCCTAGAGGCCCTTTCCCCAGATGATTCGAGATTCCGTTAATTACCAATTAAGACGAACTCCAAACCGAGGGACTACATCCTCACAGGCACACTCCTAGGCATTCCTCAGGCCTTATTTGTTCCTCAAAGCAGCCTTGAGCGGCAGGCAGGTCGTTTAGATTCAGAAACTAGAATGGAAGACTCAGTGACTGTGCATCTAGTGTTAAAGTGGCAAGGTTGGACTTAATCCTAAAGCAAGCTAGCATCTTAAAGCCCTCCTATCACCCGAGTTATTTTAATAAGAACCCCTGGATCCATAGACAGATATTACAAGGTAGTAGATTTTATCCCTCTCAATATAGCAGGAGAATTTCAAGAGAAGGAAGGGTCGACTCTGAGATAATGGAAAGGGAGAGAACCGATTTCTCTGGGAGTGAATGAATGTCACCTCCACACGGATCACCATTTCCCAACAGACTTCCTGCAGAACACCCTGAGTCACAGGACAGGGGAAGAATGTGAGGGTGATGTTGAAGTGGGGTCTGTAGTTGAGCCTCTCAATGGGAGGCTGCCACATGCCCATCACCACACGACTAACTTCCCTGCAGAACCTCCCGAGCCGTGAATCTACCAAGTGCAGAACTGATCTCAACCTTGGAACTTGTTCAGGGACCAAGCTTCCAAAGAATGAGCCTGGGAGGCCTGCTGTGGAGGGTCAACCCCTGGGAGGCTTGGGTCACAAGACTTTTCTAAGCACGGCCTTTACTTACTCCATGCATTCATTCATTTCCTGAGCAAGAATGGCTGAGGATTTCCCAGGTACCAAACCAAGCGAGACACCAAGTAAGCAAAGATAAATGAGGTCTGACCTCTTATTTCTCCTCCCAACTTTGGTCAGGGCATCCCCCTGCCTCCCCACCTTGCTGTCATCTCTCCCACTAGCTGCTCCTTTCTGTCCCAGACACCCCAGTGTTCTCAGGTCCTGCATGACTGTGATTGTCTCCCCCACAGCCTTCCTTCCTTCCTTCTAATAATAGTATTTTTATACTAGTATTATACCTTATAACATGTATCACCACCCAGCACCAGTGGGACTAAGTTTACTGTATTAGTCTGTTTAGTTGTCAATTTATCTTGCATTAGTCACTGTTGTGACAGAATGCCTGACAAAAACGACTTCTGGGAAGCATGGGGGCAAGAGTAGCTCTAGATTGTGGGGGAGGCCCATGAGATGGCTGCTCACACGCTGTCTGTGTACGGTTACATTGTGTCTGTCTATGTATAGTTATATAGTGTCTGTCCACGTACGGTTAAATAGTGTCAGTCTGCATACAGTTACATAGTGTCCGTCTGCTTACGGTTACATAGTGTCTGTCTGTGTACGGTTACATAGTGTCTGTCCGCATATGTCCTGCCCTGGTAGAGGAGGGCTTCCTAAGATCTGCATGGGAAGAAGCTACTGCCATCCATGGTCAGAGTTTTATTTTATCTAAACTGAATCTCAAATTCACCTTAAAATGTAGATAATGCCTCAGGCAGTGGGTTTTTAAACAGCAGATAGATACCTTACTAAGGACACCCTTATGATTTGGAGCCATGGCTACACTTTAAACAGTGTCCTTCACTCAAACCTAACTGAAGTCACCACATGAGGTCTGCAAGAGCTGAGCCTGACCCAGAGCACAATTAAGGTCTATTTATATTTTAATATCTCCAAGACCTGAGTCAGGTGGCATGGAGTTGAATCTAAATATGTCCCGATGCTACCCACTCAACGCTTCCAATTAAGTAGGGTAAAGTTCGTCCTGGCCCAGCATCATTGTTGCCTTTGCAGAGGAGCAAGGACACTTTCAGAGAAGCAGTATCTTCTCCGCAGGCTAGGTGGTCCCATTCTGCCCTGCAGGTACAGGCAGGGCACACTTTCCAGTGTGGTGGGACAGGAAGCCAGGCTGTCTGTTTCTCAGATATGCAAATGCAGTGGTTTTTACTGGAATTTTAATTTAAAACAGACTACATTTGGATACAGGAGAATTTAATTGTTTTTTTCTTTGTTAAAGAAGGACTGAGCTGTGGCCTGAGTTCCCCAGTCAACTCTTCTCTTCGACCCTTAGCTCCCTGCTTAGATATCGAATGCTTGCTCTCACCACAACCCTCCACACTGAGGATACTGAGGCAAAGGACTGCCCCAAACCCAGAAATAAACAACAAGCCTGATGTTGTCTGTACAGTGATAGAGTGGTCTCGTTTTGTTCCATGTGAGTGAGGGATGATTAAGTGTGTGTGTGTGTGTGTGTGTGTGTGTGTGTGTGTGTGTGTGTAATGCCTGGAAGTGAATTAGAATAGTTAATATGGGTTTTGAACTTCTGCCAGTTGCTTCTATTTGCATTGCTGCATTTATCCATTTCCAAACATTAGAAGATCCATCTATCAGATTCTGTGTCAATCCGGCACATGGATAATTTGTAAAAAAGCTTTCCTTCAAAATGTTCTGCGGTTTTTCTAATCTCGTAGCTTTTCTCCTTTTCTAATCACATAACCTTGAAGTCGGAAGACGCAGCCTGTGATAATCTGTGTACACTGCCTTCATTACTATCACAGACAATTCTGGAAAAAAAGGCAAAGAAAACACACACACAAAACACATACCCTGAACCTCCTTTCCGCCCTCACGCATTCAAAGCTGCCTTTAAAGTCCTGGGCTTTCTCCCAGTTCAATCACACCCGCATTAGGCCGACTCATCAGACAGAAAAGTGGTCGGGAACATAAGGGGATATTGACTTTAAAAATTTACTGGCGAGGCGTTCAGAGCCTGCAGGAATGTCAAAACTCCAACCTGCATTTTGATGTTTTTTGCCTCCGGTTAGTCTTGACTGACATGCTTGGAGCACTCTAGTCTGTACTCGGGTACCCATTAACTGCCCTTGACTCAATGTTATCCAGGCCTTTGCAGGGTTTCAGTGGATTCTATGCCCCAAGGTGTAAGAAAAGCTCATGCCCGGTTTTAAGGGATCACATTGGCTATTCCTGGCTTCATTAGGGGGGCATTGTTTGATCCTAAATAATGAGAGCCTGTTAATTATTATTCTGATAATTGGGCCTCATGTGGGAGCATGGCAGGCGGGCAAGAGGTGTTTGAAAAGGAAGCAAGTTGGAGAAAGGAGAAAGAAATGTCAAGGTTGAGGCGTCTTTGAGAGGAGTTTGTTTATATGCAAAGAGTTTTTACCTAAGTGGGGACTGAGGGGGCTGGGGCAGGTGTAAGGCTGTACTTACTTCAGCTAGGGTGGGTTGCAAAATTACTACCCTGCACTTATCTGCTCACCAAGGCTCATCATCCCTTGACTGAACCTGTAATCCACACAGGGAGAAAAAGGAATTGGTTTCTTTAGGTGGGGAGAGAGATCACAGGGAGCAGGGAGCTGGATGTCTGCCCCTGCTCACCAAGAAAAGAGCACTTGCTTGCTCTGCAGGCTCCTGGTTTACTGTTTTCTTTTCACCTATAATGTGACAACCAAGTCCACACAATGCAAGGTGATCACCCTGCTGCCTGCTCAGACACAAAAGATGACTGTCCAAGAACCACAAATACCAGGAGGACCTGATGTGGCTGAGGGTAGACAGCTTTGGGATAGATTGTGGCTATCAGGAAGTTTCTTGAAGTCTTTGAGACACCATGGAAAATGTTGGCTTTTGAATTCTTGACAAATGGGAAGAACTTCTGTACTAAATCGGGATTGTCCTTCCCCGGAGAGTACTGCGTCAACACTTCTGTATTGGTCTTTGTCTATTTGTTATGTAACTGTGAGAGAGAAATTCCATTCCACAGAGTATAATGTCTTCCTCCTGGGACCCATAGAAGAGCGCAGTGTCAGGGCTGGAGAGATGGCTCAGCAGTTAAGAGCACTGCCTGCTCTTCCAGAGGACCTGGTTCAATTCCCAGCACCCGCATGGCAGCTCACAACTGTCTGCAACTCCAGGATCTGGCACCCTCACACAGACACATGCAGGCAAAATGCCAATGTACATAAAATAAAAATAAACAAAAAATAAATTAGAAAAAAAGAGTCCAGTGTCTTATCCAACTGAAGGAAGGATTGGATTTTGACAAAGGCCTCCATTAAAAGCAGGAAGGGAGTTTGGGGAAGGCAATGTGGCATTTGAAACATTAACTGGGGTTTTTGTTAGACTTACTTAGACTCTGGGTACAGCGGGCCAGCTGAGATGAGAGCTGGCCTGCCTGTAGACCAGGTGACAGTGGCCGACAGGAAGAGAAGAGACAGAGGGAAGGTCCACACTCGTTTTGAGTCCCAGCACTATGTTCACCTGACTTTGCCAGCCTCTAAATCTCAGTCTTCCAATTAAACTGGAGAGACTATCAAAAGCGCATGTTCAAAACGGTTGAATACCCCGGAGCTCTGGACTTGCCTGAGTCTTCTTCATAGGCTCTGTGATTCTCTTTTGTAGGTGTGAATGTTCTTTGAGATGCACCATGGGCCGCAGCGCAGGAGGAAAGGGTGGGAGGGCCAGGGGCACAGTATTGGGGAATTGAAGAGTTAGTGGCCAAAACAGGCTATCTTGCCTGTGATCTTTCAACTGCTCCTAACAGCTTCAATACATCTCCTAGGTTCAGGCAAATGACAGCGAGCTGTACTAGAACATGGCACGCTAAGCGCAGAGCCATCGGAGCACAGAACCATCTTGAATCCTGTGCACAGCAAGGTCTGAAGACCGGTGTTGGCCAACAGAGCCCTGGTGGTAACACCACCAGCAACGAAGTAGAGAGGGTTTGATTTGACCCTTCCTTCATTCCATGACCTTGAGCTGGGTCTGATTCTCCACTTGGGTGGTAGAGTTATTATCTGCTTCAAACCTCCTAGGGACTCTGAGAAGCAAGCACAGGTTAAGACTCGAATGCAGTCTGTAAACACAGAATCCTCCGTGGTCCTATGGCTATGGTGTCTTTACCAGGTAAACAAGGGCACTGGGGATTCAGGAGCATCTCACTGTCTGTTCACTTAGTTTTGCATTGCTGAGTAAGTAAGTCAGCCCCATTGAAAACTGTATAAAGACAGAAGACATTTCTCCCACTGTGTACCCACTCCCGGGAGTTTAGAAAGAGGACTCAGCCCTATGGTCCGCATGCACCTGTTCTTAGACGTAGTGTAAATCACATAAGCTAATGATGGGCTGGTGCTTAGGGCTGAGTCTGTCCATGGCCCAGGGCCTGGCAAGCACCCTGAAGTCAGCTCTCACTTCCCTTTGAAAAAGATCCTTGATGAGTTTTGCAAACACTGTTTCCAGCCTGTGCCACCTCTCTTAGAAGTTCTGCTTTCATTTACTCTTCCTCCTTCCTCCTGCCTGAGCAGCCTCAAAGGACAGGGAGCCCTGCATTCCCAGGATTACTGGAGGGCTGTGCTCATATCCAAGACCAAATTATATAGATTTATTTGCGTGGTTCTCCAAGTCCTTGCCGTTCCCACCAGAAGAAACTCTCAAGTCTCTTTCCCCCCCTCCCCCCCGTTTTCTGACTGCATCACTGGCTGACTGACAGGTTTATGTGAGGTGCCATCCCCTTTAAATGATCACAGTCTGTCTGGGGGTTGCAATTTGTTAAATTAGGTACATGATGTATCATCACGGACTGTGGGCCAGAGCCACTCCTGTGTAAAGACATGCTTTAAAAGAAGGAATAAAGCTTAATCCACTTCCCTCCTCCATGCAGGCAATCTTCTTTGTATTGACCAGTTTATAGCGATGGTGACAGCCACTAGGACATATGATTGCCAAGGTCCTTGATGCCTTTGAACTTGGACCCATATTTCCGCATCAGTGACTATGACTCAGAGCAGCTGCTCTCTTCTCCTCGTGGCTGAGAGTTTCTGCTTCATGGATGAACCCAGCGTAGTGGACCTTGTAGCAAATGCATTTCTGTCTCTCTTGCTCCCTCCTGACATAGTTAGGGAATGTTTCCTTTGTCCTTTAGACTCAGGGTCTCCCACTGGGCACAGCTCAGCGCCTCACTCAGCTTCCATTGGAGCGTTCCCTTGGAAAGCAGTCTTCCCCTTATCCTGCTCATCAAGAATGAGCAAGAGAAAGAATACAGACTTTTTTCAAAGCCAGAATTACCCATGATTAAAGTATGGCATGATGGATTGAAAAAGAAAGCTAATACCTACACCCGGCACCTCAGCGAAACCAGAATGAGGGAGGGGCCATCTGCAAAGCAGTTGGTAACATCCTCCAAGCCCTGCTCAGCCACCTGCCGGGCCTCTTTCTACAAGCTATCTATGGTAATACCAGCCTTGTGGGTAAAGCATCCCCTCCACAAAGTCCTCCTCCTCTAGCTCACTTTGCATCCCAAGGAAAAGTGGTCAGGCCGGCTCAGAAGCAAACACCCATCCCAGATCTCTTAGGTCACCATGGTTTGAATTCTCTGCAGCAGTAAGTTCCTCTTTCCCTACAGAGAACTGAGAGCTGTGTCTCCAAGGGAATTGTTTTCTGGCCTGAGATATAACCCTCTCTTTTGATAGTCATAGTCAGCAAGGGCCCCTGGGGGCCTGATTGGTCCCAGGCAGCAGTAGCAGCTCCAGTGAGGTGTGCATGGGCTAGCAGCTTTATCAAGAATCCCTTGCTCATTTTTCTTGTCACTGTCCCGGTGGATAAGATTTAACAAGCAGTCAGCCACACTGCGGTATCAACTCGGCTTCAGAGAACACCTTATCATCTTAAAGGACGCGTTTTTTATCCCGCTACCTGGGTCCAAGTGATTTCCCCAAACTTCTGTGACTTTGCAAACACATCTGTCTGGGACTAGGAAGAGCCCCATGGGCTCATACGGTGACATTGCATTAGCCAGGACAGACCACAGGAGCAGCAACTGCCAAACCAACACGTGTGACCTTAGGTTCCATTTGTGGAAACTTGACAGTCCGTGGGATAGCCCAGACTACTTCTGGAGAATCTTCTAACATCTAACTTCCTCAAACACTGGGCCTGAATATACAAACAGTGTCATTAAATCAGCAAATACTTCATACCAAACCAGAAGACACAAAACCTTGTCCTGGATTCTGGAACTAGATGAATTATTCCAAATTTCACTGTTGGACATTTTTTACGCCACTTCTATTGATTTCGTTTTATTGAGTCTTTGATAAGAGCCAAGTCACAGTCCCCAAAGAGATGAATTGAGTTGTAAGGGTTTTAGTCTCCTACAGAAATGAGTGGGTCGCTTCTGCTTCCCCTTACACCCGTCAAACAATACTCGAGAAGCAGGAGGAGGGAGGAGCATTTACTCCCCCTCCCCCAAGAGCTTTGTGTGCTTGTGTGCACAAGTACAGTGACCACTGGGTTATGTAAGGCGATGCTTAAGAAGCAGGAGGAGGTATTAGTATCTACCGCCCAAGAGTTTTATGTGCACAAGTGCACACACATGCTGTGTTGTGTGTGCGACTTGCCTGTGCACACACATGTGTGCACTGTGATTGAGGAATTGGTTTTCACATTTTACATGAAAAACAGAAAGCTCAAAGGGGATCCGTCGTACCCCACATCCTGAGTCCATCCTGGCCTCCCTCTCAGAGACAAGGCACATGAGCCCTCAATTCTTCAATTTTCAGGGCAGTTTGGTTTTAGAGATATGCCTAGGAATGTTGTGAGGGAGTTTCTGGTGTGAGCCATCTGTGTGGTGACTCCCTCTCCTGAATTCCTGTCGTCATTCAGCATGGTTATCTCTCAAGTTTCCTGTAGGCCTCATTTCCATCCTATTGGCTTCTGAAGCTGATAGGGGCGGGGCAAGGATGGGGTGTTGGTGAAAGTGCAGGGGCTATGGGGAAAGAGGCGTGGTTTGCTTGGCTGTTCTCACACTTATTATGTATTACCCATAATAGGAAACAAGTCAAGTTTCCTTCAATGGCAGAAGCCTTTGCACTCATCTGAGCCAGCAAGAAGCGGTGGTTCCAACCCTGTTAGTGCACATGCCTACTTTACAAATAAAATGCTGGACACAGAACAAAATGACCTGAATTTTTGTAATGTTAATGCTGTCATGGCTCAGAACCATCACATTCTTAAGCCTGCATCTTCAGCATAGAAAAAAAGATATAATGGCCACTGCTGATCATTTGGGCAGCCTGAACCAAAACAGTCATTTCTCTATATAGTCTCTACATTGTGACCAGTATTGGGTTGTTAAGTTGGTCAATTAAAATTGAAAAATAAAACAAATCTCTTTGTCAGAGAAAACCGCTGGACCTCGCAGCCCTGGCAAACAATCTCAGGTTTTACTGTGCCCCTCTGAGAAGAGGGGTTGGGTCCTGGGTCATCCCAGGCACACCTTCAGTCTCTTCTCGCTTCTCTTCTTTAACTGCACTCCATCCACTGGATTCCAACCCCCTCTTCCTGGTCGCTGCCCCGGTCTCAACTAAGCTTGGTCCGTACGTCTGTCCGTTCCCCACACTGCACAGAGACAACCTCTGTTTGTCATCTCAGCCACCAGCAGGCAGATGCCCTGCTCATCACTGGCTGGATTTTCCGGCATAGCCCCATGAGAAGTATATCGTGTCAAAAGCAGAGCCTGGCCCCGCCAGTGAGGAATTCTTTCTTCATCTACTTCACTCTCAGCTCCCCCTTCAGGGTCTTTAACTCCTTCCTTTATTCTCACATCTAACCCAGGGCTAAGATTTTCAGCCTCACTTGGGAAAAATCCGTCCTATAAATGGCCTAGTCATACGAGCTACGACACCCCAAATGTAAAGAAAACTCCACATTCCCACTCCTTCCGTGAGCACCCACTCAAACCCTCCCTCCTGTTTGTTCCACCCCTCCATTAATGTCCTCTGCTCAAATCATTTTTCTTGTTCATTCTGCCCCCCCCTCACTATCTCTTTATACTGCCTTATCTATTTTATGGTATCCTTGGCTTTTTTTTTTCTTTTATAAAATTTTATTTTCGTATTTAGTTATTTGTGTGTGTGACAGTATGGGTGTGACAGTTGTACATTGATATAGTGTCACAGTGTGTGTGTGTGTCACAGTGTATGTAACAGTGCATGCGTGTGTACACATATGTGTGTGAGACAGTGTACACGTATCACAGTGTGCGC
>NC_022013.1:76442598-76443921 GCF_000317375.1 Microtus ochrogaster
GAGAGACAGTGTGCATGTGGGCATGCGATGTCAACTGATGACAGTCACTTCTCTTCTTCCACCGTGCAAGTCCTGGGACTCAAACACGGGTCCTCAGGCTTGGTAGAAAGCAACTTTATCCGTTGAGTCATCTTGCTGGTCCCTTTTTCTTATTATAGTTTGTCTCTCCAGTTATGGTTCCCTAAAGGGTGCAGGCTCTCTACAAGGAGGGATGTAAATGCTTTACTAACTAGAACAGAACCCCACACGAGTGACCAGTGGACTAGTACTTGGGACGAAGTCATGGGTGAATAAGATAAACCCAGGCAGCAGAGGGGAGTCGCTTGCTCAAGGTTACAGTTTGCAAAGGGCAGAACCAGGCCCAGGCCCTTAATACGACTCCAAAATGCCTTAAAAGTAAGTTTTGTTCCTCTTCCTCTCTGTCAGCTCTTCCCATTTATAATGGTCTCTCCACCCCGTGTTCTTCAGAAATACAAACATCAGACAAGCTGGTTTTAGTAAATGCTTGTAGGATTTCAGACTTCTTTACCAGGATGGCTGAAGATGGACAAATGATGACTCTCAAATTCTAATGAGCAGTAAAATCACTAAGGAGGAAGAACTGGGGAGCTAGTTCAGAGGACAGCAGGGCAGCACCCCTGACTCCAGAGATGATGCTCACTGGGGAGGTGGCACCACCTTGAAGAACTGGGCAAGCCTCTACTCACAGGTGCATTGAATGAGCAGTCCACAAAGGTAGGACACACACATTTCCTCCTGGCAGACTTCCAAGCAGATTAGCAGGCAAGACTCCTTTCTAGTCAGGCTCTGCAAAGGGAAAATACGGAGTTTCAGAACGGCTACCTGATGTTGTCCAAGACGTCTGGCATATGCAGCAGAGATGAGATGTAGCCAGTGGCTTCTGAATCCAAGTCCGATGTCTCTAATCACGGAACTACTACAGAATCCCACTGCCATGCTGTGCTGTTGACAGTAGGAAGCATAGAAATAGGGAAATACATCTCAACAAAGAAGAACAGCTATGAAGTATAGTGGAGGAGAGAGAAACGCCTATGTAATAAAATTGAATCAAATTTATAGTAGGTCAGAATGTGTGCTATGGAAGGGGAAGAGAGTGGGAGATGGGGAGGGGTGGGGAGGAGCAGGAGGAGAAGGAAGAGAGAAGGGGGAGAGGAAAGGAAAAAAAAAACCAGAGAATAAAACTTTAAAAAATAACCAGATTTGGGATACTTTGTCTCTGGCCTAGTTTTCACACCAGGCTCCCCTTCCACTTCTGCTGTTCCTCCGTCCTGTCCTTCATGGTCCTTCCCTTCCTCCCTGAAG
>NC_022013.1:76444271-76460844 GCF_000317375.1 Microtus ochrogaster
GGAAGGTGACACCAGAACCAGACCAAAGAGTGAAGAATAGATAAACTTCCTTGGCTCAACATTCTTGAGTCCTGTCCCCTAGCGAGTGATCCCTATTGCTTGATAAGGGTATGAGTATGAGTTTCTGTGGGCTACAGCGTCACATCTCAACACAGAGCAAGGCCTCGTGCCTATTTTTCAGCTAGAGAGCTGAGTAACTCCCAACTCCATTGGGCCTTGTGATTACAAACCAAGCCTTGCCCACGGAAGACATTGCTGATCGCTCGCAGCAGCTTCACTACTGACTCTTTGGCCCTGCTCATCAGGCTGCTGCTGGTTCTTGGTTAGGGCTAGCATGCAGATAAAAGCAGGTGCCATTGCTGTGCCCAACTGCTGTCGCTGTCGTCTCCATGGGTCTCATCCACAGCACTAGAGAGACCATGATTTTGCTTGGGGGTGGTTTTCTTATCTGGGGGTTTTGTCACAGTCCCAATATTTCAGTAACAAATTCACTGATGGCTCCACAGGCGTCCTCTCCCATCCAAGCAGCCAGTGAGGTGCCTGGGAGTGACCACCTAACCCGTAGGCCACCTTGGCAGAGACAGCAGTGGGTTTTCGATATGAACTCTGCCAATACTGGGCCATAAAGCAGCAAGGCTGGCACCTAGAGCAGAAAGAGAAACGGATCAAATGTCAGCTGCAGTTGAGGAGGGGGAGCATTCGATCAGGCCACAGATGGGAAGCCTTGCACTGGATGACAGTGACCAGCAGCTTTGCAAATTTCATAGCTCTCGCTTCCCTAAAGTTTGTCACCCGTCCCTTCCTCCGCATCAGACACCTCAAGCCCCGAGCGCTCCAGAAAAGGGAGGGTGAGGGAAAGAAACTCCTCGCCGATGATATCAGGGGATGAAGTGTCCCAGACCTGGAGTCAGGAGCAGAGGAAAACAGCAGAAGGAGACAGAGTTGCAAGTCTGGGTTGGGCCTTGTATCTCAGGTGAGCAGTGCTCAGCTTGTTCCGAACTGGAAGCAGCACTCACTTAACACTCTCCAGCTCCCATCTGTGGGTCAGACATGGAACCAAGGCAATGGGCTCTCATCGCTTGCCCTTGACCCAGCTCTGCCACCTGCTCGCTGTCCCATCTGCTAGGGCGGGCCTCCTGGAGCAACTGTTTAAAATGCAGGTATCCGTAGAGAGCTCTGGGCAGGGAACTCAGATATGGGTAAGACTCAAACGTCCTTGGAAAAATCAGGATGTTGGCCAGGTGATCCCTAGGATCTCCTGTGGTTCTGCCCAACCTCATGTTCCCAAGGGATCTGTGGTCCCAGGACTAGTCAGTGAGCTTCATCTGCTAGACTCTACTTTAACATATTCAGTTTGAAGGGCCTTTGAGGTCCCCAGGCTTTCCTTAGGTGCTTGGGAAAGACCACACAGAACTGGCCTCCCCTTGGTGACTGGGGGCGGGGTTTGCCATGTGGCTCTGGCTATCCCTGTCAAGTCAGGGGAGCTCCAGAGGGGAGAATCAGTCAGCAATGAGCCCAGTGACAGGCCAGCAGAGGTCACAGCGCTCACTCCCCCCACCCGGTGCAGCCTTTGGATTCCTTCTCCTAGTAGAGGAGCATGGCCTTGTTGTGATTTCAGGTTCTGTGTCTCCACCCTGCTACTCTCAACAACAAAGGGGAACTTCTCAAGGAAACTCTAGGCCGGAATTTAAAAGGAACAATAGAATTGGATTTGATTTGTTTAATTCTGAAATCAAGGTCACTAGAAAGTACTGTGGCTCTTATTTGTGTGGTTTGAGGGGAATTTTTTTTTTTTTTTGGCAACATCTTTCTTTTCATTTGATGGTCCTGTCATCCCCAGAACTGTGTATGTTACTGATCCTGCCTGTATTCAAAGCCGTTATTAAGTGGACTCTTTTAGATTTTAGAGAAATGATAATGGTTCCAGAGATGACAGAACGTGGCAGCTGGTGACAAAAAAAAGCCTTGATAAGACGACAACAGTAAATCAAACTACCGCCACTTTTCCGTTTCATGTTTGTTAATACCACCTCGCCTTTTGAAGTTTAAAGCAAGGTTCAAAAAAGCCAGGTGCTGAATCATAATATTAAAGCAAGCAAGGAGCTCCATGAAAGCGGGCAGATCTGAGAGGGAAGCAACAAACAGAGCTTTCAACTGCCTTTTGTCGGCCCTTCTGCAGATGTCACCAGCGGTTTCTCCCAGCAGAGAGTTCGGCTTGTAGCAGCGCCTCTGGCTGATTCCCGCGCTGCGTTTCAAGTGTCAATCAAAAAGGAAGGACGCAGCTTAGGTCCTGGTCATTGTCCTGTGAAAAGAGCCAAGCGTTTAACATTGATTTAGCTCCCTCAATATACAAAGCTCGAGCCAGCTTTGTGCATCGAAAGGGCCTTTGGCAAGGTTGCTTGTAGAGCAATTCCGCCGCGTCCCACGCGCCTTGGCATAGCTGTCAGACTGCGGTGTCTGGAGTCCCATGAAAAGTTGTTCAGGACTGACTGAGCAAATCGGGAAGAAAGAACATGTTACCTCAAAGAGTGGGGTCTGTTGTGGCAAAGGCCTCTTTGCATCTTTTGGTCCAGAGGAACATTGGAAGTAATCACCATGAACACCCAGTGCCTTGAGCAACCTAGGAGGGAAGCTGGAAAAGACCCCAGAACCCAGGGGACACTTGGTTCCCATGTATTCCAGTTTGCAGCTTGTGTGGCCTTTCAGTGCTGAGAGCTCAGGCCAGTTGGCTGTGCCCCTCCCTTGTTTCCATTGCCTGGGAACAGGCACTAGCTTAGCCAGATCAAGGGGGAAATGATGGCCTGCTCGGGCTTAACTGAATGATCTTGTTGCTTCTCTGTGTATGTATGATTCTTTGTCTGCCTCTCCCTCTCCTCCTCCTCCTCTCTCTTCTCTTCTTCCTCTTCATAGTTCGTGTGTGTGCATGTGTATACATGTGTGTGTATGTGAGTGCTTGTGTGTATGTTCGTGTATTCTGGGGGATGAATGCATGCGCATGAGCAAATGCATAAAGAAGCCACAGCAACCTTGGATAGGATAGCACTGCTTAAAAACTGCCCACCTTAATTTTTGAGACAGAATCTTTTGTTGAGACCTGGAACTCACCAATCAGGGTAGGCTAGAACCCCAAGGATCCCCCCTCTGCCTCCCCAATACTGTAATTGGACTCATAGTCTGGGTCTTGCCTACTGTCTTTGATGCGTTTACTCACTAGGTTTGATGTGAGTTTGGGAGATGGAACATCCCTGAGTCTTCAGATTTGAGCAGTAAAGACTTCCTGACTGCTGTATCCCCCCAGGTCCTCGCCACATTTTGCTCAGTTTCTGTGTTCCTACCCAATGGCAGAATTGCTTTTCAGCTGCTTATTCACAGCCTATCGGGCTCAAGGAATGCTCTTCAGATGTACCTCAATCGGATGATGGTTCAACATAACAATTTTCCTCGGCATATAATGGTGGATGCCGTGCTTCAGGCATTGGATGTCAGTGTTTTCACAGACCATCATGAACGGACCATGGTCTCACACTGCTCTGCTGCTGAGCTGTGACCAAGCATTGGATGTTAGTATTTCCACAGACCATTGTGAACGGACCATGGTCTCACACTGCTCTGCTGCTGAGCTGTGACCAAGCATTGGATGTTAGTATTTCCACAGACCATTGTGAACAGACCATGGTCTCACACTGCTCTGCTGCTGATCTGTGATGCTCTGGAGGTCACCTGAGTTGTGTGTCTCGCCAGCTTAGAGTGTTGGTGTGTGTGTCTGTGTGTATAGATGTATGCAGGCTCCCATGCACAAATGTGCACTTGGAGGCCAGGAGACAACCCACGCACCATTTCTCAGATGCCAACTGTCTTGTTTTTCGAGACAAAGTCTCACTAGTCTGGAATTCACCAAGGAGCTCTGGCCAGTGAGCTCCAGGGATCATCCTGTCTCCACCACTTTCTGTGCCGTTGGATTGGGGTTCTAGGATGATTGGGGCTCGTGACAGCATGCATCACTTTCTCTTTGAATCCTCAGAATTGGGCCACCTAGTCAGCCTGCCCGTTTAGGAACCACATGCTGAGATGGCCCATCCTCAGCATAGGAGCAGCTTCTAGTCCCACGTGAAAGATCTGACTCCAGTGGACTTCACACCAGCCATGCATCAATCTTTGTTGTGCGAAACCTACTGCTCCAGAGCCTTGCTCGTTGTGTTTGATAGACTTCGTTTGTTCGAAATAGCCTGGTCAGGCTCTTCTCAGCACAGGGTGGTGTGGAAAACTTGGCTAGCCACAGAGCATTTCCCATCGCTGCACTGACCTGTGTAAATACAGTATGATGATAAATAGAAACACAACAACATTAAGTGGCTCATTGTCCATGTAGCCCAAGTCCTGAGTCCTCAGCAGTGAACTGCCTGTCCTGTGAGGGACTGCCTCTTCTTTGATGCCCACCCACCTCTCCAACTGCCTTGCCAAATTACCATATCGCTGCACCTGCCTGCCCACACCGTGACTAGGAATTAGCTAAACCATCTGCCCCTTCCACTCTTGAACCCACATCAGTGAGTCTGACACAGGGACAATGTATCGACCTTGCCAGGGACTGCTACTGCTGAATCGGTGTTCCCAGCCTCAGCTGCCCTGCGACACCAATTGGCAGTTCACGTTCTTCCACCAGAGTCCTCTTCTGTCCTGTTAGGGTGCCACGCTGCTCCAGAACTTTTCTCTCTCATCTCTAAGGATGCTTAGACATCCAAGGACAATTTACATGCCAGTCTTCTGACTTCTGCCATCTCGGACGTTGCTCTATCTGTTATGTTTGCTTGTTTCTAGAATTTCCGTCTTTGGCGGCTCTGTCTACTCAGCCTATAAGCCAAGGATCCCTTGTATCCTTTTGACTAAAGTGGTCTACTCTCATAGCGTTCCTCTTCTCACTCCCTCACTAATCCCTTGTCCACAAAAACTCACCTTCTGTCTTCTCTGTTTAAACTGCTCTGGTGGAAGCCAGCAAGACCTCCATGTATCTAGGAACCTGTAGTGTTTCAACTTCTGCATACCGTGTAGAACTCTCAACACTGCATTCTCTCCTGTTTTACCAAACTTGTTTCCCAGGACATCGATGTCCCCTTTCTTGCCACTGTTCTCTGGCTTCTCTTTCTCCATCCAATGTTTCATATTCCTGCTCCTTCAGACACAATCCCTCATCCCATATGTGATTTTTCATTATCTAACTGTGATCATCTTCTTTTCCCACTGTGGAGGTGGAGGAAGCACTTAGGAACTCAAAATTATCAACAGGAAGAGGGATGTGCTTGTGCTGCCTGCAGCTCCATGGCAAGGCCTCAGTTTCCCCAGTGCTGAGTTCTGAGCTCCCAGCCTCAGTTCTGAAGCAGACCTGACACATTCTGCCACAAAGCTGGACTGCTACCAACTTTGATGATGTTAGGTTTCTGTTCAGAGTTCCTGCAAATGGGGAATCTTAGGTCTGTGCATTCCTTGTTCTGCCTGGTGGTTAGAGGAACGGGATGAGAGGCAGAGAGAGAGTTTGCATCTTGACCAAATGCAGCATGAATTTCTAGGCTCAAATATATACCGAGAGATCAACTTTCAGGCAAGTCTATAGAAGATCAAACTAAATAGCTCCTTAAACTCCTGTTCAGAGCATTTTTAGGATTCTCTTTCTTGCTTGATCCTTCTTTCTTACATCTTTCTATTGAATAATTATTTGTTGCTTCTCAGCCATTTCAGCACCTGAAATTTAAGATTTATTAGTGAACGTACAAGTTAGTGTTTTGTTCTAATTTGACTCTAAAACACCCTAGATAGGAGGCTTATTTCCTCTTCCTGATAAGTCTATGTGCTCATGCCCAGACATCCACCCAGACACACACCTACAGTAGCAACGGTGTGGTTTTAAGGACACTAGGGGAGTCAGCTTCTCATTCTTCATCTCCTTGGTTTACTTGAAGTAAGTGTTCAGGAGAGGGTGCTTTTAAAATACAACAACATCAACAATCGGTTGACCTTAAACAAAGGGTACTTTCTGGCATGTGGATGGGTCTCGCTCATCTAACTAATCAAGTTGAAGTCCTTCAGGGCAAAGACAGAAATGGGGATTATAGGTCGGTCGGTAGAGTGCTTACTGTGAATGCATGAGGCCCAAAAAGCACAAAACGGAAAGAAGGGAGGGAAGGGGTGAAGGGAGGGAGGGAGGGAGGGAGGGAAGGGGGGAGAGAGGGAGGGAAGGAGGGAGGGAAGGAGGGAGGAAAAAGAATAGACAGATAGTCACTACATCTTCCTGGAGAAGCAATCCTAGCTGAGCACTGCAGGGGTAGCCCCTGTCTGAGTTGCCAGCCTGTGCTACATACTTAGAACTTGGCAGCACACACCACCACGCATGCCAATCCTCTCAAGCAAACGATATGGTTCTGTGCATATATTATTGCATGTCATATGCATATCTCCATGCACGTATTCCTGCGCTTCCATATCTCTAGAGAATCTATCTGACACAGCTGGGCATCAGGGGCTGCTCCAACAGGAAGGAAGGAGGCACTGAGTTTTAGGGTGCAAAAAAGGGAGAATAAATTCAAAACATTCCAGTCTTCCACCGTCAAAAATTTAAGGACCTTATATGTAGGTGAATCACTGGGACATGAAATGGGTCTGAGGCACAATGTGGAGTAAAAGAATGTGTTTCCCTGGCAACAGATGAGGTGCGACCACAGCCACTAGGCCAAGGAGGGTGTCAGAAGCAAGATGGCCCGTAACTCCTGTTTACATTTTACCAAGCCATCCAGGTTTGGATCTTAGATAAGGCCAGTAGGGGGACAAAGGTAAGGATTGATGTGCCCATTTCACTGGTCAGGTGATAAGGACCCCCAGGTGACCACAAAGAGCATCACCTGAACGACAAAGCCTGAGTCACAAGAGGCCGGATTCCCATCAAACTCTCCAGTGCCCACCATGGACTGCCTCACATCAGCTCTCCGCTTCTGTGGAAGACACCTGGCAGGTTAGAAGCTATATGGCCCAGTGACATCCTGCATGAAGCCCTGGGCTTGAGGAATAGCTCCCAGGACACCAAAAGGAAATGGCTTTGGAGGACACAGAGCCTATAGAGGGGCAGCTGAGCGGTGGCAACTGAAGTTACCCATCGGCACAAACAGCTGGGGAGCCATCTGTCTGGGAGAAGCTTCCTGCCCGCACCATGCCCCCTCCTCCTGCATCTGTGAGAGGCCTGGCGGCTGACAGAGGCGCTTTGCACAGAGGGAACAGAAGGGAACCCGCTGGCCCTTGGATAACCTTGGCCTCATTAGCATTGAACCGAAGCCCACGGGTGCTATTGACTTCTAGTAAATATCCACCCACCAAGATGTCCCCAAGCACTGCCCAGGGGTGTTCGGACACCAAGCAGGCCTTCTCTAGCCTCTGTCCCAGGCTCTGTTGGTGCTCCCCACCCCTTGCCATGCAGCCATGAGAAGCCTCTCCATCCTCCTGGGAGGAGGGAGGGGGAGCAGGCAACCTGAGCCGTCATCTCCTTGCAAACCTTCCATTCTCTCCCTCCAAAAGGCCAAACAAATAATCCCTAGAAAAGCAGTTCCGCTCGTGAAGTGTGCTCCATTGTATTTCCAACTGCTTTGAAAAACTTTCATTTTTGTGCAGCAAATGACACATTATCTTGCTGGAGGTCAGGGAATAATGCGGTTGGATTCTTGCAACACCATAAGAGTTAATGTTTCTATTTGCCATTGTGTCCTGTGCAAAGAAAGGCAGCCGGGCACCTGGGGTTGCCACAACACACAGCGCGGAGATGGTCGAATCCACCAGAAGTGCTTTGATAACATTGAACACTATTGTGAGGCGGTGGCTCCCTCCTTGCCTGCCATGCATAATGGGCTTCCGAGTGCTAAGGAGATAAACGATGCTATCCTTGGAGTGTCAAAGGTAGAACTCTCCAGAAGCTACATTCAGAACTGGCACAAACTTAAGGACTTTGGTTTTTTTTTAATAGTAATTGAAATATATAATTCAATAGAAGTGTCACTCTAATGTAATAATTGCCAAAGAAATTGAGCCACGGGGAAGAACAGCAAATTGCTGTTTCCCTTACTAGAGTGTGTGGAGATGGCGATGTTTTCTCATCAAGAAAGCCCCCTGGATATCTCCCCTTCCCATCCTTCGAACGTTCGTCCTCACGCATGTCACCCTCTTGAGGGATAGATACCCTTGCTGATTCTAGGTTTCTTGTTGACATAGTTGACCCCTCTTAAAACGCCCCTCACCAAGAAGAACGTGTATTAACTGCCTTGGCAGCTTCCTAAAGCAAACTCCAGCTAATCTCTTTATTGCCGGGAGTCAGCCACCTCACATTCTACCTCCAACATTGTCTTTGCTTCTGTGCAGGGAAGCACCAGAGAGGCGCTTTGTGTAGCTGAACTGCCCCAGGAATTGGGGCTGTCTCTCCTGTCTTCACACAGCTTTCTTGGAATGAAAGAGTTCCTATGGAGGAGGTAGTCTAATATCACTGAACTGAGTTTGGGACTTAGAGGGGCAACAAAACAAGGAAACATTTGTCTCCCTGCAGGAAGCCATGACTCAGGCTATCCTCCTTGTAGTCATTTTCATTTGATGATGATAGGTATCTAAGCACAACCACCCCTTAAATCTGGTGGAAATATATTCATTTCATAACACACAGTTATGAGTCATTCTGTCCCCTTTATCCTTCCGCCTTGGGGTCTAGTGCCAGGGTCGTAGCCACCTACTCCCTTCCTTCTGGTTGCCTTCGTCAGTTTACTTCTAGAAACCCCAAGGGACCATGATGACTTGAGATAGCAGGTCCCTGCAGCAAACTGTAGCCACCAAACTCTTAGAAAAGACACCAGGCACACCAGCTGGACTTTGGCAGGGTCCTTAGTCCCAGGGTCCCCCAGAAGCTTTGCATTTAGGGGAGGGAGAAAACTGGAGTGGGAGTGGGCTTAGGTAAGACCAAAGAAAGATCAAGGTAAGAATGCAAAAGAAAGAAAAGGAGCAAACACTGGGGAGAAAGGGTCACATACTTTACAGGGCCAAGGGAGACACAGCACACATGCTTTCTGGATATCTGGAGACCAACGATGGCAGCAGAAAATACCAAAGTGAAGACAACATGTTCAGGGTTGTATTATTGTCTCAATTTTCTGGATTTGTAGAATAGAAGAAAGAAGAAATTAAAGAAAAGGCTATAGAAGCCCATAGATCAGTACTCCAGTTTTGTATTCAAGTTCAAGGCTGGCAGCAACAAGAGGAGAGCTTGAAGCTTTAGCTGCAGCCGGACATCATTGCTGGTGACACCCAGGGTTCAAAAGGCTTGAAGGATGAGCTAGAGGAGACTGGGAGCCAAAGACCAACTTTTCACTGACATGCTGACCATTGTAGAAAGAGCCTGTAACAAACCCTAAGGGAAGCATTTTAGATGTTGTGCTTTCTGTTAATGGAAATTCCTTCCCCTTAAGAAAATACGAATCTGGTAGCTCGGTTAATCTCAACTGAAAACTTGATGAGATCTAGGTGAGAATCACCTGGGAAACGGAATTGTGGGCTTAATTGATTGGGGTTAATTGAGGTTGAAGGACTACCCACTGTAGGATAAGTGAGCTGGGCTTACTTTCATCTCTCTCTGCTTCTTGACGGTGGAATACTCCTGCCTCCAACTTTTCCTTGCCATGATGGACTGCACCCTGAACTGTGAGACAGAACACACCCTTCACCCATTACACCGATTTTGTCAGGAAAAGGAAGATGCTGGGCACCGAAGCTCACTTATAATCTCTTACCCTGGGAGGTGGAGGCAGGCAGGGAGGGAAGAAGCAGCTAGGGGCTACACAATGAGTTGCAAACCAGCCTCAGCTACCACCAGTCCACCAAACAAACACAACAGCCGTCTCTGTGTGATGGCTTGAATTGTAGCCGCAAAGAAGAAAATCTTGCCCCAATCAAAGATGAGAGGAAAAGTTAAAAGAAAAATTCTTATATGATCATGTATCGGTCATCAAGATTCGGCATGTACAATTCACATCTACTTTGTTTTATTGCTGTTGCCTGGACGGTGTAATTAAGTGTCTTCCCTAACCCAAAGCATCCCCATATGAGGTGAGTGATAGAATTAAGAGCAACATCCTGGCCTCTGAAGTCACCCAAACTTCGGTTGCCCTCCCCTCCTTGGCATCTGATTTGACCCTGGTAAACCGCCATGGTGTCTGCGGAAAAGCATGGCGGATTGTCCTGCCTTGTTGGGTCACTGTGAGAATGAAAGGGGCCAGCACTTGTAGTCAAAGTGGAGCAGGCTTCTGGAGCCCTGAGTTCTCAAGGCAGCTCGGGCTTCCTTCTGACCATGGCATTCTGTCCACTCTTCCTTGTCTCATTGGCCAGAGTCTATGATGAAGCAAGGAAGGACTCTTTGGGGTAACATCACTGCTATCGCACACATTTATATCTGCCTCTGGTCAATTCACATCCACCACGCACATTCAAAGTCACGTGACACACATGCTTAACAAATCCATGCATGTGAATGGCTTGTAGCGAAGATGGTGAATCCAAATCACCACACACATACCAAATGACTATAATCTGAGTGGGATGGCCAGAATTGAAAATTTAAAAAAAAAAATAGCTGAATTCTGGTGCCCAGACTGATCACACCCGAAAGACACGCCTACCTGTGAGGAGAGCTGCCACTCAGGTTTGGTGGCCATCACTCCTTAGGGGTGCACCCTGAGGCTCATCTAGGACAGCACAGACTTGGAAATCACAGATGTGTTTCCTCCTGAGCCACGCCTCCATCAACAGTGCACAATCAAGAGTACTCCTGCTTCATTAAGATCTGACCACAAGACATGGTTTTCATTATTTTAAAAGTATTCTTCACAGTCATCAACACATATTATCTAATGATTTTGTTCACTTCCACTTGAGAATAACTGCTTGTGACTGCCTGGCCCAGCACCTGCCGCTTTCTCTTTCTTCTCTTTATCGTTCTGCTTTTTGCTTAAGTTTCTTTTATTCCTATCCTTTCCCAAGAGGAGGTCACTGTAGCGACGCAGCACAGGGCTGGCTGCCCCCATTGCCTTGCCTCCTTCCCTGCATTCACTGGGGCATTTGAAGGGAAAGGGACAGAAAAGGTAGGCCGTGGGTTCTTGTCGTCGGAACACTGGGTAGGTCTCTCATTCTCCCTTCCACTGGTGGCGCTCCTCTCTCAGATTCCTGTCTGAGCTCTCCCCGCCTTCCTTCACATACCCTGTGGCCCAAGAACCATTGCAGCCCCAGTGCCATGGAGAGATATAGACCTTAGGATTACCACCTTTTGCCTAATGAATCATAATCTTGTACATGATTTAAAAGAAAAAAAAAACCAACCTTGCTCCCATAGTGATCTTTATCTGTTCTAAAATTCAAAAACTACCTTTCCAACCCCTTTCCACAAACCCGGTCCCCATCTCCCTTTTCCCTGCTTGCTTCCCCGGTTTGGTCCTAATTACCAGCCAGCGGGTAGATGCTGCTGCTACTCCGATGCTCTCGCGCTCTGGATCCCTAATCATGCCCATTGTGCTCCTCAAAGCGAAGTCAAGAACTGCTGCCTTTTTATGCCCCCTCTCTCCCTACATTGTAGAAGGAAGCAGGTCCCTGCGGCTTTTGTTGTCTCCACTTCTGGGCTAAGCTCCATTTGCTGGTGAGCGGGCCCTGTCTTCGCTCCCCCTCTAAATACTGCAACATTCAGCATCCTTTCATGGCCGTGCTTTTAAAGTAAATCTTTGGACAATTAAAGACATGAAATGGCTAAATAGAGTTCCGTGGGCGTTGTTCTCTCCTTTTTAGAGGTTTAATCACACTTAATGGCTTCTCTTCAAAACTTGAATTTTCCATTTTGGTGTTTTGACTCCATTGAAAGAGTTTACTAATATTCTTTCAAAAGTATTCTCTGCTCAAATGAGCTATTCAATAAAGTTTTGTGCCACGCTATAGGATTTACTCTAAATGGAAAATAATTTAAAGGGAGATGGGGGGGGAGTTGCCATCCTGTGCCACAGGTTTTGTGAGCCAAATCGTAATCACCAATATAGAATTCGTGAAGAGGTGATGAAAAGACAAGGATTATTTAGGTATAAGGGGGACTATTTCAAATGAGATTTCAATATCTTCCTTTCCTTGAAGATGGCCAATTGTTCAGCCTTATGGGTCTGTAAATAGGAAGCTGGGCTAGCCCTTGTCATTCTTCTGCTCCTCGCCTCTCTCTCTCCTTGTCTGTATTTTTCTTTCCTCTCAAAAGACAGAGAAGCTGATTTTGTGGCTCATCTCCTGTGACAACGTCCTCAACATAATGCTGCAGTTCTTC
This sequence comes from Microtus ochrogaster, assembly GCF_000317375.1. Classification (NCBI taxonomy): domain Eukaryota; kingdom Metazoa; phylum Chordata; class Mammalia; order Rodentia; family Cricetidae; genus Microtus; species Microtus ochrogaster. Next base: position 76,456,633 of record NC_022013.1, read on the forward strand.
CCAGATTGTTCTTGCTGGGCTAGTTCCTGTCACCGTCAGGAGGAGGAACCCGGCTGGGCACTGAGCTCCCCCCAGGTCATAGTCACTGTCCAAGAGATAGAGTTTGCCACTTGAAAGACAAATTTAGTGGAAAATAAAAACCATTACTTCATGACAGTGCTTTCTTTACCCCAAACTCTCTGGTGGTGTGTCTGGGTGAGCAGTACCCTGGGGTCGGGTGTCACATCTGGGTGAGCAGTGACCTGGGATGCTAGTGTCAAGCTTTAGAGAAAAAAGGAATGCTATACCACTGTATAACTGGAACAATGTGCCCCCATCTGCCTCTGCCTTTCACCCACTCATCCTTCTTTTAGAAGCAACACGGGACAAAGTTTGGGGAACTGTGGCCTGACCTTGAGGTATTTAACATCTGGAACCAGAAACAAGCAATGTAGGTAGAGGAAAGAACACAGATAATATGATCTTACATCCAGGCTCTGTTGCTCACTAACTGACCCCGGGGAAGACACCATGGGGCTCTAGGAGGCTCTCTCTTCCACGACAAGGGTCCCTGGCATTGAGTGGATGCTCACATCTGCCCGAAGCGATCTCACTCATGTGCTCATTTATTATTGTTTCTTGCCTCCCTCCCCAGTGTTGGCTCCTAGGGCAGGGACCTTGACAGAGTTCATCATTGCATCCTCAATGCCTGGGAGCAGGGCTGGCATCGAGCAGATGTCCAATAATGGCTGTTATATCAGAGTTATCGGAATCTTCATGAACACTGAGCCACTGACCTTGACCTAGGCTGGCAGGCTTGGTAACATTTGCCAAATCGGTCAGAAGAGAAAAATTATTTCAAGAAACCAGCAGCAAAGAGGAAAAGAGGGGGAAGAGGGGGAAGAGGGGGAAGAGGGGAAAGAGACATTTGAAATCTACACTGGTCTTAGGCATGGAAGACACTGGGCTGTTCTGCAACAGTGGACCTCCTTGGGAAAGAACTGGTTCAGTGGGTCTCTGAAACTTGAAACCCCAAGTGGCAGGATTAATAGCCAATATTGAAGAGGTTTAATCCAGATGTAACTTGGAAAAAAAAGAATGTTTGGAGGAAAACTTACCAAATTGAGTTATAGAAAACCTCAGGTGACAGAGGTAAATTAAGATGCTACAGTCATCGACAAGGCCTGAATCAGAGTTACAGAAATGGGAATCTCAGAAGGGAGGTTCAGGGCCATGGCAGGAAGCAAGTGATTGACCTCTGTGGAGACATGAAGGAGAAAGGAATAGAAGCCACCAGAACTAGGGTGCTGGTAGAATCCATGAAAACAGGGAAGTGGGGGAGGGGAAGACACTGGGGGAGAAACATTCACACAGAGAGAAGCATCTATGGGGTTGCAGGGAACGGGAGCCACAGATGTCACGTGCAGCACTATCTACTTAGAGGAGACAGGTGGAGGAAGGGAGAGGAGAGACCCCCAGGCAGAGGAGAGGGAAGAGCAGGGACGGTCAGGGACACAGAGACTGACCTGCCCTCAGCAGGACCCGAAGACGACGTGTGTGAAGGAGCATGGGCAAAGAAAATGGAGCAGTAGCCACTAAGTGTTAGGTCTGCCCATCAGAATGGAGGAGAAAGATGGTTTCCTACACAGGGACTTGCGTTCAGCCTCCACGCCAGAGCACGTGCTGGAAATTCCCGCGTCGCCTTCTCATTTCCAACCCACTATGAGCGTCACGTGGGTGATGTCCTTGTGTGCCAGCCCAGGCAGTGTTCCGACTCACCAACAAGTCAAGAGAGTTACTGGCTAATTGCACCCCATATGACAAGAGAAGACAATTCCTTGTCCCTAATACCTTCCACTATGGCCCTCTCTGCTTTGCCTTTTGGGGTTCAAGATGGCATGGTCACAGTCTCAAGACTCAGGGAGCAAAAAAAAGCAACATAAAGTTAGCAGGCGTCTGTAAAGTGGGGGGGGGGGCTCCAAAATTCACTTTTATCTATGGAAAGAAGAAGCAGGGAAGTTGGGCTGCATTTAGGCACAGACCTAGTCTGATATGCTGTGGAGTTGTCAGCTGCATTTTAAAACACCTCCACGTGCAAGCCGCCTCTCCAAGACTCCTCAAATCTATGCACTGGGCTTGGGATTTCTCAGAGACAAAGTCATTATTAACACACAAGAGTAGTCTAGCTTAAAGCAGAGAAACCTTACTACATTTGCACTGCCCCTTGGGTCACGTTAACTACAGGGAAAAACAATGAACAACAAAAAAATAAAAACCACAAAAAAAATATAACTTCTTTTTCCATTTTGTCCCTGAAGACCAGTGACAGAGAATGGAATCAAATTTCTTAGAGCAAGAGGCCTGTTCTCTCAGAGTCAAGGGTCATTGTGGGGCAGGCTTAGAGGGAGTAGGGACCCTGAGGGGCATGAGGGTGGGCTCCAATTCCTGGGTCTCATTTGTTTATCTAGTCAGATGTGCCTGGAGAGGCCTCAACAACAGGGTCTAATTCAGTGGTCCTTAGCAGACCAGCAGGCCTGGGAAAGGAAGCTGACCTGGCCACACACTGGTTCAGGAAGAACTCCTATTTCTGACCTGAAGTGAACAGAGAAGGCTTAGTGTGTGTGTGCATGTGTGTGAGAGAGAGAGAGAGAGAGAGAGAAAGGGGGAGAGGGGGGAGAGAGAATGTGTGTGCATGTGGTATGTGTGTGGTGTATGTGTGGTGTGAGTGTGTGTATGGCACCTGTGTGGTGTGTGAGTGTGGTATTATGTGTGTGTGTGTGGATGTGGTATGTGTTGTCTATGTGAGTGTGGTGTATGTGGGTGTGAGTGTGCTGTGAGTGTGTGTGTGTGGTATTTGAGTGTATGTGTGAGTATATTTGTGTGAGCATATATGTGGTACGTGAGTGTATATGTGTCTGTGGTGTGTGTATGTGTGTGGTGTGATTGTGTATGTGGTGTATGTGTGTGTTTTCACTGACCTGGAACTCATCAAGTAAGTGGTGGTCAGAGAGCCTCCGGATCAGCTTGGAGGCTATACTGTAGTGTGCAAAACTCCGAGTCTGCCCACTGCCTGTCACCAGATGTCTCCCATAAAGCCGTGAGAGACATCTCCACAGAAGACACTCCAGGGGCCAAGGAGAGTGCAGATGAATGATTTGTGGCACCAGTCCTGGCGACTTTTCTGGTGCCCGAAGCTGTGGGAACAGAGAGGGAGGTCATTTGGGTCCCATCTTGAACTCCATTTGTTCTTCAGATACTGAAGGCAGACACATACCAATAAGAGGGTTTTCAGGGTCTGATAAAACAGATCACAGTTGTACCCTTGGATGCGGGAGGAAAAGACTCCCCAGAAGGATAGAGAGGAAAAGACAACAGGTGTTTCATAAATAAAGTTTGCTGACTGCCTTAGCAGCTGCTCTAGGCAAGTCATTCCCTGGTTTCAGCCATCCTAGGTCTAAGAATGATCCTAACTCCCAGAAAGACTTGAAGGAGCCCCAGAAAGGGGACACACCTGCTACTCCCCCAGAGCTGTTTATTTCCAGTTGACAAATATTGTGCTGATGTTCACTTCAATTAGGGGACACATTTGACAGTCTGACTACTCCATCTGATGCCTCAAGGGCAAATTCCAGCTCTTGCAGGAAGGGGTGGTCCAATAACTGATCCTTATGAATAAAATATGCCAGCAAGGAACAGTCGCAGCAGTTTGGGGAAGCCACCTTCTGCCACAAGGAGCGTAAAATGTGTGTGAAAAGAGCAAGTCCCATAAATAACACATGGTACTCACACTGGAGGAGGCTGGGAACTGAGTGTGGAGGCCATAGTGCCTGCTCCTTCTTCACGAGTTAGGAACTAAGAAGTGAGACTCCACGGTAGGGAGCACAAGGTGTTTGCAATTCTGTGCGGAAAATCCTTTCAGGAGGCAGAAACTCACGGGGAATCATATTCAATGATTCTGGTGTTCAGATCAGCATCAGCAGGGAGAAGAGTCTCACGTTACTCCTTCTGGTGTGTGTGTGTGTGTGTGTGTGTGTGTGTGTGTGTGTGTTCCTGTGTGTACATGTGTGTTCCTGTGTGTACATGTGTGTTCCTGTGTGTGTGTGTGTACACGCATGTGGAGGATAGAGGTTGAGGTTCTAGGATGCTGTCTATTCATCTCTTTCTCTTTGAGACGGTCTCTCACTGAGCTTGGAACACAGACTAGTCCCCTTGACTGGCCAGTGGGTACATGAG
>NC_022013.1:76461480-76462685 GCF_000317375.1 Microtus ochrogaster
CTCACACACACACACACTCACACACAAAAGAAATCTGGACTGGTGAGAAAACTCGAGGGATGAAGGAGCCTGGTGCCAAGCCTGACACCTGAGTTCGATCCCTGGAACCTTCTGGCATGTGGCAGTAGAACTGACACCTGTAAGTTTTTCTCTGCCCTCCACACCCACACATGGTAAGCACACGTAAGCAAGCAAGCACATTTGCACATGCATACAAAATAAATAAATAAAGCCTCACCCGGCTTCTCCATAGCCTAATAGCATTTAACTTATTTTGTGTTTCCATAGTAGCATCTGATGTTACAACAGAAAGAACTCTCTGGAGAATGGCCACGGACCCCATTGTTTATCTATTCTTACACTGCCTTTACAAATATCTACTATTATTAGCCAGTGGTTGTGTCAACACTTGATAGCAACTGAGTGAACTCAGGGGTCTCGGGCTTACACGGGCACTTACGCGTCCTCAGCCGCTGCCCACTTCCTTCGTTTTCATCTCCTCATTCGACAAACATGAATGGGGATCTAAGATGGAGACACAGCATGCTGGGGAAGCTAGGAGCCTTGCAGGCATTTTCCTTTCCATCAGAGACAGCAAGGCAGAGGCATGTGACCTGGGGCAAAGGGAGCAAGGCAGAGGGTGTAACTCCAACTCTAATTGTCCCAGAGGCTTCCTCTGAGACAGAATGAGAGTAGGAACTGGAGGAGGCATGGGACCAAGCATGTTGGGTGGGAGGGATCACTCCTGACAGCCCAGACCTGGTCCCAGCCAGAGCCAGTTTTCCTCTTATTCCTTCGCTCCTTTCTTCTCTTCCCATACACCCCTCCTTCTCCCCCTTTCTCTCTCTCCTCCTTTCTCCACCTCTGACTCCAACACCTCCCCTTCACCCTCTTACTCTCTACATCCCCATGACAGTAACAATAGTTTTGGCTTTACCTTAAATCCAAATAAAACTGGAAAAGAAAAAGATGTATGAGCAAGCTAAACTTCAGGAAACTCTTGGGTTAGACATAGGCTTCTTCTTCTATTCTACTACCACCACCTACTAACCACCTACTCCTCTACCACCACCTACTAACCACCTACTCCTCTACCACCACCTACTAACCATCTACTCCATTACCACCACCTACTAACCATCTACTCCATTACCACCACCTACTAACCATCTACTCCGTTACCACCATCTATAACCATCTACTCC
>NC_022013.1:76463107-76480834 GCF_000317375.1 Microtus ochrogaster
TAACCATCTACTCCACTACCACCACCTACTAACCATCTGCTCAGCCACCACCATCTATAGCCATCTGTTCTGCGACCACAATCACAGCAAAGCTCTGAGATGACTCTTCCTCCCACTCAGTCTCCCCCAGATTCAGTCTGGGAGAAACGTCATTCTTGCCTTTGTTTTCACCTCTGACCACTCATTCACAGTGTCCACACACTTAAAAACCTTGTTTGTAGAACCCAGGAACCTGAGTGGGCACTAAGCAAGCGGGATACTGAGCCATTTGGAAGTTCAAGGAGACCCAAAGGCAGAAGTGTGGACAGAGGCGACACATGTGGCTATCACTCTGCCGCTCACTGGAAAGCTTTTAGACAGTCCAGCCATCGCCCATGCCTGTTAACAAACAGGAGGCCAGCTGGAATGCTCTGTATGCCTTATTAGAATGAAGCCCATTTTTAATGATCGCAGTTTCTCTCATCTGATGCATCCCACCCATACAGCCCCAGGTACAAGAGACTATTAAAACCATACCCTCCTGTTCACGTTTTCAAAAGTTTGCCGAAGAGCTGTTGCCCCAAATATTGGCTTGCTGTGGTCACACTGTGCAGTATTTCCTCTCACCAAGCTCATCTGGCTGTGCTTTTGAGCTAAACAACATGTATCCTCAGAGTTCATAAATCGTGTTCCTCTGCCCATCCAGAGAACAGACATTCATGACTTGATCTCAATCGAATGGTGTAAAAACCCAAACAAAAATACATCTGGACAGGCAAACCGGATGCCAGGCTTCTGCTGGATGAGAAGGGAAATAGCTCAACCCTGGTCCCTTGCAATGAAGGCTTTATCTAAAAAGAAAAAAAAAAAAGAGCTCGTGGAACCCAAGCGCTGTCCTGAGAGCAGCTTCCATGGTGACCGCCAACATAAAGTATCTCTGAGCTCATTTTGCTCGGTGCTTTGTGACCTGGAAAACATTTTGTTGGGTATTTTTTTTTTAAATTAGCCCATGTTCCCCACCACCACCAAATGTGATGATGACCATTTTCTGTTCCTTTAGCCCAAATGGATGGTAGGCAGGGAAGGAAAAGTCACCAGCAATTTCCTAGTACTCTTAACGAGCCACTCAAATTCTGCAGAATCTTAGCAGGACTGATCAGACACTAGAATGACCAGAGAAACACATCTGGGGGGCTGGGGCTGACAGTAAACACAAGGTGGGTCAATCCAGCAACAGCTCACCGTGGCTTATACATACAGTGATCACAAAGCCAGCCGCTAAGACTGCAAGAGAACTCTAGTGTCCCGGCATATGTTTTCCTCAAAGGAAACAAATGTATCTTGTGTTACATAGGTAGATACATGTGCTCTTTGATGGAGGTGGGGGTCTGTCTGTCATTGAAAATAAACGCAGGGCTTACTAGATCTAAGACCCTACTTGAGGGAGAAGGAAGTGGAGGACCGCCCCTTCTCTTCCCTCCTATGCTCCCTAGCTCCTCACCCCTGCACCCTTCCGGGAGGGTGTTGCAGGCTGGGGATGGCAGCAGGATATATGCAAATGGTCTCTAATTGTGTCTTGGTCATTACTCCATTGTGGTAGCTTTTAAGATACTTTATTAATATTCTCTCTAACCACTGCAAATGAAGCAGCATGGGTTCTGTGTGACGTGTGTATGTTAGAAGCACATGCAAGGGTGATTTCTTCTGGAGTTATTTACTTGATAATGATATTAAATATTAGAAACTCTAACAGCTGGTGTGTTTATCCTGACTGGAGTGTATTAACCTCTTTAGCCTTTTTTTCCCCCTCCAGAAGAAGGATTCAGCACCACGGATTCAACCGTCAGCTGCGATGCCTGGCGGCCCAGGCTATTGGCAAGCTGACAGAATCTAAAGTCCAGGACAGCAAGCAAACACGGATGGCACCGCGGCGAGGGTGGGGGGAGAGCACTTGATGACTTGAGGCACCTGCAGCTGCTTGCACCCAAATAACAGTCAAGGCCGAGCTCACTGGGATGGAAAAATACTGAATTTACTGGGAGTGTGTTGGTTTTGTACTAGGTGAGGGAGGAAGGGGGCTTCAGAGAGAGCACAAGAGAAGAGGATGGAGCTTGGAGCACTGGCGTTTTGCCCACTGACTATACTCAAACAGCTAAAGAACTCTGGGTCCTAACGGCCATGCCCACTCACAAGGTCGCACGGTGACCCTGGTTGGCAGGTCAGGGGGATGAAAGACAACCCTCTGAACACTAGGTCAAAGTGATGTTTATTTACAAAGCATGACTCTAGCCCGAGAACGACCTTTTGCTGGCAGTGTGAGCTGCAGGGAGTTATTTGTTCTCTTAACTCCACTTTCCACATTTGCCATCACAGAGGCGATTGGTGCACACCCATACCGTCAAATAAACACGAACAGATGCAGCAGAAACACAACGGATTGCTGATTTTCCATAAAGATTATCTTTGTACTGTTCCTCATGACAGCTCTGAATTTCAGTGGGGACTTCTCACACTTCTGAGACTTGCTTTTCCTCTGGGGGTTAATAGTGTGGGATGCCTTTCTGGAACCTGGTCACAGGGCATTTTGTGGTCAAGAGATCATCACATCCTTGGATGTCTGGGTCTGAATGTCCTGGGCATGACGACATGGGGAGAAGGTGTCCAGGTTCACAAGTAAGATTCCCCTTGGAAGCAGAGGCAACATGAGAGCAGTGGGCATCTCAACACTTCTTGGCAGTGGTGAGTGGCGGTCTCCCCACTCAGGCTGGGGTACAGATAGGAATGGAGAATCAAGAGAATACAATGCTTTCTTTGGTATGACAGACAAGGTGTTGCAAAAGCTCCAGAAATCCAGGGGCATTTCTGTATCTCACAGTGGTTAGTCTACTTTGTTGACCAAATGTTTCTGTTTCTTTAAATTTTCTGCTTGTCACCCTAATTCCTTGTGATAGTCATTTAGAGATGAGACATTTGGCAGGTAGTTCCAATTACCACAATTACCTTACACTCTAAGGGGTGGCCCTCAGGACAAGATTAGTGTCCTTCTAGGAAAAACGTGATATTGGTCCCTCCACTGTGCAAACGTAGTAAGAAATAAACCAGAAGAAAGTCAAGGGGAGCTCTCACCAAATCTTGACCACGTGGCTAACCAGACCTTGAACTTGCGGCCTCCAGAACTTTAACCCAGTGTAGAAGGGAAGATGTGAGCTCTAGAAAACCAGAGACAATGCCTACCTAGACACGCTGTCCTTTCCCCACCTCTACCCTTATCCATGCTCTTCCCTCCAGGAAGTCCAGAAGTCCACTGAGTAGGAAGGCTCAAACTGCGCCAGCTCAAAGCTTAAACTTCACCTCCCACCCGTCTCACTGTCATTTTAGCAGACAGCTTTCCTTTCTCCAACAGATCAACATCTTACTCGAGGGAATGACTCCCTAGAGTGGACCATCTCGTCTTTGCTTTTCCGTGAAGGGTATCCATGATGCTCACTTGTCTTCTCTGACCTTTCCTGTATCACCCCCATCAGCAACCTCCAATACGCGAGATCCGCGTAGCCACAATCAGCCAGGTTTGACTGCGGGTTAAATTTAGTCTGCTGCCTGTTTTGGTAAACCCAGTTTGTACGGAACATGGCCACACCTTTATCTTTTACAGATTGCCCATGACTAATTTTGACTCCATGATGGAAAAGTTGAGTGGGTGGGGCAACTCTGTGGTCCACGATGCCTAACTATTTCATTCTGTGGCCTTCTAAGAACAAGACTTGCTGACATCTGTGTAGGTTCACCTGTAGCTTAGATTCACTACGATCTAAAGATCTGAGTATAGCCCGATCAGAAGTTGCTTTTAGTCTACCATAGAGTGTTTTCTCTGGAAATATGAAGTGTGACATAAGTACTGTGTTCATAAAAATAATATGAATGTTACCACGGATTAAAGCCATTTGCCAACATTATCTGATCTTAAAGCCCACAACAGCCAAGTAGCTTAGATACTGTTAAACCCTGTTTTAAAGAATACACAACTGCTGTTCTTATAAGTGGAGTGATTTGCTGTATGTCTTGGAGTTGTGAAAGGGAACACTGGGGTTTGAACATGGGTCTAAAGCATGACCTTGATTGATGGTGTATCGGATCTCCCACTCAACTGCCAATGGGGTTTGAACATGGGTCTAAAGCATGACCTTGATTGATGGTGTATCTGATCTCCCACTCAACTGCCACTGGGGTTTGAACATGGGTCTAAAGCATGACTTTGATTGATGGTGTATCGGATCTCCCACTCAACTGCCAAGTCTTGAGCATTCCTTACACACTAGGCGCTATGGAAGTAGGCACTGTGATGCGCTTACACTTTTCTCACATTATCTTCGGTCTTCTTCAGGTTTCCACCATCTTGTTAATGATGCCAAACAGCAACCACAGTGGTTGTGACCATCACTCTCCTCACCCAGGGGCTCTTAGCTCCCAAAGTTCCTCTTTCTCCCCTGAGTCAACCCAGTGTCCTCTGTCAGCTGTAGGTTTTCACTATTGCCCTGCACATCAGGGCAACTAGATGCCACCTTTGAGGCAGAGCAACAGCTGGTAAGGGGACTCTGGGCGTACAGCTGAGAGATAGAAGGCAGAATGGGCCCAAGCATGGTTTGGCTAGAGACAGGAGGAAAGTGTGGGTTATAGGCTGCCACTGTGCTCTGGCTTGGGAACGGAGTCAACACAGAGAGGTCCAGCTTTCCGGAACATCAGAGCCATTGGGTATTGAAAAGCACCACTCTCGGCAGCTACACACCAACATGACACACGCCGCAGGCTCTCATTTCCAGCCCAGCCCGTCCGCCAGGACTGTTTCACCATCTCTCTGAGGATGCTGGTGCTGCCTCCTGACACTATTACTAGGGCCCCCACAATCATCTGCTGTCTGTGCAGAGTATTCATTGTGGCGAGTTGCTAAAATCACAATCTGTGACTTTTTCTGGGAACTTCAAGGCATCAGGTTCTGCCATAGCAACACATGGAAGAAGAGGAGCTGCTGAGCCAGGCACCGCACTTGGCAGTTCAGGCTCCTTCCTTGCTGTAGTCATTCATTGGATTCTAGTATTATTCGTGCAGAGGTATGCTGTGACCACACATGGTTAGCAGAATAAAGATGGGATTTGAGGTTATCGTGAAATAAAACCTTGGAGCATTTCTTGGCGACTGATGTGGCATTGCTAAGTTTGAGCTGGCATCGGTTAACACGCCATCAAATGTGAGGATAGGTGTAGATGAGACGGGTTTGTTCCTTGGTCAGTTGTACCCCTGAACCCCAGGTCTACACCAGCAACTGTCTGTTGAATCTCTACTTGGATGTCCAAGAGGTGACTTCCACCCAACAGATCAACAAAGAGCTACTTCTCCTTCCTCACAAGAGATAACCCTCATGGACCACCTGGTGTCCACGCTGGCAACCAGGGGTTGTCATGTGGATTCCCTTTTCCACCCATCTATCCATTGCCACACTCAGGACTCAGCTCCAGTCCTGTCGTTTCTCCTGGACTATTAGAGTGGCCTCCCAGCAGCCCTCGGAGTCTGTATTACACAGGAGCCTGGCCAAGCAAGAACAAACAGAGATAAAGATGTCAATCAAGACCCTGAGTCAACAGCAAGAGGGACAGAGTCAACAAGGAGCCAAAGCAAAGCTTTGCCCTCAGACTCCCGATAAAAATGGCTGTCTGAAAGCTGACCAGTGTAGGAAACAGAAGATTCCAAAGATGGGGAAATATAAAAGTCTCTTTCCTTCAAGGCTAGAAACCACGCCAAGCAACTACCAGCTGTGCTTGGGAGAGAGAGACATCCTACGGTCATAACTGATGTTTGCAACAGAGTAATCATGGGGACATTGTCCCACACTCCCAAACAAAGAAAACTAAACCAGAAGTAGGCAGCTGAATTTGACAGAGTCTGAATGTCAAATTCTTTACAAATATCAACTATGACTAAAAAGGCTATTTTCATTTGACATGTGTCTTACCTAGTGTTTCATGTTTGAGAAGATAAAGCAGGTCTTGTCGTTGCAGCTCCGGGGAGAATATTGGAGTTAAGTAAACAAACAAACAGCAACTGTGGGCACCGTCCACGGTCTATTCCCCTATGGCCCTTTAGCATCGAATCCCATCACTCACTTCCCCCACTTACTGCCTTTGCTAGTCAAATAATGCTATTAGAATTCCAGCAGTAAGTTTGGGGATACCAGTACCACGCTCTCCTAAGGTTGTTCCCTGAATAAAGAAGGTGGCAGTTAAAAGGGTTGTTGACAGCAGCCACCACAGCGAATGTCTTATCAAAATGTATAAGGCGAGAAGAGACCAGCTGGAGGCAGAACTTCACAGTGGTTCTGCAGTAGATGGGGCTCTTGGCCTCCTGGAATTCCATCTTAGCTGCAATAATGGAAGAAGGGCTCTCATGCAATTTGGGCTTGTCCCTGCCATAACTCCCTGCCCAATCTGATCCACACTATAAAGGAAGTTCCTTTGTTCTCCATGTTTATGACTCTCCTGAATCCACCAGCACGCTAAGTGTGTGTTTGTGAGTCTGACCCCCACCTCTTTGCGTGTATCCAAAACACTGCTCCAGGCTCATCTTTAACAAGGACTTTCTTCCCGTTTATCAGTGGATTGGATTTCTGGGATACTTCATACAACAGTTAATCTTCACTGTCCCCTTGATTGGCTTTGGAATCACATAGGAGACACACCTGGGTCTATGGGGCATTTCTCTCAAGGCTTAACTGAGAAGGCAAGACCTTCTCTGAATGAGGGCAGGACCCTTTTGTTGGGTGGGGCCCTGGAGTAGAGTGAACAAGGATACTCAGCACCAGCATGCACCATTCTTTGCCTCCCGACTACAGATAAAACGTCACCAGCCTGGAGCTCGGGACACCATGACTTCTTTACACAATGATCTGTGAGTCAGAATCACCATTTTTTTTTCTTGAATTTGTTCAGTCAGGCATTTGTCACAGTCACAGAAAACATAGAGAAGACACTCCAGGGTATCAGAGCTGGAGTATCTATTTTCGAGGACAGAAAGCACTGTGGAAGTTCTACAGTGCTCGGCGTGGGGTCACTTTCAGAGCTGACACTGTACAGATTCTGACCTCGTCTTGGGACAGTAACTAAGATCGATGCCTACTGAGGTGCAAGGGTGCCCTTGGGAGACCCCACCCAGCCAGCGTGTTGGTGGTGAATATGCTCATCAGAACGAAAGAGGAAGACAGTGCTGCTCAGGCTGGTGCTTGGCACCAGGATGGGTGCTGATGTTTGTGATATCTGGAGGAAAATGGACATACTCACTGCAGGAGTGTCTGAGTCGGCCGGGATAGCCTAGCACCTCTGTTGGTCTTTGTCCTTCTTGTGCTTTCAGCAAATCATGTAAAGTTATTTTCTCCCAGAAAACTTGAGCTACCTTCCCGAGCCCAACATAAACATTGACTTCCCCACCTCAGGTAGTGGTTGTTTCTACTTCTCTCCACACACACAGTGGGGAAGCCAGAGGGCAGAGAACTGCTCTCAACACCACCGACTCATGCCTACTGTGGCCGGGGAGATGGATGGTGCAGGGTGACCCAGAATGGCACTGGGCAGCCGGCAGATCCCACTCCAGGCTCCACCTCTCACAGGGCCTACCCTCCTTCTGGTCAGTTTCTGTGTCTAGAAGAAACTCCAGAGGATTGCCTAGAAACATTTGGTGCTTTTGGAAACCCTTCTCTCATGTTAACTGAGGGGAAAAGCGGGGCTGAAGACCCAGCTTAGAACAGAGGGAACAGAGAGCAGGTTTCTGCTCGCCTGTGTCCCCAGTTCCTAGACCCCGTTTGACAACATCCTCCATGTCACTGATGTCTTTCCTAAAAGATGAGGAAGAACATGGGTGGCTTCAGGCATCTTCGTGGCTCACATGGCTTCTAATACACAGGAGGTGCTAAAGAAACATCCTCAGAGCTAAATTGTCATCACTTAGGCGGCGTAGATGCAGACAGACTGAAGAGAACTGTCCAAAAAGGCTCTAGTACTGCCCACGACGTAACTTAATTGTCTGTCCGTGTTCTAAGCCCTTGTCAGCTAGCTAGCTCACATCAGCCACTGAACTTGATGATGTCACCAACCCTCCCTTTGTCTCAACTCTCACTTTGACTCCTACCTCCAGGCCCATCCACTGGAGATGCCCATAGCTCCCTGGTTCTCTTTTCTGCATGATTCCTACCTAAGTGGTAAAATCCTTGGGAGCTTTGGTTTCTGTTCCTCCTCCGCACCTAGCTCTGTACTGGGTCCACGGCAGACATCCCCCAGATTGTCTGTTTATGGCTATGATTTTCCTATGGAAAACCTAACACAAAGCAACTCAAACTAAGCCCAAGCCCAGGCACCCCCACAGCCCTATTTCTTCTGCTGGTCGATGCTCCAACTCTTTGACCTCCTTTGCAGTAAAACCCTTCAAAGGCCTTGTCTATATTATTAGCGATTTCTCTCCTTTCATTTCTTCCTAGCCCCGATCCAGCTGGGCATTTCTCTCTACCACTCCTCCAAAGCTGCCCATGGCCACGTCACTGGTGACCTCCATATTACTATAAAGCATTCTGCAACTCTCTGATACCAGAACCGCTGGCAGGGACATTCATCTCTACCCCACAAAGTGCTTCTGAACAGTGTTGCTCTTTTTCAGCCCCTGGAGCTGGTTCTTCTCTCCCCACTGAACTGTTTCAGAGTCTTAGGTGAGCCCGGGATTCCTCTCCATCATTGCTCGTTCAGTGAGGTGATACTTCAGTGTCATAAGGACAAACGTAAAGACTAAATGTATGTCTGAAGCTCACGCATCCCTCTAGAATGCAAGACTTCAACTATATCCTCCACATCTCTGCTTGGAAGCTGGACATAACATCACCTATTTGTAACCACTCATTGGGAAGGCAGAGGGAGGATGTCTTGTGAGTTGAAGGCCAGCTTGGTATATATAGTTTTAGGCTAGCAAGAGCTACATAATGAGACCTCATCTTGGAAAACAAACAAATAAGGATGTCCACTTGGATATGTGTCTTCCATATCTAACTCAACATACCCTAAAACAAAGTGAAGATCTCTGAATATTCTCTATTCTAGCCAGGCCATGAGGAACCCACCATTCTGTATCACAGAGACCTAAAGCCTTGGCTATCTCTGACCCGTCACCGCCAACTGACCTCTTGGTTCTGCTTCCGAACTGTATCAACCACATGCTCCCCTTCTCTAGAACCCCAGGATACCTCTCACTTACATGCCTATTAAGGCTGAGAGGTAGAAACTGACCCCTTTTCTCTGTCCCCATCTCTGATGCCCCACCGCAGACCTCCGTCCACTCTCCTCCTCCCCACCACCTCCCTTCCTTGTGATAAACTCTCACTGCAATCATAACAGAACTTCTCGGTTCTCTCTTTCCAAAAGGAAAGCTGGCACCCTGACAATGGCCACCAGTCCCCTGCAGGGTTTTCAGTCATGACTCCATCTTAACCACCTGTACATGCTCTGATGTGGTCACTCTGACCTCATTGCTGTCCCTTGAGTAGCCCCCGATTGTCCCCACTCCAATTCAAAACCATGTGCACGGCAGCTCCCTCTGCCTGGAGATGCCAACTCTGTCTCTACCTTGCCGAGTCCTCTGTCCATGTCCCTCCTCAGCGACAGGCTACAGATAGCCCACTCTGCCTCTAAGCCTCTCCCTTGGCACTCCTTCCGTCCCCCAGCACCGTCCCATCACTGCAGGGTGCTGCCTTGTTCTCTTGGTGTATGCTACAAAGCCTCTTGCCCTGGAAGAGTTTTCACCAGGCTAGAGCCGCTCAGCCAAGCTCCTGAAGTACAGCAAGTCCTCAATAATTGTTTGTGGGGTGCATTAATAATGGAGTAGCAACCGCTTGGAAGCAAGTAAACAGAACAGGTCTTAGGGTGGCCTCTAAGACCAAGAACCAGAGTGCTCACAGGAACCCGTAGACTAGAGGGAAGGAAGATCCATCATTTATCCACAGGTCTGCTCCTGATGGGGCTGTAAATAGAGATTTAACCTGAATACCCTTCAAAGCTCTGAGCATCCCCAGGAGAAAACTGTTGACAAAGCAGGGGAGGGGTGGGAGTCTCTCAGGACGCAACTTTGATCTTCAGGATCACAGGTGATCCCAAGAGAACACCAGGGTCGTCCCTGCATCCAGGGACAGGCCTTTTGTCCTCCTCTCCCATCCATGCCTCCCAGCAACGCCCTGTGGTCAGTCTTCTTCCCCTGGGGGACTGGGGTGGGGCTCAGCACTCAGAAGAGATCAGTGAAACAACCCAAGGATGCCGGAGGGCGCTGAGATCTGTGCCTGTGTAAAACCCAAGCCCTGGGTGTTCACATCCTCCGGTGGCATTCCCCTCAGCAGAGCTGGGACTCCAGACTGTGGACATTTTCCCCTCTAAATTGAAAGTGGTTTTCTTTCTTTCTCTCTGTCTGTCTTCTTTTTTTTTTTTTTCCTCTTTCTTTTTTTGGTCACAGTGGTGGGTTTCAGAACTGCAAACCAGAGAGGCGTTTTGATTCCACAAACAGCCCCCAGAGGAAAGCATTTAAAGCCCGACATTTTTCTTCTTTAGCCAAGGGACCCATAGGGACATCTCAATCTCTCCTTCCCCCAGGCCTCCACCCTCCCCTCCACACACACATAAAGAAAATGCTTTTAAAAGTCTGCCTCCCATTGAATTAACTTAAACGGGAAATAAAATGAGCTCCTTCAACCTAGTTTTCATTCTGTCGGAACGGGGGAAAATGTATTTAAAGAAGAGTTCTAATGACCTTAGCCGCTTTAGCGCTACAAACACCAAGGATCTTGTTAGCTGGCAAGTTCCTTTGTGCTCAGGTCTGTGCAGGTGGGAACGCCATCGCCAGCGTGTTTGTGTTTGGACGGGGCCATCCAGACTCCTGGTGGCCTGTGGTGAGAGGCACCTTGAAGTACCACATGCCAACATCACAGGGCCCTGGCCTGCTTATCTGGGTCAGTAGAGAGCCTGTTCCCCGCAGGCAGCTGAGCACTTCTGGGTAAATTGAATATTTGTTAAGGAGTGCATATTTGTTCCTAGGCTTCTCTGAAGCTTCCACGTAGACTCACAGCACCCTTTCTTTTCCTCAGAGAGACTGAGAAATCTGTCTGGAAGGGAGGTGAGCTCTCTCTTGCCCGTGAGGCCTCGGGAGCCAGAAAACATTATATTTATCCATTCCCTGGTTCACTTTTAGCTCTCATCTGATGGAACCAGGGGTGTTCCAGAACATTCTTCACCTTCAGAGAACATCGAATCCTAGACAGTCGGCAAGTCTTAGCCTGCCATTTGCCGTTGGAGGCTGGTGCTGCTGTGGTCGTCGGTTAGGACAAAGATTTATTCCTCACTGTTCTGGAAGCTGGGATGTCCCAAAGCATGTGGCCAGTACCTGCCGAGATGGTCTCCATGGCAGCAAACATGGAGAGGAAACAGGTCTCTGCAGCTCAGGGTTCTCCTAATCCTATCCAGGGAGCTCCACTGTGATGGTCTGAGCAAGACATGCCCTCCATAGTCTCAGGCATTTGAATGCTTGGTCCCCAACTGACGGTGCTGTTTGGATGGTTTAGGAGGTGTGGCCTTGCTGGAGGAAGTGTGTCACTGGAGGTGAGTGTGTGAGGTTTTAAAAACCCAGGCCATCCCCATGGGTTTCATGGTCTAGGCTCCAGATGTGAGCCCCTAGCCTCTACTCCTGTCTAGGCTCCAGATGTGAGCCCCTAGCCTCTACTCCTGTCTCTTCTTGCTGCTGTTCCTAGGTCAGGAGGGACTCTCCCTATGGGGTTGTAAACCCAAATAAACCCTTCCATAAGCTGCCTTGGTCCTGGTGTTTTATCACAGCAACAGAAAAATAACTAATAACCACCCCCTCCACCTCCTGGTCAATCCAATCAACCCCCAGACACCCCACTTCCAAATGTCAATGACACACAAATTAGGGCACTAAGATTTCATCACGTGACATTTAGGGAGACACATTCAAACTCTACCAGGTGTCCATAAACCCATACCTTCTCTCAACCCAATTTTATTCTAACTTAGGAACAAAGGAAAAATGCCATGCAGCAGGTAGGAAGCCCAGGTGAGCCCACCCAGAGAGGGGCGGTGATTCAGGATCTCCAGTGGGAAAGCTGCGGAATGCAAGGTGGAAAAGGGTGACTGGGGATGCTTTTGAAGGCTGCCTCTGCCCAGAGGTCATACTGATCTTTCACGATACACATGTATGTGAAAGGCCTTGCTGTGCAGAGGCTGGAGGCGTCTGCAGGAGACACCAAAAATCCTGCTTCTCCAAACACTCTTCAGTCTAACACTGGAATTCAGGAATGTTTGTAGTAGGGCAGAAGGCATCATGCGTGTACGTGCATGTGCGTGGGGCCAGAGGCTGACCTAGGGGATTGTTCTTTAGGAACTGTTCAAAGATGCTGAGGTTGAGACAGGATCTCTCACTGGTCTGGGGCTTGCCAAGTGAGCTAGGCTAGCTGGTCAGCTTCCTCAAGTGCTGGGATGACCATCACGGGTGTAATGCCACTAGAGTGTCCGTCTGTCTGCAAGATGGTGTAAAGAGCTTTTAATGATGCAAAGTGACGTTCCATTTGCTGCTACGACAGAATTCCCCACCACCACCACAATTAATAACAATACGTTATACATTTCACAAGGGCCTAAATACTAGATTGTGAAATCACTCATCACATACAGAAAATGAGTATGTCAGGGGACAGACATGTTGGTTAGCTTGATAGCAAACACATCAAAACACTACATTGTACTCTATAAGTTATACGATCATTATGTGTCAAACAAAAAAGTAGATATCGTCACTATGTTTATCTCTATTAAGATGCCTATTTCTTCAAGGTTAGCATCTGTATCGATCACTTCTCTTGCTGTGAGCAGATAGCTGACAAGAAACAATTGAAGGGAAAAAAGGTTTATTTTGGCTCATGGTTTAGGGTACATTCCATGCTGGTGGGGAAAGGACAGTGGCAGGAGGGGCTCACGGCTATGGCAGTGGCAGTATGAGGCTTCCTGCTCACATCAGGCAAGACAGGAAGTAGAAAGAGAGGATACCAGCTCTCATCTTACTCTGTCTTTCTGTTCAGTCCAGGACTCTGGCTCCTAGGATCATGCAGTCCAGATTCAGGGCAGGGTTACTCCTTTTTGAAAATGTCCTCCCAGACACACCCCAAGGCATGCCACACTAATGTGTGGGTCCAATCAGCTAATGATCAGAATTAGCTATCACTGTGTCCAAAAAGGAAACAGTCCCAGGGCGTAAGAACAGACATGGATTCTAATGACAAATGCCAGGGTGGTTGCTGCTTTTTTAGACCTTAGCTGTGTTTGAATCTGGTCAGAGTCCCACAGTTTCGGTGACACACATGTTCCCATGAGCCCCCTCATTTTTAGGGTGCCCTGTGTAATTCCTACAGTATTTCAGGGTTTGTACAAGACATCATAGCAAAACATCTGGTGGAGTGGGTCCGTGTGTCCCTTTTGGCAGTCTGAGGTTCTCAGTGGAAACCACCCCTAAAGTGGTTAGAACCAGCCGTTCTTTCCTTCTCGTTTTCCAGATTTCTGCCCTGCATGCTCAGCTCTCCATCACCACCCTCTCATGGGAGGGCTGTCTGGCTATGACATCTGTCCCCTCATTGATCGATAGGCTTGATTTGGTTGATTTGGCTGGCTGGGAAAGTGTCCCTTTCCTCCCTCACCACACCATGTGTGTCCCCCCTGACCTTCCCAGAACAGAGGACTGGTCTTAGGTCAAGGATATACACTCCTCTGCCAGAACCTCCAAACAAGCCCCCAAGGTCCAAATTTTTCTTACTTCTAAAAGTTACCTTGGCTTTCCTCATCTTGCTCCAGCCTAGGCAGGTTGCCTCCTGGGGCTGTTCACAGGCTGTCTTCAGGCAGAGTTCTCTTTCTACTTTCTCCTCGTATCTTCCTGCTCCTTGGCATGACTGCTTCCATTGCCAGCTTACAGTCTTGTATTTTTATTCTTCCAAAGAGCACCAGGAGCTTGCATATGTCAAAAGCTCTGTTCTGGCACCAGCCTGAAGTTTTGCCTGGGTGCCGGAATCTAGACTCAAAATATTTAGCTTCTGAATGTTCGTGGCATCGGTCCACTGTCTTCTAACTGCCAGCATCTCCAAGAAGCTCCTATGCCAACACGACTCTTATTTCTGGGCTTTTTCCTGTGAGTTTAATCACCCTCTTCTTTATTTTTAATGCTCTCAAGTCCCACATGCTAAGACTTCTGAATCATTATACATAGCACGTGGTATCCTTTTCTCCATTTGAAGAATTGGAAAAATTCTCTTTTATTAATTCTTTGATAGATATTCTCTTCTATTTTCACTAGCCTTTGCTTCAATAACTCTTATATTTTCTTCTACTTGAAAAATCTTTTCTGAGACATTTGTGCAGGCTCATCTTTTGAACTTTCTGTAGACCTTTTATTTTAACCACCGTAATCTCAGATCCCAAGATCTTATTCTCTGCTCATTTCTCTTATGTATTATCTTATCATTTTAGAGGCAACATATTCTCCATATTTTTCTATTTTAATCAGCCTCAAATTTCTCTTCTGTCCTCTGAAATGCCGTCCCTGCAGTCCTGAGGACACAGAGCTCACTCTGCCTGCCCCTTTCTCAGGCTGAGGCTGCTGCCTGCCTGCTTCTCCTCTCGTCGTCATCAGGAAGGCTCCCGGAACTCTGCGTCTGCAGCGATCTTTCCTACATCTCCCTCCCAAACTGCTTCTGGAAGCTCTTGTCTGCTTCCTCCCTTCCTTCGTCTTTATTCATATAGATTTCTCTCTCTCTCTTTTTTTTAACCTGCTGAGGATTTTAATAAGAGCTCATGAAAATTTTGTATCCGTGGATATGTCATCATCCTGAAATTTAAGGATGGTGGCACCTGTTGTGTTACTTTTCCTGGGGGAGACGACACCAATGTCTACTCGCCCAACAAAGGACACCAGGGACAGAGTGATGAGTCCACGGAAGCCCATTGCAGTGGACCAATGAGTTTATTGGGCTTACTTACAGAGAATGAATGAATGCAGACAACCCCAAAGCGACCACATCATCATCAAAGAGCCCACCTTAACCTGGACGACAGCTCATACCATCTGTAGCCCCGGACAGTCTTTGATGACTTCCAGACAGTTCAGTTAGCAAGAGGTCCCTTTCCCAGCGACTGTCCTTGCTTCTAGGACCAGGCACAGGGTCCCTATTCCCTAAGACTTGTAAGTTTTATTTGCTTCCCGGTCTTAGGGGCCCTCCTCCTCTCACAGCCCTCCACAGCTGGCCAAATGACTCCGCCACACACAGCAACAAACTCTCTGAAAGTATTTTGGTGGCTGAGATTCTGACTTCCAACCTTCTCTCTCCACAGAACTTAGTACCTGTCTCCAATAGGTCCAACCCTGGCTTCCTTTTGATGCCACAGAGACTGGATCGTCCTGTCCTGAATACAAGCTTTGCATTCAACCAGCAAGTTCATGCCTATCCCAAAGTTGTTTTGAAATACCATGTAACTTTGAGGTAGATTTTACCTGCTTCTGGAAGCTGAAATCACCCTTTGACTCTGTAGTAACCAGTCAATTTATTTAGACTGCCAATTGAGTGTGTCTAGGTGCCTAAACTTCAGCTTCAGGGAAGAAAGGCCCTATTGAAAAATTCCTTCACCAAATGACCTTCACACCTCTGGTGACATTATCTCCACCACTCTGTTTCCAACACCCCAGGCACTCTTGGGAGTTAATGAGGAAAAGGTGCTTATGAGAACCGAGCTGCCCTGAGATTAGCATTCCAAGAAGTTAACTGGAACTGCGTGGCGTCAAGTGACGGCAGTCCCCCTGGATAGACAGGTAGGGAAGTGGGTTGTTGCTCAGAACCCTTTCATTCTGGCAACCATAAAACTGCTACTTGGTTTGATTTGTGTATAAGGCAAGGCTGGCTACATCCAGATGAGCTCCCTTCTTCATGTCCAACCCCCAAGCGCAGAGTTCGTTCTCGTCAGCAAGCCAAGAGAAGCTTTGCCACCTGCGTGGCAGCAGAGAACTCACACTCAATACCCTTGGATCTCTAACTCCTTTGTAGAGCTTGGCTTTTTGTCAGATGGTTACAGCACTAACTTTTGGCCATGCACCAGAATTATATAGACTCTAGCATCTAAACATGGTCTGGGATCTGGCTTGCTTGGTGGCAGAGTGATGGACAGGTGAAGGACCTTACCCCTCAGCATCTCCTTGCCACCTCCTTCCAGTCTGAGGTCCTATGGTAGAATCCTTGGAGAACATTTTTTATTTCTCTTCCACTGAACATTAGTCAAAGAGACATTTTTGAAGGTCTATGATCTTCTTATAGTGGCCAAGTGCTAGAATGTAAAACTTCACATTCCAGAGTGAAGAAAGTCACATGATGAAGACAAGAACAGAGTGGGCAGATTGGGGGTGAATTCTCCTTGTGTCAGTGACTCTCACCTTCCGCTCTGTATAGTCCCATGGAAGTGTCTCTCCTGAGATGTTGGGGGAACCTGGGGCTTCCTTTTAGCCCATAACAAATAGTTCACAGCTGCCCCTCTGCCATTGCTGGTCGTTACAAAAGGCCAGAGCAAACGCTCTTATGGAAGTCTTGGCAAAGTAAGAAGGAAAGGGGCCTCCGGCTTATAGCTCACAGAAAGAAAAGGATCAGAGACGCACAGCCTCTTGGGGATGAGTTCTCAAGGTGGCCTGACATTTCCCTGTCAAGCCTCCAGACAGGACCTGGTGCTGGGGCATCGCTGTCCCCACTGACTCCGACTGAATTCCCACAGGGAACTAGGAAGAGGGAGAAGCCACTCCTGGCAACAGCACCTAGAAGCAAGGACTTTAGGAGGGGTTACAGGTAAATAAAAGGCCGTGGCCCCTTTGGTAAAGAGCTGCCCTTACGAGCATGATGGCCTAAGTTTGATCCCCAGAATCCATGTTTAAAAACATGGACATAGTACACACACACACACACACACACACACACACACACACAGAGACACACACACACATATGTGTGTATGTGCGCGTGTATACATGCATATATATACACATATACACATACATGAATATATGTGTATATGTGTGTACATATACACATACATACATGTAGTCAAGCAAACACCCATACACAAAAAATAGAATAAACAACTCTAAAACAAAAAGAGCCAGCTATGGCGGCACACACTAAGAACTGCAGTGCTAGGGAAATGGAGAGAGGTAGATCTTAACAGTCAGCTGTCCTAGCGTACTTGATGAATTCCAGGTCAGTACGAGTTCCTATCTCAGAAAAACACAGGGTGGATGGCATCTGAGGGACAACAGCCAAGGCAGTCCTCTAGCCTCTATGTGCAAATGTACACACATGCACCTGCTTATCTAAGTACACCTGTACAAATGTGAATGCATATCCGTGCACTCACACATGTGCACACACATGCACACACATAAGAATTAAAAGAAGCCATAAAGATGAAGCTGTAATCCTATAAGACTGGCTGAAACAAAAGGAAGCAAGACCTGAGCTAGTAGGCTCTGGTCTGCAGTGACTTCCTTTAGGACCCTGGGGAGTCCAAGCCAGCAGGAAAGACAAGACCAGGTGTGGCTTCAAGATCTTGAACTTCCTAGCCTTCAAAATTGTGAATCAAAAACAAACTTTAA
>NC_022013.1:76480934-76484118 GCF_000317375.1 Microtus ochrogaster
TTTGTGATGTTTAGTTACAGGAGTGGAGAAACTCAAAAGCCCTGTGAGACTCAGGCTAGAGCTAGGAAGTCAAGTGGCGTCGGGAGTTCTGACCCAGGAGAAAGTCTTAAGTGTGCAGCCTTCCAAGCATCTAAATGCGTGACGATTTGCCGTTCACCCATTGGGAACTACACTACAAACTACACAGGTTTCGAGAACCTGTGGGTGTTGGCCCCACAGAGAGAGTTATCACCTGCATTGTGACAGAGGCCCTGGATCCTTGCCCCTGAGCCATCTCCTCCCTGACCTCTGCTCAATGATCCTAAGAAAACCAGCGAGAACCTTGACTTCCTTGGGCTCAGATCAAGATTGTGGACTTGCTGGGAGGGCATTAGAAATGGGTCTCTTTGGACTCTTACCACTCCCATGGCACACCACCAGCCAGCACTCATTTTAATGTTGCGTTCACGTTTAATAAATTGTACAGTCAGGAGTTAAAAATGACCCTAGAAAATGAACGTTTTCTTTCCGTCCTGTGTTCCCTCCTTCCCTCCCTGCCATCCTCCTCGCCATCATTTACACTCATTTCTCTCGTTCAGATAAGATGGTAAAAGGATTAGAGCATGTAGCATCGCTCCAAATTGGCCTAATGGAAACGAGGACCCCCGCTCCTGGAAACGGAGGCAGGACATAAAATAGGATAATTGACAGTTTTCACGTTGCAGGCCAACCTCAGAGTTCCTTTGTGTGGCTGGCCTGACCCTCATCTCCGTGTGACAGATTATCCATTTTAGAACTCAGTGAGAGAAACAGAACAAGGACAGTACAAGCTGAGATGTCCACCTGCAGTGGTGGCCCCTGGCTGTGCCTGCCTTAGACTAAACACCTCCAGGCAGCTGTGTGGCCCCAGTGAGCACACAGGATAGGGGGAGCTGCCCTAAACCCTCTGGACACTCCAGATGCCCTGGGAAGCTCTGTCAGCAACTCAAGGCTTCCTCTAATCAGAGAGATGGGGAAAGTTTCGTCTCTTGGAAGTTGTTTCCTTAAAAACTCAGCCAACATCTCCCTTCCCGGTGAGCCTGTACCACAGGAAATAGGAGCAGGACAGTTTTGCAGCTGTGGCCTTGATGCTACCAAGGCCGGGGTGAAGGGCAATGTGGCGCCAGGCTCAAATGCCGTTTTCTTTAAAAACTGTTGGATTCATTAATGTCCTCCGCCACTCTGAAGACAGACATGAGCAGAATGCCACACTAACCGGAGGGCCTGGTTACCTGGCCCCTCCTCTTGAAACAGTATGACCTAGCAGTACATTTCACAGCTCTCCTGGGGTTTGATAGTTTCACACAGCCGTGTAAAGTCATAGACATGCGTGCAGCCCCGTGTACACATGTATGACAGGGTCATGTGTGCATGTAGTGGTGTTTCACTTGTGTTTTAATAAATAAAACTTGCCTGAGGATCAGAAAAGTAAAAGAACCCTACTGGCCAGCCTTTTAGACCAGGTAGCAATAACACACACCTTTAACCTCAGTAGCCACACTAGTTGCCATAGAAACTGGGTGTTACATAACTTTAATCCCAGTGGTGCATGCCTTTAATCCCAGAACTAGAGAGGAATATAAAATGGGAGGAACCAGCTCTCAGACACGGTCTCATTCTGAGATTCCTGGAGGCGGGGATCTAACAGTTTTTAAGATGCTGTCCGGCTTCTTCCCTTCCCATTTGTATTCCCTTGGTTTCCTTTTGCTGTCTTATTGCTCTAGCTAGGACCTCGAGTACTACACTGAAGAGATACAGAGAGAGTGGACAGCCTTGTCTTGTTCCTGATTTCAGTGGGATCACTTTCAGTTTCTTTCCATTTAATCTGATACTGGCTGTTGGCTTGCTGTATATTGCTTTTATTATGTTTAGGTATGTTCCTTGTATTCCTGATCTCCCCAAGACCTTTATCAGGAAGGGGTGTTGGATTTTGTCAAAGGCTTTTTCAGCATCCAATAAGATGATCATGTGTTTTTTTTTTCCTTTCAGTTTGTTGATACGGTGGATTACATTGACAGATTTTCGTGTGTTGCAGACATCTGAAATAGTGGAGAGGGTGCCTGAACTGGCCTTCTACCATAGTCAGATTGGTGACTACCCTAATTGTCATCAGAGAACCTTTATCTAGTAACTGATGGAAGAAGATACAGAGATCTTCTGAACTTGGGGTGTCCTCCTGAAGAAAGGGAGAAGGGATTGTACGAGCCAGGGGTTCAAGGTCATGAAGGGGGAATACACAGAGACAGCTGGCCTGAGCTTGCACATGGACTCTGGTCCAATATTTAGGGAGCCTGCATGGGACCGACCTAGGCCCTCTGTATGTGTGTGACAGCTGTGTAGCTGGTATGTTTGTAAGCAGTAAGGTCAGGCTCTGTCCCTGGCACTTTGCTGGCTTTGGGGAACCTGTTCCTCATACTGGATTGCCTTGCCCAGCCTTGATGCAGGGGAAGGAGTTCAGTCCTGCCTCAACAGGACAGCAGGACATGCCATACTTTGTTAGAGCCCATGGGAGGCCTGCACCTTACTGACCAGAGACTGAGGAGGAGTGGATGGGGAGGAGGGCAGGTGGAGGGGGGACTGGAAGGAGAGGAGAGGAGGGAGGGGAACTGTGGTAGGTTTGGAAAATAAATGGAAAAAAAAAGTAAATAAATAAAATAAGAGGCTGTGCATGTACAAACATGTAATCCCAGAGACAGGGAGGCAGAGACAGGCAGGCAGATCCTGGGGTTCACTGGCCAGACAGCCTAATTGGCAAGCTCTGAGTCAATGTGAGATGCTGTCTACAAAAAGAAAAAGAAAAGAAAAGAAAAAGAAAGGATTTGGTAAGGTTTGATAATCTTTGATGAATGATGACACCTGGGGTTATCATTGATGTCCATATATACCCCATACACATGGATATGTATACATAGGTATAGGTGTGAGTGTATATTGTAGGTGTGAGTCTGTGCGTATATGTATGTGGGTAGCTATGAGTATGAATAATATGTAGATGTGAGTGCATGTGTATGAGTGTATTGTGTGTAGGTGAGTATACATGTGTGAATGTGTGTGTGTGTGTATATATAGGTGTGTGTATATATGTAGGTGTGTATAGGTATGTGTGTGAGTGTATTGTGGATAGGTGTGAGTGAGTGTGTATATGTAGGTGTGAGTGTATATGAGT
>NC_022013.1:76484328-76500129 GCF_000317375.1 Microtus ochrogaster
TGAGTGCGTGTGTATATGTAGGTGTGTGTGAGTGTATTGTGGATAGGTGTGAGTGAGTGTGTATATGTAGGTGTGAGTGTATGTGAGTAGGTGTGAGTGCGTGTGTATATGTAGGTGTGAGTGCGTGTATATATGTAGGTGTGAGTGTATTGTGTGCAGGTGTGAGTGTATATGTGTGTGTGTGTAGGTGTGTGTATATGTGGTAATGGGATGTCAGGTAGGCTGCTCCTTCCTAGGAAAGTCTAGAGTTGGGCGCTCTCTCTAGGGTCACCATTACAACACAGCGTGCCCCTGAATCTGTAACGTGGAGCTGCTTGGTGCGCCCTTCTCAACACGTCAGCCTTAGTGACCAACCTTGCACTCTGTGTTGCCTCTGCCAAGCCACAGGTGAAAGCCCCAGATGTGAGGAGCCAGGGAACCCGAGTTCTAGTTCTGTTTGTCCATCGGTGTCTCATTTGTAGAAGCCCGGTAACTCCCCAGTGCCCACAGGACGTGAGGAGGGAAGGAGGGCTCTGCATAGACCTCTGACGGGCAGGTGTGGGAGCCACCTCCGTCCGCCCGCCCCATCCCTCTCTCTAATCCTCTGACCTCATTTTCCCTCATCCTCAAGTTACAGATGAAGAAAGTGAAGTTCAGGACGGTTGACAGCAGCCTCAGATGGACCAATGAGTGACCTGTCAACCCCAGTTCCCCAGAGACAACACGGCTGTGCCGGGTGTCCTACAAATGCTGAGTGAACTCCGGTGACTGTAAAGAGGGTGGACGCTGCGGGTCCAGGGTCCAAGAACACATTACCTTGGGCTATCTTGGCCCTTTGAATGGGTGTCATCTTCCTGTGTCTGTGACCTATCGTGACTATCGGGTAAATGCTCTTGGAATATATAAATGGACCCTGGCTTCTGTCAAACCAAGGGCTGAGAATGTCACAGATGGCATCTAAAGCCTAAAGCAGAAATGTCCCCTATTAGCTATAGCCTATATACTTATATTTCCACCAATGTATCTGAACATGTCAGAACAAGTTACTGTCCTTGTTCTGTTACGACAAAAGCTTCATGAACCTGTTTCATGGTAGAAGATGGAATTTGGAGTATCCCAGGCCCTGGTCACTCACACTTGCCTCCAGAATAAGCCATCTCTTACCTCTTTGGGGGTGAGAGCTGTTTCTTGTCTACGGGTCTGACGGAGCTCTGGGTAAAGCCCGAATGACAGGGCCCGGGGCACAGTGAGCGTTATCCTTGCTGGTTCCTGTGTTAACTGCTTGCTGTCCCTCCAGCTTTTAGGACCATACACTTAGTGCGACAGATGTCTAATGTGCCTTGGGCTGTGCTGGACACTTAGACAGGACACAAGAAATGGTGGCTACCCTATCAATGGCACAACCTGGTCTCAGGCTGCTTTTGCCAACATGCCATATTTCACTAATGCAGCTCCCCTGGACTCCCCGATCCTCTGGCCCCCTGCATAACTCCCTCCTACCCTCTCTGGAGAATGTTTCTGGGGATTTCCCTTGGTCCTATGCTTCTTCCTTCCTTTCTCTCTCCTCAAGGCTTACCATGGATTCCATTGTGGGCTCCCACAGACCTCAGGCTTCTTTTCCCTCGGTGACTCTCTTCCCATTCTCCACCCTCCAGAGCCTGGAGGTCAGGGAACCTCTTGGACAGCTTAAGGCCTGCAGTGGGTGGACAATTGCTCTCCCCTCACTCTTCCTTCTTTCCTATTGTCTTCTTTGCTGGCAATCACTCGAGGTTTGGTTTTATTCTTTCCTCCCCTTGTTTATAGTAAATAACAACTTAGTGATAATTCTTGCGGGATTCTTGGGGACTTGAGAGGCAGGGTATCCAGTTTTCTTTCTCTTTCCCATGTTGAGGTCCCCTGGGACATGCCTGTGGGCTTCTGCCTAGGACCTGTTCACTCTCGTGTGAACCCACCTGAAAAAGGATCTGTCTAGTGTGCTCCTGTAGCCTGTCTCAAACCTAGGGCTCCCTCTGCAGATCCTGAACATCTTGGAATCCCTGTACTTGTTACACTCTATTCCCAGGGTGTACACCATCCCACCTGTACACAGGAACCTTGAGTCAAAGCAGTGCCTGCTGGGAAACATGGCTGTCTCTTACCTTTGACAACCACCCGGACATCTATCCAGTGCCAACACGCACAGCGGCACGTTTTTCCTGTTGGTGCTGCTCTTTGTCATTGTGCATGGGCATCAGCGTGGTCATCAATTCCAGGACCCCTGCAGATGTCCAAGTTTATGGATGCTTAAGCCCCTTATAAAATACACAGAATGTATTGTTCCCTTCCCTCACCCAGACCCCTACAATACCTAACTCTCTGTAATCAGCTGATCTGCGACAGCCTTTGGGGGATGCTGACAAGAAAAGTTGGGCTTATTCAGCACAAATGCAGAAATTAATGTGTGTGTGTGTTGGTTTGTGGCTCACTAACTCTACAAATAATATAACTCTATACTATTTGTATACAAATAGAAACTCTACAGACACAAAGAACTGACTCTTGATTTAGATGCAGAGGATCCTCACCTGTAAGATTTAAGTGGTGCTCAAAATGTCTGCTACGGCCTCAGTTAATTCCCAATTACGTAGATTTTGTGGGTGGTGCATTAGCCCCAGGTTGGCCTCTTAGGATG
The DNA here is from genome assembly GCF_000317375.1 of Microtus ochrogaster. Taxonomy (NCBI): domain Eukaryota; kingdom Metazoa; phylum Chordata; class Mammalia; order Rodentia; family Cricetidae; genus Microtus; species Microtus ochrogaster. Next base: position 76,486,979 of record NC_022013.1, read on the forward strand.
CTTAGCGAATAAGGAGCCATTTTCCCTCTCGTGCTGCTAGCCTGTGCCGTGTGGGGAAGCTCGCGGCAGAGTCTGACCAACAAGCTGCAGGTGGAAGGGTATGTGCCACTCCCAGGCCAAAGCGTGGAAGAGCCAGGGCAAGTCTCCAGCTGCTCTTCCACCTGCTGCTGACTGCAGAACCTAAGATCAAAAGCATCTCACTTGCCCCGCATCCCTGCTGAGAGCAGGAAGTAACTTGTTAGGCCGCTGGGCTTGAATACAGCAGATCACACCCGGCTATTTAAACATCTCCGTCTTCTATGTTCCTGGACCAGGCAGGTCACCTCTTACAAGCCAGCTCCCATGTGATCCGAAGCCTACATTAGTGTTTAATGGTCCTCATAAGACACAGCAGGGGGAAAACCAAGACACACACATGCATGACCACCTCACAGCCTATGTAGGTCTGTAGATGGGTAGGTAGTCAGAGAGAGAGAGAGAGTGACAGACAGATGGACAGACAGACAGATATAGAGTGCCAGTGCATCATGACTAGGAAACAGGATGGAAAAGACCTCTTACTATTCTCAGATTCTTGGGCAATGAGATTTTAACGTCTTAGTTTAACAAGAGAGGAGAGTGGAAGTATTCCATGCACATAAAACCTAGAAAAGTTCTAGACTCTGACCCATGCTTAGCTCCAACACCACCAACAAGAAAAAGAAACCCCATCCCTAAGGGGTGTGGTCACAGAATCCAGACACAAGACCCCGCGTGACGACAGCAATGCCATCTGACTTTTGAAAACTGTATTAGAAAGAACGTATATGAGTAAAACTGTCACAGAGAGTGTCAGGGAGGCTGGCAAGGTGGCTTGGCAGGACAAACACTTGCCCCCTGAGTCTGACAGCCCATGCTCAGCCCACGACTCAAGTAAACGTATGAGAGACCCGCCCTCATGCACACATGCACACACATGCACGCACACACACACATAATAAAAAAATTTAAATGCAAATGAAAATCTAAAAGATAGATAATTTTTGCTAGTGGAGTAAGAGATTTGGAGAGAATCATGAAAATGAGTTAAGTCATCAAAGTTGCAGATTATGAAAGAAAAGGATGTATTTATTCAGCTTTAAATTTTATATGATAAAGGGAAAGGATGAGGTATGGCCTGGGGAAAGGAAGCCACCAACATGCACTGAACAAGGACAGGTAATCAGAACAGCGAAGAACTCTTTAGAAAGAGGAGGAACCGCTCTCACTAAAAGTAGGAGTGGGCCAAGGACGTGGACCAGAGCCCTCAGGGGCGGAACTCAGATGTGATCAAGTGCTGTGACAAGCAGCGCTGTCCGCCAACTTGGTTCTTAGCTGTGCTCTGTCTATTACAGGAAACAAAATAGCACAGCGCCCAAAGAGAAAAGCTGCTTTAAGATGCGTGTGCGTGCACATGGACACACACACACACACACACACACACACACACACACACACGGTGGGGGAGATATGCTCGGGGTTTCCATGCTAAGTCAGTGTGTATGGCAAGAAGGAAGCCAAGGAAAAGTTTCCAGAGACTTTACTCCCTCCTCTTGGTCCACCCCACGCTGTAACACAGACTGGGACTTTAATACAAAACAGAACCTTCTTGGCCTCAAAGCTTCAAAGGCTGTGATGTCCAAGGTCAAGAGACCACAAGCACTAAGGCCTTTCTTGGTGCATTATCCCATAGTGGAAGGATAGCGATTGTACCAGAGAGCAAGAGGTCCAGTCTGCAGCTTCTTACACACTGTTGTATCAACTGTCTGCTTATGCCCTCTTGACCCAATCACTGCCCTTCACCACCCAATGCTTCTGTATTAGGAATTCAGTTTCTAAAATGTTTTTAGGGGTTCATCTTCGCACCAGCCTTTGAGAAAGTGGATGCCTCAAAGATGGGGGCAGAATTGATGGAATGAAGCTATAACACAAAGGGATTTATTAGGTTAGCTTACACGACACCCACCAGGGAGCCAGCCTAGCAATTGTTGTCTTCACAGTGGCGAGGCTGAGAGAACCCAGCTGCTGTGTTTGACATGTCAGCCGTCAATGTCAGTATGTGCTGGGCAAGGGGTGAGTGGAATGGCTGTGTTTCTTCCCAGAGCCATGACTCTGTTCCTATCCCCATACCACAAGGTAAACCCCATGGAAATTTCTCCACTGATGTCCTGAGGTGGCTACAAGCCAGCCAGGCCCTTACTCAGTGAGCCCCTAGGGCCCTTCAGCCTTATCAATGAGACAGTGTCAAGAAGGGACACAGAGCAGATGTGAATGAAGCAGGGGCCAGATCCTGTGAAGGAAGCTTTGAGTGCGTGTACTGTTCGCTGCTCCTCAGGGCACCTCCTCTCTGGGCAGGATGTTGGTTAGACAGTGCATCTTCTTACCCAAGCCTGCTTTGTCTTCTACAATCTTTGTGGATACTCAACTCACTGTTTACTGTCTATCTTTCTATCCTAGATCATCAAGGCCATGGAGACGTGAAATTCTGCCATCTGCGTTCCCTGTTGCACCCCCAGCATCTGCACAGGCCTCAATACAGGCCACTGAATGAGGTAACCAAAATTCAATGAGATAAAATCCAGCAACACTGTAGTCTCTGTCTTAGGTTGAAATGTACCCCACTGTAGGTGAAGACTGCTCATTTGTTTCCTGGTTGCCTTGACCTGAATAATCACACAGAAACTATATTAATTTCAAAACTGTTTCTTTAGCCTATTAGTTCAGGATTTTTATTAAGTAACTCTTACATCCTAAATTAACCCATTTTCTTCAGCAGCTACATGGCGTCTCTCTGACTCTGCTTAGACTCTATATATCTCTTCTAGCCTGACTATATTCTGCCCTACTACAGGCCAAAGCAGCTTTGTTCATTAGCCAATAAAAGCAACACATATACAGAAGGATATCCCACATCACCCTACCCCAACTTAGATGTGGGAGTCCTAACCCCAAGTAACTCAAAATGGGACTGTTCTTGGAGTTGGGGACATTAAAGCTGTAACTAAGATAAAATGATGGGGTGTGGGGCTCAAATCTGTATGAGATGAGATTTGGACAAAGCCAGACACTAGGAAGATCCTGAGAAGTCGATCAGCTTCAAGTCTAGGAGAGACTCCTGGAGAAGTCAAGCCTGCTGATAGCTTTAGCTCAGACTTCTACTGGCCAGTACCAAGAAAGAGTCGTGGTGGCTAAGCCACCCAAGTCTCCAGGTCTTCGCTAGAGCAGCTCTCTCACCCTGATAATTTGTTGAGTGAGGTATCCACAGCTGAACCCAGAAAGGCAAATCATATCCTTCTGTATATGTGTTGCTTCTATTGACTAATGAATAAAGCTGCTTTGACCTATAGCAGGGCAGAATATAGCCAGGCTGGAAGAGATTTAGTCCCTCATCCTCAAAGACAGAGATTTCCCCTCTCCCCACTGAGAAGGACCTGAACAAATCCCTGGGAGACTCCGAAGACCGGACAAAGCTTTAGTGCTGGTAGAATCCAGATCTCCCTAGTCCATACTTTTACCTGGCAGGCAGGACAGACACATAACCCTTGCGAGACTTCTCATGGTATTGTTCATTGTATCTACAGTATGTCATCAGCTTATAAACTTGAAACATGGAATACGCAACAAACCCACTTAGAGAGGGCATGCACAGGTCTGGAGAGTCAGTGTGGGGAGAGAGAGAGAAAGAGAAAGAAAGAGAGAGTGGGAAGGGGGCGTCCAGCTTTTAAAAGCTGCCTAGCGAATGCGCACAGGGGGTTGACGTGGCTACATCATACGCAGATGACAGGGCACACGCACTGCACGCAAAGGCTTAGCTGAGTCATATGTGGATCACGCAGGACCCTTTAATATCCCTGGGGGCCACTAGGCACTTCTGCCTGGGGGCTTGTCTGTACCTGCATGACTCCTAGAACCCAGAAGTATCAGCCTTATGTGGCTGAAATCATTACACAAACAATACCCACAGTACGGCCGTTCAGATAAGAGAAAGGGGAGACGAGGATGCTGGAGGCGGGGGACCTGCAATTGGCTCTAAGAGGCCAGCATCAGGGTGAACAGTGGAGAAAGAAGTTGAGCAAAACCATAAACCTCAGCGTTCACGCAAGGGCTTTGGCATGGGTGGGTGTGTCATGTCCTAATAAAGATTCAAAATGTGCCAAGTCTAGTCGTTACCCTCACACTCCATCCTGACAGAGCGGTGGCAGTCATGTGACCTGGGACCCACTACACTCACACTCCATCCTGACAGAGCGGTGGCAGTCATGTGACCTGGGTCAGTGGCTTTGTTCCTGACTTGGGGCTTTCCCCACCCACTCAGGTGACCTGGTGAGTTAGGACAGACTCCAGGGGGCCACCTCTGACTGCCTAGGTTTCACATAGACCCCAGATCCACCTGCATCTTGGCCTAGGTAGCCAGCACAGAAGAACCAAAGGAAATGGAGTAGGCTAAGGGGTGGGACAGGATGGGGAACTTGTATCCCTAGGGGGGTGAAACAGTAAAAGCTACTGAATCAACCAATTAAGATCTTTTCCTTCTGGCAGGGTCTGTCTCTGGTCTACCTTTCTTTCTGGGCATAAGGTGGAGAGAAAGCAGAGAGCCAGGATATCACAGAGGTGTCACAGTTTCTTACCACTGATACTGCCTTCTTGGCCTCTCAGCTTGACCAGAGCTTTGTCCTGGGTGCAGCTGCCAGGAGAGACCAGGCAAAGATTCCAAGGCGCTGCCATGTGGTCCTGGTGACTAAGCCGTTCCCGGGAGAGAGAGGCCATGTTGAGAGACAGCGTGGGGCAGGGCACAGGCAGCATAGCCATGCTTACACAGTTGCCTGTGACACCTGAGCCTCAGCCTTGCCTTGACGGCGGTGAGTAAGGTCTCATAGGCAAATGTGTCACCTCCTCTCTCCTCCCTGGCCCTGCTCAAGTCTAGCTGTGTGGTCGCCACCTCTGTGAAGCTGTCTGGCTTCTCCGCACTGACGATTCTGCTCGGTGTTGCTGTGCTGGGCAGCAGTAAACAGGAATGCGTGCCAGCGAGTCCCTTCTTCCTGTCTGTAGTCAGGCCACAGGACATGTTAGAATTCTAATCGAGAACCTGTGGAACTGTTAAAAAAAAAAAAGTTCCCTTAAGCCTATTTTTTTCAATGTCAAGTAAAATTTGCGACGAGCCTCTGGCTTATCCTCCGCTGAGAACTCAGTTCTAATGATGGATGGGGTTACCGCTTCTTAAACACTCCCGGCTCCCCTTAATTGACTGCATTTTGGCTCTGTTCCTAGAATCAGCTCCTTGGTGGCCTCTGACCATGTAGACCGTTCAATGTAGTGGAAGGAAGGTGGTGATTTTGCCCGACTTTGAGCGACATCGGCTCTTTGCTGCTGGCTTATTTCCAGCCCGAGCAATCTCCATTTCCAGTACTTGGATAACATGGCCCCTTCCCTCCCAATTCTTCCCTGGAACATCAAAGACTCACCTCACACTCTTCCACAAACCCGGGCTCACCTCTCCTCCCTCCAGTGCGGTGCCTCTCCATCACCCGTGTGTCTCGGCTCCTCTATGGATTTATGAATCATTGGTGCCAAGAAGAAAAGAGAGATGTGGGCTGACGAATGAACCGTTAGAAAAAACAGAGACACAGGAGGAAGAGAGAAAGACCGACAGAGCACAGACAAGGAGAAAGGGGAGTTAGTTTTCTCATCACCGCGACAGAACATGTACGTGGCCAAAGAGCCTGAAGGAGCAAGTGTTTGTTTGGGTTCATCATCTCAGATGTCTGGGGCCCGCGACCCTGAACTCTGCTGATGGTGGGCCAGTGGTGAGGCAGAGCGCCATGCCTGATTGCAGGACAGGAAACAGAGTATGAGACAGGAAGGAGCCAGGAACAGGTGCTCCATGAACTTGCCCCCACTGACCTACTTCTTCCAAGTAGGCCACACCCTCCATAACCTCCTCAAATGACACCACCTGCTTTGGACTTAACCATTGTCACATCAGCCTTTGGGTAGGGATACTTAAAACCCAAGTCACCACCAAGCAAGGGGTGGGGAAGACAAAAGACCATTATCAAAGAGACCAACAAGTTCTCACCTCTTATTGAGCCCAGTGAGCTCCTTCATGAAGGCTTTTCTACTTCTTGGGGTGGTTTGTAATAAGAATGTCCCCCATAGGCTCATAGATTGTGGTGGTTTTGAATGAATGCCCCCATAGGCTCATGGATGTGATGCTTAGTCATGGAGTGGCGTTATTAGGAGATGGAGCCTTGTGGGAGTAGGTGTGGCTTTGTTAAAGGAAATGTGTCACTAGGGGTGGGTTTGGGGTTTCAAATACTCAAGCCAGGCCCAATGCTTCTCGCTCTTCCTGCTGCCTATGGATTCAGACACAGAACTCTCTGCACCATGTCTGTCTGCATGCCACCATGCTTCCTGCCATGATGATAATGGACTGAACCTCTGAAAATACAAGTAGGTTCCAATTAAGTCTTTTCCTTTACAAGAGCTGCTGTGGACATGGTGTCTCTTCATAGTGATAGATCCCTGATTGAGATACTACTTCTCATCAAAAACATTTAAAAGACAATTATAAATATTTATTTTTTCAATGTATTTCTGTGGCTCACTACCTGAGACTATTCATAGATGGCAGCTCTGGAAAATGTGGGACTTGAATACGAAAACACCCTGGGCTGACCCAGAAATTGTCCTTCTCCAGATAGACCAGAGAGAACCACCTGCAGTGGGGTCTTCTGTGTTGAACAGGACCCTTAATGACTCATGGCATTTACCTGGTGTGACAATTAGCTTTAAGTATCCACTCAACATGTATCATCTAGAAAGAGTCTCGGTGAGGGACTCAACGAGGTTGGCCTGTGGGTAAGTCTATGGGGGACTGTCCTGATTGTGAGACTGATGTGGACAGACGCTGCCCAGTGTGAGAGGCAGCATTCCTCAGGTTTACGTCCTGGCTCGTATGGGAGTGGAGAAGGTAAGCTGAGTAGTGCAGGCCTGATTCCTCTCTCTGTTCTTGATTGTGGGTAGGACTATGGTAGACTGTAATCTAGGTTTGTGAGCATAAAGAGACTCTTCTCTGAGTTACTTCCTGCCAGGGTGTTTAATCACAGCAGCAGAAAGAAAACCAGGACCCTTAGACTGTCTTGGCCATTCCCAGGTCAACATTTCCGAGTTTGCAGATTCTGCTCTTGGTAAAGGAGATTCCATTTCAAAAGCAATCACTTCCTGGGTCATCCAGAGAAATATCAAGGAAGATGGACTCAAACATAAGGAAGGGGCAACTGTATTCTGGGCCCCTGGAAAAATGGCTCCTCTCTGAGTTCCGAGGTCAGTCACCAACATGAGCAAACCTGGTCCCTAGAAGACTGTATGTGTGCCTCACCAAAGGCAGATGCTAGGAAGCCTTGGCCTTTTAGTTCTGAATCCTCAGTGTTTTGCTTTCCAGTGCCCAGTGTCTTCCCCAGTTAGTCCACCTATCGCAGTAAGCCCGATGGTTTGGAAGGTCCTGGAGAGGAACCTGTGTCTCCTATAGCATGGGAAACTTTGAAGAGAACATCGTGCAGTCAGGAAGGATACAGGCTAGGAGGGAGGAAGCCAAGGTGTTTCAACATGACAGGGCTCAGAGTTCTTGTAAGAGTAAAAGCCCTGCTTTATCTTGCCTAGCTGTGCAGGGGCAAGGTGGTGGAGGCACTGGGCTCCTCCCTCCATGGCCATGGCGTTGGTTAGTGTGGGCCTGAGCAGTCCTACCTTTTTGCATGAGTACCTGCTCATGTAACAAAGGGTTTCCAAAGGCCTTTACAAAAAATGTAAGAGCTTGTTAAATAGAGAGCTGGGTAATTAAGCTCATTAGCAGCAAATCATTTGCTCAGCTTGCAGAAGGTCGCTGGCTCTGGGCTGCCCATGGAGCTTAAGAGGCAAAGGGGAGGAGGTGGAATCAGAGTAGGGAAGAGGCAATAGGGGGTTCCGTGTGCCCCAGCATCAGCCACTCTTCCCTTCCCACTCTAAAGAGTGGCTGGGGAGGAGGAGAGGCAAGGTGGGGCATAGAACAACAGCCGGTGTGCCGAGCTTACCAGTCTGTGCAGAGGGTCATGAACCTAGGGTAAGCAGGTTTCAGATAGTGGGGGACCCACAATAGCAGAATCTTTTCTGCAGACTCTGTATCTAGATATAAAGACCAGCCCTGGGAATACCTCTCTCCAAAATCTACACACTTGTCTGAAGAATGAGAGTCTTTGTTATGCATTAGCTACCAGAAAACATAATGCGAAGTATTCTTGTCTCTGCGTCAAAAGAAATATTTCATCCGATTTGTCCTGCTTTTAAGCTCCTTGTGGTTCCCAGGACTTAGAAGACAACACACACTTCTTTGCTTGATGATTCTTAATTTCTTCTTGGGCCAACGCCACTCCCGCCTTCCCTCTCAGAGCCGCTCAATCCTTCAGGCCTCTCTTCAGCACAGCAGTGTGGAAAGCTTTCTAGAGACTCCCCCCAGGCTTCTAGAGACTCCCCCCAGGCAGGCGAGACACTCGAGACACTTGGCAGGCAAAAGGGACTCTGGGCAAGAGTGGTGCCGGAATCCACCAATGCTAACTGGATATAGAAAAGTGTGTATATTAACCCAGCACTGCTGTGGTGAGCTGCAAGGCAGAGACAGGAGAATTTCCCAGATGCTCCCAGGCCAGCTAAGCTGGAGTATACAGTGTGACAGAAGCAAGAGCCTGCTTCAACAAGGTGAAGGGAAAGAACAGCTCCCCCAAACGGTCCTCTGACCTCTGCATACATGCCGTGGTATGTATGTATGTATGTATGTATGTATGTATATATATATATATATATATATAAACAACAATAGTAATATAATAAATTAATAAACAATTAAAGCCTCATTACCTACATACATCCTCTCCCATTTGTCCGAAATATTTTCTTCCTTGCTTGCCTGACCGAACCCTATGCATTTCTCAAAGACCATCTCAGAAGTTAACCCTTCTGTTTAGCCCCTTTGACGTGCTTGAACAATGATACCTGTGCCCCTGCAGCTGTAGGTCCACAGCACTGAGCTGGTCATTCTACGCTGTCGGTGACTGTGCTGGTTTCAGAGACTACCCCAAGCCTGTGAGCTCCTCGAGGGCATGGCGAAGGCAATGTCTTCTCCATGTCAATGCCATCAGCGCTAGAATCAAAGACAAAAGTGGTGTGTGCACCTCAGCTTCTGGAGCCCGCCCTGCTCCTGCTGCCACCTGTCCTACTGACCAGTGTCCCATGTCCCCTCCATCCCTCCAGCTGCAGCCAGCACACGGAGGATATCGGCAACGGTAACCACACTTCTTCACCTTCTCTCTTTGCCCTCCAATCAAACTCTATGGCTGGCGTTTTTATCTCACCTTGATGGATGGACCTCCTACGCCTTCTAGTCTGCCTCAGTGTATCCACAAGCTAAACAGACGTAAAGAAACGCCCCTGAGTCTTTTTTTGTAGAAATGTTACATGTTAGCAAAATGTGTAATTAGTATCCATCAGCCATGAATTGTGTAAAACCCTAAGGGGAAAATGATGATAAAAACATAGACCCTGCTCCACAGTAATTGTTCATCTAATAGAGGGGGAAATGCACACGTGGCAACCACAACCTTTAAAATGTGTCAAGGGCTATACAAACACTAAAGACTGGAATCGTATGTGGGTGTTCACATTGGGTGTCATGGTATAGAGACTGAGAATCTCTGACTTGTCAAATTGTTGATGACCCTGTGCAAGAACTCGGCCTGGGACCAGTGGCAGAAATGATGGTCTAGCTCCTAACACCAAAGAGACAGGCTGGGGATGGAGCACAGTGGTAGAGCACCTGCAGAGCCTGTCCAAGGCTGCAAAAGAAGCCAATGAGGAGAGGTGCAGAGCAGGGCTGGATCTGGTTAAGTGCACATTGGGGCATGGTAGACGGCCACTGGCCTGAGCTCTCAGGAGCACCAGAAAAGCTCCTTATAGGATAGGCAGGCAGCCCAGGAATCCCAACCATAGAAGCCAGCCAGGGTGTTCAGAGCCTTCCAAGAGGAGGCTGAAGGCAGATAAGGGCCACTGTAGCACATGGTCTTCTCCACACAGCAACACACCACACACATACACAGATACACACACACACAGCACAGACACGGGGCTGGGGAGGGGTAAGGGAGAGAGAGCAAGCACTGTACATTTGGGGAACTTCTCTTTAAATACAAATAAATGTGTTAGAGAGTTTTTCAGGGTCTTGATATACTGATGTGTTTTGGAAATTGCAAAGAGGAAAGTAAGTAAAGCAGCATTTTCCAAGCCTGTTAAAGTATAACATCTAATATTTTACCAAGGGTTACGCTGAACTTGTGTAACAAATGCTGGAAGCAAGCAAAGGTGTCCATCCCTCACCAGTCCCATCCCCCTAAGTTCAGAGACCGTGGATGCTCCCTGCCTGTGTCTGATTGCTAGGAGGAGGAGAGAGGAAAGGGGCTCACAGGAGAATTAGGGCTTATTTTAAAATCTTAAAACTCTTTCCTGGTTTTATTATATGTTTTTTTCTTACAAATGTCAAGTCACGAAGAGCACACATGATGGACAAACTTTCCTGATCCAGTGACAGCGTTGATATCCAGGCTGCCTTTGACCCATTCAGTAAGACACGGCCCAGGGTGCTCCTCTCGGGAAATAGGCTTTGATTTCAGAGCTCTCTGTGGACCTAAACCGTCAGAGTCATCTACAATTCTCCCCATTCCTACTCTACTGACTTCTCATTTCCTTGGAGACCTAAGGACAGGTTAGACCACCCTCAGCTTGCACGCCTTCACTTAGGACATGCAGACCGTAGCCATCGCCCCACCCGTTGCCACATGCAGAACACTGGCTGGGTCCCAGAACTCCTACATCAGCTTCACTAAAGAGAGCTGTCATCCAAGGGATGCTTGCTGCTGTGTTAAGCCCTCAGACTTGCCTCTGACCCCTCCCCATTGTGGTGGGTACAAAGTTCTCACTTTTATAACACTGGTAGGTATTTTTGCCAGGTCCCGCACGTCCCTTTTCAACTTTTTTCCAACTGTGCATGCTCCCATGGCCAGCCTTCCTCAGTTTCTCCTTGTAGCTTCGTCCTTTCTGCCTTCCTTGGCCATGTTCTGAACAGTTGGTCTGGCTACAGAGTTCCTTTTCACATATTCTGGCACTTGCTGAGCTTGAGAGACGACTCTGGGCACCACTCCCCAAAGGTTAGTCTGCTAGCTGATGCCCCACCTGAGAAGGCTGATGGGCAGAGCTGCTGTGAATGGTGGCACTGTCGGCCCCTCTGCCCCCACCAGTAGGGGCACCTTTATCTCCAGGCTGAATGGGGGAGCACAGGAAATACTCTCCAAAGAAATCAAGCCAATCTGCCTAGAAGGGCCTGGAGTTCCCAGGGTGGAAGCTGATGCCGGAGAATAGGGACCTCCTTGTTTTGGCATCAGTCCGGGCATGGATTCAGATTTCTGAGGGAAGAAAACAAAACACTTAATCCTAGACTTCCAGTGTTCACAATACACCCAAAGGGGGAAGCCCATGATTAAGTTGTGGGACGCACAGGGACCAAAAGTGGCAGAAGGAACCTAGGAAAGGTTTCTATAGGAACCGATTGAATGCCACTCCTAATAGCAAAGGACAACCACAGATTAATAGGCATGGAGAGAAACAAGGAACAGTAGAGAGAAGACTCTGAAGGTGTGAGGATGGACATTTAAATCATCATTTCTCTCCTCTTTCTCTTTAAAGAGTGTGTGTTTCACCTTCATGTATGTGTGTGCACTGTGTGTACACCCATTTCCCATAGAAGAGGGTATTGGATCCCTCAAAACTGGAGTTACAGATTGGGGGGGGGCACCCAGTGGGTACTAGGAATTGTACCCTGATGTGGGATTCTCCTCTGTATGCTGTGAATATAATTGATGAATAAAGAAACTGTCTTGGCCTGATCGGGTAGAATGGAGCTAGGCAGGGAAAACTAAACTGAATGCTGGGAGAAAGAAGGGCAGAGTCAGAGAGAAGCCATGGAGCCTTAACTGGAGACTGGCACATTGAAATTTTGCTGGTAGGCCATGATCTCATGGTGATGCACAGATTAATGGAGATGGGTTAAATTAAGATGTAAGTGTTAGCCAATAGAAGCTAGAGCTAATGGGCCAAGCAGTGTTTTAATTAATACAGTTTCTATGTGGTTATTTTGGGAGTCTGGGCATCTGGGAAATGAACAAGCAGCCTCCTACAACAGTACCCAGGTTCTCTTCAAGAGCAGCAAGTGTTCTAAACCATTTAGCCATCTTTCCAGTCCCCCCCCCCAGTTCTCTCTTCATTTTTGAAATTTACAGAGCTCTTTAAAGCAAGCCATCTCCCCCAAGAGGAGCCATCTGAGTAGCAAGCGTGCTTTTTGAAGCGGTCAAAACCAGCCTGGAACCCAGCAATGCAACTGGCTCCAAAAGTTTCATCCATCTGGGCTGAGAAAATGGGCCCACAGGTGAAGGTGCCTGCCACCTACTATGGAGACTGGAACTTGTTCCTGGCTCTCACATAGTGGACGAAGAGCAGCAAGGAAGAAATTTCAAATCTGACTGATAACATTTCCACTGGGAGGTGGGGAATAACCTGCTAGCATTGATAACAGATTTTCTGCAGTCCAAATATAGAAGGCCACATGGATAACAAGTCAAGAGTTAGGCTCGACACTGAGGCAGTTTAATAAGAATTCCTATTTAATATCAGTAGATCTGTCCTCCAAGGAGGGCAAAATGTGTGTCTTCCGAAGTGCACTTCAGGTCTAATTAAAACAGTTTAGTCAGGCAGGGAGCAAAACTCAGGGGAGGAGAGTCGGAGCAAGATGTGAGACTCAGAAAACAAGTGCCTAGTGGGAAGGAAGAAGTGCACCCTGGCGTGCAAAGTGTGCTGTTTGTACTTTGCCATGAGTAGCAAGGGCTCAAAGGTAGAAGCTCTAGTAGCTAATGTTGTTTTAGGGTTGGTCAGTTTGGAGGTGAAGAGAAACTGGGCTAGGAAACGTCTCTGTCTCTCTTTATCCCTACATACACACACATACATATACACACATATCTATCTATCTATCTATCTATCTATCTATCTATCTATCTATCATCTAT
>NC_022013.1:76500229-76501016 GCF_000317375.1 Microtus ochrogaster
TATCTATCTATCTATCTATCTATCTATCTATCTATCTATCATCTATCTATTTATCCATCTATCTCTTTCTATCTATCTGTCTATCTCTTTCACGGAAGACAAGTTTGGGCTATAGAAAATGGGTAGTCTTGGTGACTCACATATACACACACTCTCTCCTCCATCCCTCAAAGAGCAAATCCTACTGGAGAAAAGTGCAAATGAAGACACAGCAATTAAGGCAGAGCTGTGCAGGCATTAAGACAAAGGCATCCGAGAAAAGGCAGCACACCCTGAGAAGAGACGGACAGTCCTTCCCGCAGCCTGTGGCTGCTGAGACAGGTAGCTGTGACAGGGATCAAGGCTGACTCCTGACTCCTTGGCCTTTGGGAAGCAAGATCGTGAAGCAAGAGTGGGAAAGCTCCTGGGGAAACGGGGGCAGCAGTGGGGAGAAACAAGGCACAAGGTTCCAAACTCAGGGATCAGGATTTCATGGGTCTATCTAAAAATGTTTCCTATAAAAAAGGGATAAAGTATTTTGCTTCTTTTAATGATAAAAGAAGAATACAAAATCCAACCAAACTAACATAGAAATAAAACTTAAGTTGGAAAAAAGTCTCAAAAGTTTTCCAGGCTATAGAAGACATATAATATGAAGAGGATAGTAACAGCTCAGGGGAGCTGTCACTGTGGTCAGAGCACTTCCCACAAAATTATAAGGACTAGAGTTTGAATCCCTAGAACTTGGGCACAAGTGATGGTGGTGGCTCACCTATAATCCCAGCATTCAGGATGCAGAGACAGGGGG
>NC_022013.1:76501116-76503360 GCF_000317375.1 Microtus ochrogaster
TTTCTGGGGACAGGGATCATGGTGGCTCACTTGTAATCCCAGCATTCAGGATGCAGAGACAGCAATCCCAGGGACAGGGATTGTGGTGGTTCACCTGTAATCCCAGCATTCAGGATGCAGAGACAGGGGATCCTGTGGACAGGTGATCATGGTGGCTCACCTGTAATCCCAGTGTTCAGGATGCAGAGACAGGAGATCCCAGGGCAAACTAGGTAGTCCGAGTAGCTGAAATGGTGACTGCTGGGCTCAGCAAGACATCCTGCTTCAATACATTATTAGCTATCACATGCATACATGCATGTACCCCTCAGACCCCACACATACATAAGAAAAATATAATAGTAAAAGAAATTAACATGAACTAGAAATAGAAAACAAAGAAGAAATAAAGAAAACTCATTGTGATATCTGCAACTCCAGGAATTGACTGCATGATACACTCAAGAAGAACAGAGAGAGACAGACAGACAGACAGACAGACAGACAGACAGATTGAGACAGAGAGACAGAGATGGGGGAGAGGGAGAGGTGAACACAAGCAGATACCTTGGGATTTCACCTAACCTGAGAGAAACTGTAGCCTAAAACACTGGGTGAAGAACACCTGTGGGATGCCACTTAAGGTTGTCCTAGTTCTTCACAAGCATGTGCACACACACACTATACATATTGATGCACTCATGCACATACACATATATACACAGCAATACAGGAAAAATAAATTCAATATTTAGATCTTTGCAGTGTCCCTCCTCTCTGCCCTGATAAAATCTGAGTGGATACAGAAATACGGGTCTGGGTGTTAAAGTGTGAGCGGCGGGCTACGTTCCTGGCACCCGGCTGCCTGCACGGCTAGCTTTATACCCGAAATAATTACACGGAAACTGTATTCTTTTAAACACTGCTTGGTCCATTAGTTCCAGCCTCTTATTGGCTAGCTCTTACATATTGATCTAACCCATTTCTAATAATCTGTGTAGCCCACGAGGTGGCTTACCAGGGAAGATCTTAACCTGTATCTGTCTGGAGTGGGAGAACCATGGCGACAGACCTGACTCAGCTTCTTTCTCCCAGCATTTTGTTCTGTCTACTCCGCCTACCTAATTTTCTGTCCTATCAGAGGCCAAGCAGTTTCTTTATTAGTTAACCAATGAAACAACAGATAGAAAGATGACCCTCCTCCATCATCTGGGAAGGTGACATAGTGGTTAAGAGCCCTTGCTGCTCTTGCAGAGCACCAGGTTCGGTTCCCAGCACCCACATGGTGACTCACAACCATCCATAACTCCGGTGCCAGGGGATCTGACATGATTTGGGGAAACAAAGTACGGCTACTGTCCCATTTCTCCACTCTGAAATCCAGTTCTAGAAGACAGTGAAGCAATATTTAAACGGCATTTAAGAACTAAAAGCCTAACTCAAATGCTTCAGACAAGACAGAACTATGAACATATCTAGTTACAGAAAAAGTTTTAAGCATGAATATGAGAATATAGTTCAATGAACTGTTTTTGATAAAGTTACTAGAAATGAAGTTGCCAAAGCAAGGGGTAACTGAGGAAGGTGTCATAAAGTGGCAGAAGTGCTAAATATATTTACCTACATAATCAGACAAAACCACGTTGAGAACTTTAGTAACAAACCGGATGCCAATACTATTGGTCCAGCCATGTAGAAATGATCCAACTGGTAGAATTTCAAGAGAATGAAAACCAGTAAATGACAGAGAAAGTTTAATGTGGGGAAGAGGTGAGCTGCAACGTTTCCACAACATCACATCCAGGAATGCTTGGCCATGTAAAGACAAATACAGGAGAGATCAGACCCAGCTGAAACTTGCAGGTGCCATCCCAGGGACACACTTTCTGCAGTGCCATTGGTCTTCATGACACTCCCAGAGGCCAGGCACCAGACTGTTCCTTTCCACCAAGATCTTAATCTCTGGGGTCAGGAGATGACACTGGGGTGGGGGGAGGTGCCTGCTGCACATAAAACCAAAGCAGCAGGGAGCACCTGTAGAGGCCGGCAACAGCAGGCAGATGCCCCAGACAGAACATTCTGGCCAGACATCCTAGCTGAAATGGCTGGCTCTTAGTTCAGTGAGATACTCAGCTGCAAAAAACAGCATGGAAAGTGACCAAGGAAGACACCTGAAGACCACCTCCGCCCTCCACAAACGTACCCAACACACACACACACACACACACACACACACACACACACACACACACACACACACACACA
>NC_022013.1:76503460-76518221 GCF_000317375.1 Microtus ochrogaster
ACACACACGGAGAGGGAGAGAGAGAGGGAGGAAGGAGAGGGAGGAGGGAGAGGGAGAGAGATTCACCCTCAAGTCCTGTCACCTGTTCATTCATGTTTCACTGGGGAGCCCTACAGAACCTTCCTTCCTTCATAGCGGAGAGACTGGCCTGCATACTGCGATCAGTTCTACCTTATCCTAAGATACAAACACTGAATATAAGAGCAAAGTACAAGGCAACAAAGTAACCATCTCCTGTAGAGAATGAAAATGCCAATTGGTTTTTTTTTTTTTTGTCTCTGCTTTGGTTTGTGTGTGTGTGTGGGGGGGGGGGTGATTTTGTTCTGTTTTCTTCATTGCTTTGGGTCAACAGTAAAAAGGAAAGGTAACCAGAAGCTCCAAGTTACATGAGAAAATCATGGCCTAATATGAACTCTAAAATAGATAAATGCTGCTTGCTTTCTGCCTGCCTGGCTCGAATTATTAATAAACCCTAGGAGATTGAAATACAGCTATTCATCACCATGTACATGTAACGAACAGAAGAAACGGTATTACAGGGATACACTCTGGGGTCAGAGAGGGCTAGAATGTGGGGGGATGTGGAGAGATGCTAGCTTCCCATGGAGCAAGAAACAGTGTTTCCAGTGAGTGTGTCAAGAAGTAAAGCTTTGAGCACACCATTAAAATTTATGAACTATATCAGTAGAACAAACAAGAAAAAACACGGGACAATATTAGAGGGAGATGGCAGAGGGGGAGGGGAGAGGAACTAGGGTTTTTATTAAAATACTATGCCAAAGGTTAAGAAATCAAGACCAGAAGCTTAAGCACATCAATCAGATTTCTGGGCAAAACTGCTAGAACAGGAAGAGATGAGGAGGACCGTGGAGGGGGATGCTCCACTCTTGGTTTGGCACCCCTTGGCTTTGGTCAACACAGACACTATCCCAATGGGTGGCAGTTGATGTTAGGTTGCCTCTCAGCCTTCAGATGACATCTGACTCTGTCCCCTCTGTGCTGCTGTAACAGACATCACAGACTGAGTTGGATATGAGGGATAGACATGTATTTTTCACAGCTTCCGGGGTCCTCCAATCCTGCTCTAATCTTGGCACTATGAAGCAATAACGTTCCTTCTCTGTCAGTCCCAAGACACGCCCACTCCACTGCTACCCTCCAGGCCCACTGAGAACAGGAGCTTCTTCCTCATCTTTTGTGGTCCTTAGCAGGGTCGCTACTCTTCATTCAATAAACACTTCCTGCATGTGGACGAAGTGTCCAGGGTTCCGACAGAATTAGGAGCACAGTGGGGAACAAACCAGGCAGAACCCCGGCCCATAGAACATGCATTCAGTGTGCCGGGTTCCAGCCTTCTGGGAACCCCCAGTGTGTGCAAACTCTAGACTCCTGTGACGTGTGTCTCTGTGAAGCCATTATCACACTGTTTGTAAGTTTGGGAGTTTGGTAGGACACAGAACTCACCCTTTTCTAGTTTTCCTGCCTTCTCAGTGTCTCAAATACAACACATGCTCTATAAATACTAGATGAACGTATGAGTGTTGACTAGGATGGTACAAAATTCTATGTTGTCTCATCCTTGTTCCCTTTATTCTTCCTCCTTTCTAAATAAGCAAATTAAATCATTATTTCTCAGGGAATCTATCCTCAAACACATGGATTGGTCCAAAATTATGAAAATGATAGAAAACTTCATAGCAGAGCTAAGGTGTCATATGAACCTGACCCTCCAGTGAGGAAGCTGAACTTCCAGTGGAAGACAACAAGGAAATAGACCAAAGGAGGCCAGTCCAGCGGAGCAGATTCTTGTCACATAGTGGTAAGATACACAACCAGATTGTCACCAGCCAAACCCCAGGACATTGGCTATGTGCACACAGAGTCTGTAGGATGAAGAGAATGGCTGGGTAAAGTTTAGAAAAATGACATTGCTTCTGTTTCTTGCAGGTTACACAGGAGAAAGATAAGCCCAGACCAAAGCTGGTTTATCTGAAAACGCAGGGAAAGAAAAGGATATCTTTCCCGAGAGAGGAGCTGTGCATCTGTCTGTGCCTCTGACTATACCGAGATCCGAAACAATTAGTGAAGATCCCAGTGCCTTGGAGCCTTTCAGGGCTGGACTGGAATTCTGCACTTAGACACAGTCAACGGGAGTGAGGACGGAGATGGGGCAAAAGATAAGATTGAGGGCAAGGGCCGTCGCCTGTGCCTCTCCCAGCACCTCCTGTAAAGCAGTCACACTAGACAAAGGGACACTCATGTTTATTGTGAAGATGCTGCTGGGAAAAATCAGATTGCGATGGTGTCCCTGGCCAAGCTATCATTCCCAACTGCCTCAAGGCAGAGGGCTCTGAATGGAGAACCCGAGCGAGGCGGGACCCAGAGGCCTGAGAGAAGAGTTTGCAGACTCAGATCTACACAAGATCTTTGTCCCAGGGAGTGACTGGGCAGAGACAGATTAGAGGCAAACTGGTTTTTTTTTTAAAAAAATACATACAACCTACCCCTGGACCCAGAAATACCACTCTTGGGAATATACCCAAGAGAGGCCCCATCATACAACAAAAGTATATGCTCAACTATGTTCATAGCAGCATTGTTCGTAATAGCCAGAACCTGGAAACAACCTAGATGCCCTTCAATAGAAGAATGGATGAAGAAAGTATGGAATATATACATATTAGAGTACTACTCAGCAGTAAAAAACAAGGACTTCTTGAAGTTTGCGTACAAATGGATGGAAATAGAAAACACTATCCTGAGTGAGGTAAGCCAGACCCAAAAAGAGGAACATGGGATGTACTCACTCATATTTGGTTTCTAACCATAAATAAAGGACAGTGAGCTTATAATTCACAATCCTAGAGAAGCTAAATTAGAAGGTGAATCCAAAGACAAACATATAGGCATCCTCCTGAATATTAACCTTCATCAGGCGATGAAAGGAGACAGAGACCCACATTGGAGCACCGACAGAAATCTCAAGGTCCAAATCAGGAGCAGAAGGAGGGGGAGCACGAGCAAGGAACTCAGGACCGCGAGGGGTACACCCACACATTGAGACAATGGGGATGATCTTTCGGGAATTCACCAAGACCAGCTAGCCTGGGTCTGAAAAAGCATGGGATAAAACCGGACTTACATAGCAGACAATGAGGACTACTGAGAACTCAAGAACAATGGCAATGGGTTTTTGATCCTACTGCACATACTGGCTTTGGGGGAGCCTAGGCAGTTTGGATGTTCAACTTACTAAACCTGGATGGAGGTGGGCGGTCCTTGGACTTCCCACAGGTCAGGGAACCCTGATTGCTCTTCAAGCTGATGAGGGAGAGGGACTTGATCGGGGGAGGGGGAGGGAAATGGGAGGTGGTGGCGGGGAGGAGGCAGAAATCCTTAATAAATAAATTTAAAATAAAAAAAATACATACATAACTGTTTGAACCATAAGGTATCATCACCAGTGTGCCAATGGGATGCAGGCTGCAAAGCAGTAGATTCCCCAGTAAGGAACTCTTCTCCTTGAAGGAGAGCAGGCAAGAGAAACTCTTCAGAGAGAAGGAGTAGGGGCTCCTGGAACCTGGGTCTCCGTGCTCTGAAGATGGGGGCTCTCTGTCCCAGTGACACTTGGGCTGTTCCCCTTTCTTTCCTTCTATGGAGGAGGGACTCACAGCAACTATTCTGTTTCTTATCGGTCAGTGAGTGCTGGGAAATACATGCTAAGAATATATCCTAAAATCAAGCCCACCCTCAGGGGCACATGATTCGGGTGCAGAGGCAGCAAACAAGGGGCCGTGGGAAGAGAACTACACACAAAGGAGGGGACAGAAGCTCAGGGAGTGATGGTTTGAACTCATGCTTGTCCGTCAGCATGACTTCATGCTAGAATACAGAAGGAGGGCAGGAGGAGCAGGGATGAGGGAAAAACAGGTGACAGGAAATAATCCACTCAGCTTCCCATCACTGTAGTGAGCACCTAAGATAACAGAAGGAAAAGGTGTTTCGGCTCAGCTTTGATGATGAGATCCATGGTTGGTGGGCACTGCTGCTTCTGGGCCTGTGGCAAATCCATACCTTTTGGGGCAGGGGGCATGGGATGAAGTAAACTACCTACCCCAGGATAGTCAAAATCAAAAACAAGGGGGGAACAATAGGTTTCCCACAATTTCCTTCAAGGTCCTGTGGGGATGGGAGGGGCATCAGATTGAGGAGTCAGGGGTGCTGCGTTTCCTCCCATTCTCCCCACATTTTACCCAAGCATTCCCCACTGTTCTTCCTCTCTGCGAATACCCTACTAACTCACCCTCCCTCTGGGCTCCATCATCTAAAGGCTGAGCTGCTTTCTAGTGTTGCCAAGCTGAGAAACAGGTGACATTTAACCCTTCATCTTTTGGGGGACATCAAGGGGAGACAGACTGGAGACTGGTGGAGATGTAGTTGGTGTCGTCTGGCCTTGTAGGCCAGAGAATTTTGTCCATGTTTGCTTTCCTTAGCACACCCCCAGCTTGGGAAGGAAAGGAGAAAACCTTGGGGAAAGTGAAAGTAGGTCTTCTGCTAAGGCCTCCCTTGACCCTGAGGCTTCCTGCCCCTTGAGAAAGCTCTGCAGCAGAAGGTCAAAGCTGGCAGTCCAGGAAGATTCCTTCAGATAAAGACTGGGCCCTGATAAGCGTACTTCCTCCTGGCCTTCTGGGAACACTCCCTTCCCAGAACCCAGCTATTGCCCCCCCCCCCCCAGCTCAAGGCTAGAAGAAAACACTTTCCCTGGGGCCATTTTTGCTCCTGGATTTCTGTCCCCTCCCCATCATTATACTAGAGAAACTGGAGGTGAGTGCTGGGTCAACCACACCATTTAAAACGTGCCTCAGAGACACATACTTCTCTGTCCAGTTTCAACTGAAAAGAGTATAGATGTGTGTTTCCCTAGAAAAGAGGCTACCCAGAGAACGGAAGTCTCATAAAGATAAAAACTAGTAGAAAACTCTGCCTGGAGCATTTATAAAATCTGTTCTAAAAGCACTTACCAGCCAGCTAAAGAAGGAGTCCCTTTGCACAAATGCATAATGTACGACTGAGAGACTTCTTTACCAGAACCCCAAGGTCTCCAACAGGGGTGTGCTTCAGAAGGGAAAGCAAAGTCCCCCAAAAAGGGAGGAGGAGAATGTGCCCAAGCCCCAGCATTTGGAGGTTTGCATCAAAAGACAAACTAGGCATATCCAGGGGCTTGCAGCTAGAAGTGGGTCCTCCAGCTACAGGTTGACTGTGCAGGCCATGAGATGGGAGACACCCGAGTTCCTGAGGCTTCTGCAGGAAGGAAGGGAGACTGAAGGCTTCCACACTCTGTAGTCTGTTTGTAAGACTGGAGCCAGAAACTCTTATACTGGGGCACTTTTGGAAGGAGAGGGGATCTCCTCATAGCCTCTCGCTCTTCTGGGGTCTCCTCTTGTGTATGGAAGGAAAGGCGAGCTCATTGAGGAGTATTAAATAACAAAGACAAAGGAGGCAGGGGCATCTGGGACAGCCACAACCGCAAAAAGGACCTTTCGTCTCTTTGGGAAGCTGGCATTTCTCGGTGCCCACTCTGCTAGCCTCTGTGTGACTCAAGTGTTTGTTACTCCGGTTACCAACTGTATTGTCAATTTGATACAAACTTGAGTCACCTTGGAAAAGGAACCTCGACTAAAGAATTTCCTTGATTTGCTTAGTCATGTCTTTGAGCCAGTTTTTATTGCTAGTTGATGTAGAAGGGCTCAGCCCACTATGGGAGGCACCACCCCTAGGGAGGTGGGCCTGGGAGGTATAAGAAAGCTGGCCAAGCAAGGGATCATGGGAGAGCAAGCCAGTAAGTACAGTCCCCCACGGAGTTTGCTTCGGTTCCTGCTTGAGTGCCTGTTCTGATGTTCTTCAGTGGTGGACTGTAACCTGGAAATATAAACCAAATAAACCTTTTCCCTTCAAGTTGTTTTTGATTGCAGTATTTGTCCCAAATAACCAAAAGCCAACTAAAACATCATCCCTAACAAATAACCAAAATCCAACTAAAACATCATCCCCAACAAATAACCAAAAGCCAACTAAAACATCATCCCCAACAAAGGTGGGTGATACCTGACTTTTATTCCTTCTTTCTAGTGGTGTAAAAACCATGAAGGCTTGTGGTAATTAAGAAATTACCTTAATGAGGTCTCGTGTTCTAGCACAGGTTGATAGCTGTAGGGGCAGGCTAGCCTGGTCTACACAGTGAGTTTCAGGCCAACCAGGGCAACTGGTGAGCCCTGTTCTAGGAGAGAGAGAGAGAGAGAGAGAGAGAGAGAGAGAGAGAGAGAGAGAGAGAGAGAGAGATTTTTAAAGAAAGAGCCAAGCGAGCAAGAGAGATTCTTGCAAAGAGAAGTGGGAAGCCACAGGAAGCATCGAGGTGGGTGTCCTCATAAACCTGTCTTTAATCCCAGATTCTAGAGCTGGGGCAGACAGTGTCTCCTTCCCTGTGACCTAGGAGAGCAGCACAGACAGGCTTTGATTGGCCCACAAGTGAACATGGTCCACACTGCATGGAGTCTGCCAGACAAATAGCCCGGAACTGGTGAGCCAGAGCAGCCTGAAGGAGACTGGGAGGACTCCGGATCCGGGTCTGGGTCTAGGCTCTCTTTTGCTCTCCCTACTGCCTCTCCTTGCTAATTAGTAATTCATCGATGACAACACAGAAACACAGCTTTTCTGTCCCCTGCACTGAGAACCACGGTAAGAAATGACAGTAGTGCAAAGGGAAAAGAGGTGATGGGCGCCTGACCCAGCCTGTGTGTGCTGGAACGGGGCGTCTGGGAGATGCCAGAGGGGACAGGGCCCCAGATAAGGGCTTGGAAATGGGGGTGAAGTGCGTATGTGTGTGTGTCTGTGTGTGTCTGTGTGTGTGTGTATTGGGGTGTCCTTTGAGAAAGTCTGACCTTAGCTATTCCCTTTAACACTACTCTGCCCAGGGTCATGTAGGTGGTGAGCGAGAGGAAACACATTAGAAGCTCCAGTTTGTGAGCCTGAGGCATCCTGAGGCCACCCTGGACCTTGTCTTTATTACACGCCCTTTTCACTCCCCTGGCTCTGCAGCTCCCCAGCCGGAGAGGTGGGTGCTCACACCCTATGTTGAGTGTGCACTGGTGATGTCCTTTCTACAACCCCTCCTTCAGCAGCCGGAGAGCTGCTCACCCGTCAGCTGATACCACGACTCAAATTTGATGTCTTCAAAACTACGAACGAGTTTTATGAGCCTGCACAGACTCCTTCGCATATGCAAAGCCCTCTCCTCAGACCACACATAAAATTCTCCTTCTTCCTTAGATTCAATAAAAAGCTTGGGCCTCTTCTTGATGCCGAGGGCCTAAGGATCAGGTTCTTGCCCTTTGTTGGGGTCAGAGGTAGGAACTCCTGGGGCACCTGTCCTTTGAGTCACCCCATATCCTCCACAAGCTATTCTCCAGGATTTGTTCAGTAAAGTGAGCCACCCATGTCTTTAAAGGGCACCTGTGTAGCTGGGAATCAGGCGGGGCCCAGAAGCTTCTCCGCACGTGTACAGGTACACAGGAACCTGTGCGCTCACCTGCAACTCACAAGAAAAGCCGTGCCCTGAGGGCTTGGGTGTTGGCTTTTCTGCCTCATGCCAGTGAGAAATGCCTTTTTTGTTTTTTCCCTATTAAAATAGCCCGACAACAAACAATATTCCCTTAGCCTCCCTCTTCTCCTTTGTACCAATTATCCAATTGCATCAGGCTATGAAATCAACTTTTCACCAGTTAGATGAGACATAGTCACCATCTGCCTTCGGGATCCCTACCAGCCTGATTTAGGTTCTGGCAAATCCTTTTGCATCCACTTTGTCTGTTTGTTTCTTTGTGCAACGCAGAGATCATTCTGTCCCCAGCACAATGGTGGGCATGTCCAGTCAGTCATTTCCTGAGTTTATGAGTGTAAGATTGGATTGAGTCCCCTGTGATAGCCTTGTGGAAGAATCCAGACCTTCCAGTATAGCACAGAGTGGGGCTGTGGGGCTGGGGCGGGAGGAGAGAGGTGAAGATGGCTTCAGCGGGGACCAGGTGCATCTTCAGACAGCTGGGGCGGGTAGAGCGTACCCCAGAGCTACCCTCGGGTGGAGAAAGAGATGAAAAAGGAGTAAAGAGAAGCAACCATGCAGGAACCTCCCAAGCCTCATGCATGGCTGGGCAAACACTCCACCGCTGAGCCACATCCCAGCCAGAGGCAGGATTCTCTGAAGGACACACAGACCTTGGCCATTCCTCTGTGCCAGCCAAATGTACAGCCGCTTGTGCAGGGTTCAGCCCAGATCTGCCTCTAAAGTCCAGATAAAGGGGGGGGGGGAGGAGTCTCAGGTGAATCTCCTTAGATTTCAGGAGCCAGGGGGAGGAGGGATGCTTGAATAGGATTTCGGAATTCAACACACACTGTGACATTTCTATCAAGAACTACTGGCCTACCAGGTGATGAGTCCATTCCTTGGCTTTAGCTATTTCTTTCTAATCCTCTCCTCTCTCAACATGGGGACAAAAGAGAGCATTAATTAGAGGGAAATTGTTGGTCGTCTGGGGAATTTCCCATCTCAAGGAAGATCTGGCTTCCTACAAAGATTCCTGTAGACAGACGGGCCGCTGTGGCTGCGCCTGCATCATTCATTAGGCGTGTGGGAGGAGTTGTCTAAGAGAGGAGGGCAGAGGCTACCGCAGAATTCTTGTTTTATAGTAGCCCGGGGCTGAATTTTGAATGAACAGATTTCTCGTAACATATCCACCTCTTCTACAAGAGAGAGGGACAGAGATGGCGAGTTAAGAGAACCGTATTATAATAAAGCGGCCTCACTCAGTTTCCATAAAGCTTTAGAAACAGAGACAACCAAGTTACTAAGCCATTCTATCCTCAGGGAAAGGCAAAGGCAGGTCAACTCTGAGCATGCTCAGAATATCTTTCACTGTTCCTGTGCCGCGGAGACAGAGTTCAGGGAGAACAGGGAATGAGGAAAAGTTCACTTGTGGTTGCAAACCCCAGAGAAGTGGGTGCTGTAGACAACGCCCCCAGAGCCAAAGATCTGTCCCAGGTAAGATAAGCCAAGACAGCTGTGGAGGACTTCAGCCTGGGAAGGAGGAAGTGGGGAGAGAAGGAAGTCAGCCTACACTGAAGCTTCCCCAAAAGGGAGGGACCTGGCCAAGCATTCCTTAGGCGGGGGTGGGGGGGTTGGGGGGGAAACCTTGCTTTCTCTGGGAGAAGCTGAACAAGAGGAAGCTAATTAGATAAAAATTGAGGAAGCTGTGGACTACAGGCCAGCTGAGAATAATCTAGACTCCACTATCAATCATCGTAAACCAGCGATCACTTAGAATCTTCGATGCCACTCTCGGCCCCAAGAGCAGGTAGGGTGGACTAGGGTGGGACCAAGGCTGTTGTGCTCCTTCTCACAGAGAAAGAGGGAGTGACTGCCAGGCAGATAAGCTGCAGGAACCCAAAGATGTGTGTACCTCCTTCCGCTGGAAAAGAGCAAGGACCCTGTCACTCATTTGTCAATAATACTGGCATTTTCTTATTATTGTTCCTGGAGTAGGGACTTTACAACAACTTTTAAAAAAGATTTTCATAGATGTCGGCTTTGTTGTTCCATCTAGACTGGAACCCTCTTGAGACCCTGTAGCACATAGCATATCACAGCCTATTTCCCCATCCATTCACCCACCAATGTGACACTTCTCCCTTCCTCTACTCTACCTGCTGCACAGAAGAGAATAGCCTTCAACACCCGGTGCTTGTGTGGTATAAACCTAAGTGTGTGTGTATTAGAGACAGTGCAGCCAGATGCCTGTCATCTAAAGGTGGGTGTGAACATCTTGGAGTCACAGAATAGTCAAAGATGGTAGCTGGGAAGAACATAGACACTAGAGTGGAAAAAAAATGGCATTTAGAACCTATCTTTTCTGTTTAGTAACAATGAGACCTCTGTGGGTTATTTAAACCTCACTGCAATAAAAAAAAATAAGCAGGACCTCTTTCAGAAAGGTAAGCAGACTATTAAATGGTATAACACATTAACACACTCATCATAGGGTCTTACACGTACAGTGCTCAAGAAATAATACAGGGAAGAGAGAGAGAGAGAGAGAGAGAGAGAGAGAGAGAGAGAGAGAGAGAGAGAGAGAAAATGAGAATTTTCTACCCTCCAGTCTCTTGATCTTCCCCCTGAAATGACTTAACAAACATTTCCTTGGGGCATTTTCAAAGTGAAGTTGGCCTGGGTGGATGGGTGAGCGCCCAGGAATCTGATGAGGGCAAGTGCCCGGGAGCTTGTCTTTGACCAGTGCTGACCTTGGTTTCCAACTCAGGAGTTCTTTCTCATCTGGAACCAACAAGGAGCTAAAGCCACTCACTCCCCAAGTATGACTGTAAAAGCTACCTTAGCTGCACCAGTAGGCAGCAGCCACAGGCTGAGGCTTGTCTTCCCAAGTGCAGTGTTCTGCTTGTTGGAGAGAGCTGGGAAGTCACTGCGTGCATGGCCACATACAGCCCAAGATGGCAGACACTTCCATCAATCCAAGATCCTGCCCGAGGATGCTGCCTGAGCCGGGCTCATGCTGGGTCTCAGTGGAAACAGATGTCCTTACCTTCCCCTCTCAACTGGCTAATGAAGGCTGGAGAGGGGGCTCAGTGGTTAAGAGCATTGACTGCTCTTTCAGAAGTCCTGAGTTCAATTCCCAGCACCCACATGGCAGCTCATAACTGTCTAAAACTTCAGTCCCAAGGGACCCAATACCCATGGCAAAACATCAGTGCACATAAAATTTTTAAAAAAATGAGTTAATGAAGAAGTCTAGTGACAAGCTGTATGAGGGTAGACTGCAGAGCCGAAAATGCTTACCTGACTAGCCACCGAGCAGCTCCCAGGCGGGGGATTTGGCCGGAGAGCAGTACATGGGATCAGCAATCCCTCTCCTCCTGCTTCCAGTTCCAATTAGGAGATCAGGAGATGCTCATTGCTTGCCCAGGTCACCTCTTCCGCTAGAGCAGTATCTTACGGTCTCTGAAGGACTTCCTCATGCATGTCTCCAGTTAGTATTCATAATCAACTTTTTTAAAAACAAATTTTAAGAAAATAAACTCATGGGCTGGGAGATGGCTCAGTTTATAGACTCCTTTCTCTGCAAGCATGAGAGTCTGCATTAAAAACCAGAACAGGAGTGATGGTGTGTGCCCATGATCTCAGGGCTGAGAGGGTAAGGACGGGTGGACCCTGAGACTCACTGGCCAGCCAGCTTGGTCTTCTTGGCAAGTTCCAGGACAGTGAGTCTCAGCGAACAAGAAGAATGGCCCTTGAGGAGTAACACCTGCAGCTGGCCTCTGTTGCCCACATACATGCACACTCTCCCACACAAGAATAGCCACATATGGAGGCTTTTCCACAGTAACGTATGTACACACATGCATGCGAAAAAGGAAAAGAAAAAATTGTTCTTAAGATATTTCACCTGTGGCACAAGATGGACCAGGCATTCTTTCTTTTCCCACTATAAGGAAAGAGGAAGAAGGGACCGGCATGTGGCCGGTGCTCAGATTGCTGATAGTAGAGGCAGAGTAGGGAAAGTAATGCGGACACTTTGGAAGTTCAGGGCAGCAAGTGAGCAGTCCAGAGAAGTGGACACAGAAGCAAAGAGCAAACAAGGCCTTCGGAGGGCCGTGGGGTTAAGTTAGTCACGGTTCCGTTCTTAATACAGGAGACAAAATCCCAACTGCAAGCGGCAGCCAAGAGACTAGTGTTGGGAACGGGCATGAGAATGTGAGATGGAGCGCAGATCAGAACTCACTGTCAGCTTTGTTCCCATGCAGACACAGGCTTACATTCCACAGGTTTGCTCAGCTCGGCCCCAAGATTCTCCCCCAAAACTCTGACCACCATGGCAATTGTGCTTCACTGTTGTGGGCTTGGTTTTACAGGCGCGGCTATGAGCCAATCACTAGGACTACTCTGATTGGCCAACTGTGATCCTAGGTTTACCCACAAGGCCAAAGGATGAAGTCAGTGTCAAAATCAACCTGATGGGGACTGGGGTTCCACAACTTTCGAAAGTTGGAGTGCTATAAATCAATACGATGGAAGGGCTGGACAAAGAGGAAAGCAGTCGCCCAGGCTGGGCTGACTGTGCTCCTTTCGGCACCATTGGATGGGGGCTTCACTGGGGCTGGGCTGGCTGTGGACTCCCTGTCGGCACTGTTGGGTGGGGGCTACATTGATGAAAGGCTGATGCTGGGCTGTAAGGAAGCACTAGGCGGGGAGCTGCAAAGTCCTTGCTATAATTCCAGCTCTCTCTCTCAAACTACTGATGTGACTTTGAACGAGTCATTGAGGTTCCCTGGGCCTTAGTGTCTCCGATGTAACAGAGAGCAGTAATTTGAATAATAGTAATGGCAAAAGCTCCCCTGGTTGCAGCGAGGATCATGATGTGATCCAATTGGATGAGATCATAGGCAGAAAAGCCTTTTGAAATGCTAAGTGCAAAAGTTTTATAAATATCAGGGTGTGTTTGAGGCAAGAAAATATCGTCAGCAGAGACAGAGCGGGATAAGTAGTGTGTGGATGAAGAATAGTAAGCAGGTTGGGCGTGGAGGGGGGAGCCAGGGTCAGGGAATGGAAAATTGACATGTCGTTACCCCACACAGCAAGGCTGAACTGTGGTCACCTTCAGAAGTCCTGGTCCGCTATCTTTGGGTGGGACTGAAGAGAGCTCTCTTTGTTATGGCTGCAAGGTGATGTTTCTGAAGGAGTCATTCCGCTTACTGAGGACTCTCCCAGGGAACAGACAGCCGGCTCTCCCAGTGGGGTGACACCAAGGTTGGCTGTGCCCCTGGTCAATATTTGGTTTCTGGGAGGCCCTTGTCCCTGTCCCCAACCAAGGAATCACAGCAACAGGTGGAGAATGGCGCCTTGGGGAAGGCCAAGGTCCTGGAGGGTGGGGCAGGGAGCTGAGGAGGAGGAGGATTAGGAAGTAGCAGGTGGGACTCAGACAGTTAAGGCTTTCCTGTGTGATCAGCCCTGATTAAGGAAAATCACTTGAACTCACTATCCCCGTGAGTTCAGCCCTTCCCAGTGAGCGGAGCTGCATCTGTGCCCTGTCAGAAGGGTTGCTGAGTGTGCCAGCAGGCATGGGGAGGGAAGAACTCTTTAGACTGGGTGTTTCGTGACTGTTACTGGGAACCTTTGGTAACAGTTTCTCAAACTATTTGAGGTTTTTGTTTGTTTGCTTGCTTGCTTCTTGAGTTGGTACGTCTGTCTGCCTCTCTACTATGCCCAAGGGACAGCAGTTGGAAGTGAGAACAATGTGCACCCAGAGAAACATGCCTGCCACTTGCCTTGTTTGACTCCTGAGTCCCACAGCCCCTGGCTTACTGTGTGGGATTCCAGATGGAAATAGGATTGGTGGGGGGGAGGCGGGGGGCGGGGGGCTACCTACTGACTTGCTTAGAGCCCTTAACAGTTTACAGAAGAGCCTCAAGTCATTTCCCTTACGTGAGTTTCCCCACCCTGCTGGCAGACAGAATTGACTATAGCAGCTCAGAAAGTCTGTGTCATTTGCTCACACTTCCAACCGCCACGACACAGGACAGTAAAGACCTCTGCAAACTCCCGGGCTCTCTACTGGATTGCTGTGGAGATTGAAACACCACCTCCTCTCAGCCCAGGCTGGTGGTGTCCTGGAATGCCCACCAGGCCCTTGCAGCCACGTCTCTGTGGCTGGGGAATGATAGACAGGGTCAGGAGGCATGCATTTCAATGTATTTCAGCTTATCCAAAAGTGCTCTGGGTAATGACTTAGACTTTAGGGTTGCCATCTCAGAATGGCAGGGCACTGTCCATGCAGACCACCTACAGCCTTGCTGACATCCTTTTAAGATGCCCATGATGTCCCCAGAGAAGACCATAGCCTTCTGTTTGCTGTTCTTCTACCTCCTCAGCCCTTACGGGGACGTTTCCTTCAGCCCTAAGAGAGAGGGAGGTGACTGCATCAGGCTGAATCCGGGCTGCCTGTGACTTTAGAACTCTTCTGTGCTGTGGGACTTGGTCCCAGGTAGGTTTGCCCAGAGACCATTTTGCTGGAAGGATGAGCAACAGGAAAGGAGCTTCGCCACAGGTGAGCTCGCCACAGGTGAGCGAGAAGAGAGACAGCCAGCTCAGGGGCTTTTAAATGTAAAGTGCTCTCCTGAGAGTGCGCACAGACCCGATTCCAGGGAGATCAAAGTCGGGAAATGCGTGCTCCTCCAGAATCAAAGGCTCCTTGCTCTCAGGAGCAGACAGCAAAGATCCCAGAGCAAGAAGAGCCAAGCCGAACAATGGAGAAGGGCTGCCCCTCCCCCAGGCCAGAGGGGGCCTGGCCTTGTCTGCAAACACCTGCACCTGGGCTGCACCTGCCAGGCAGGACTGACCTGGAAGCAGCCAAGTGCACCTGCTCTTTTGATTTCCCATCATTCACCTAGGTGGGGATGGCTCCACGGATTCTTGCACGGCCCCCTTCCCTCCCTTCTGCTCATGGTTGGCTGAAGGGTGTGGTGGCGGGGGGGGGGGGATGGCAAGGTTTGGTGAGCACTGTAGATTGAGTCCTTCTGCCTTATTGACTCTTGGGAAGCTGTGGGCTCAATTGGGACAAAGGGTGGGACTTACTCCACATTCAAGAGTGAACCATCCGTGTGGCTTTTACTAGAAGACAGAGGAAGGAACCCGAATCTCCTACAG
>NC_022013.1:76518361-76524466 GCF_000317375.1 Microtus ochrogaster
CCAACTACATAAAACCTGAATCTCCTACAGCCCTAAGTTCCAACTAGATTTTTTTGATGCATCAAGAAAAGTGATAACTGTGGGTGTATTTCAGTAGTATAGAGCATAGAGCCTGGGTTCCATCCCTAATATAAGAGAAAGAGATAGGAAAGAAAGAAGGAAGGGGGGAGCAGGGAGGGAGGAATAGAGAGAGGGAGGAAGGAATTGAAGCTAAAATGGCCGCCCTGAGCATTGCACTCAATCCTCACCTGCATAGGTGACCTCAGACGTCATCTATCCTTAATTCTCGCACCAAGGCGTGAGGTACCCTGTCCCATCACCAAGGTGACCTGATAGCCTTGATTCCGCACTCTCTGGCATCTCCTAGGCCTCTGTCTGTTCACCTTGCTCTCTGGGTAGGCTGTGCTTTCCACCTGCACCCCCTGCCCCCCCCCACCGTGAGCACCACCCCCTCTGGTAAAGCCAGGAGAGAAGGTCTTCCCTTTGTCTCACTGTGCTCTGATCTCATCCACTCCGGGCCCTGTGTCTGCATCTCCCCCCCCCTCCCCCGTCTCAAGCTAATTCCACTCTGTCTGGCCTCCTCTACTAAAGCTGTTTTGGCAAAATCGCTGTAAACTTTCACTGCAAAGTTCAAATCTTCGTCACATAGGACTTCTTTGCTGCCACATAAAAGATGCTGTCATACTTAAATTCTTAATTTAAATCAACATGTTCAATGACAAAGTCCTTGGCTTTGTGATTTCTCTGATTATTACCCCTTCATCTGATTTGTGGGGGTCCCGTATCTCTACACCCCTAAAATACGGACATTCTATGTTTTTCTGGATACTTTCATAGAGGGGATAATTTACCTTGTGTTTCAATTTCCACATATAGCCTAAGAGTTTCAAATCATTATTTCCCCAAACTTCTGAGCCTCATGCTACATAACCAACAATGGCTAGGTAATAAATAAGACGGCTCATACCCATCACCATATCTCAGACAGCACTTATTAGGCCATTTCTGTCACAGTTGTTGCCTTTTCCACCCATGCTGTCCTCAGAACAGAAGCATGAGGCTTCATCTATCTCCCTCCACCAAAATGCTGTCGCCCCAAAGCCCCACCACTAACACCTCTTTAAAAAGGACCCCCAAACCTGTGGCACCCTCTCCATCTTCTCACCCAGCTCTAATGCAGTTCCATGTCCTCCCCCCCCCAAATAGTGCAAACTCCCTGCTAGACTGATCTGCTTTCAATCTTGTCTCCCTCAAGACCACATTTAAAGAACTATCAAGAAATTCCACTTAATGCTAATCACACATCCCCACTTTGAATTCCCTATCCTCAGTCAGACAGGTCCCTACAAATCCCCAGTTCTGGTGTTTAAGATGCCACCATCCCCGTGTGCACCTAATCTCTTCTTTTGGGACCAGTTTTTATTTGTAGTTTAGTCTTTTATCAATGGATGGCAAGGGAAAAACTGAAGACAGAAGCTTGAATGAGAAACCATGAAAGAGTACTGCTTGCTGACTTGCTTGTAGGCTCATATTCAGCTCCTTTTCTTAGATAGCCCAGACACACCTGCCCAGGAATTGATCTGTCCACAGTGGTCTGGACCTTCCTACATCATATGCAATCAAGAAAAAACAATTCTCATTTGTGGTTCCATTTCCTCAGGCATGTCAAGTTGACAACCAAGATTAGCCATCATCACAAGCCTACATTCTTGTCAACTTGATACACAAACATATGGCTGGCAAACTATAAACTTTCCTTTCTTGTTTGTCTCCAAGATCTTACATTAATCTTTTTTTTTTATGAGACAGGGTTTCTCTGTAGCTTTTGGTTCCTGTCCTGGAACTCGCCCTTGTAGACCAGGCTGGCCTCGAACTCACAGAGATCCACCTGCCTCTGCCTCCCAAGTGCTGGGATTAAAGGCGTGAGCCACCACCACCCGGCTTCTTACATTAATCTTGCAATACAAAATAGTTCAACTTTAAGAATCCCACAGTCTATTAAAAACCCCATCACTTACAAATTCAATTTCTTAGTAAGTCATTTCAGATT
This sequence comes from Microtus ochrogaster, assembly GCF_000317375.1. NCBI lineage: Eukaryota > Metazoa > Chordata > Mammalia > Rodentia > Cricetidae > Microtus > Microtus ochrogaster. The sequence continues at coordinate 76,520,412 of NC_022013.1, forward strand.
GAAAGAGGATTATTGATACCAAGTATGCTCAGAGCAGCTAACATCTTTTTTACTTCTCTGACTGACATTAGGCCCTTGCTAGTTCTGTGGCCCAGTGGTCGGGTCCTCTGGGGCCAGGGAAATCTACTGTGGATAAAAATGTAAGCACAGAAGCAATGACCTCTGCAGAAGCTGCACAAGGATAGAGACATTGATTGCAGAGAGGTAGAGTTGGAAGTAGGAGATCCCTCAAGGTTGATGGAGTTTCCGTTCTCTAGAAGCAATGATGGCTGAAGTTTCCATGTGATTACACTTTGGGGCAAAATGAAGAGAAACTGGATTCTCAAGAGTAAATTCATTCATGGGTCACCAGCACCCTGTGACTCCTGTACCACTGTCACGTGTCCTGCATGTGACTCCACGAGAGATCTTGCAAGCCGTGTGTCTAACACCGTGTCAAGACCTTTCAGGGAATCCCTTTAGCTGTCAGGAAAAGTTATAAACTCAGCTAAGCCTACAGTTCCCATCTTCCTTTCCTCATAGACACGTACTCCAACTAAACAGAAACTCATCCCACCCCCTGGCTGCAAGTCTGGACCTCTGTGACATTGCGCTATACTAGTCTCTTCTCTAGAACACCTTTCTTCTCGCTTCTGCTAAATGCCCGCTTTAGCATCCTTTAGTCCCATAGAATATTAGCACCCTGTGTCCCCAATGCACCAGGTCCCTCCCCTCGGCACCAGTTACATGCTATTGAAATTGCTAGTTACTAGTCGGTCTCCTAAAAAGGGCTGCAGGAGCCCTTGGGAGTATTGAGAAAGGTGTCTCCCGCTGGAGATGATCTACAAACAAATCTCCCATAGCAACTTCTGCCCGGGAAATGGAAAAGAAAGAAATTGCCAATGTGGGAAAAGAGGAAGAGACACAGACCCCGTAGTGCTCCATGGTTGAGTTGAAAGTTGAGATTTAATTTACTGATAAGATGGCTACACATTCCCCCACCCCACTCCCCCATGGGTGCCCTCACACTCAAGGCTCTCCACACCACCCATTACCCAGCTTCCCATTTCCCCCGTCCTCTTAGATGAGAGTAATGGGTTTGGTCTGTGTCTCAGTCCTCAGAAGTGAAAGTAGAACCAGCAGTAGATCAGATCTCCATCTGGTTTCCTTGCTGTGCACCGGCTCACCTCCCCTACACCGGGTCCTGTCCCTGTGATCAGGGCTTAACCCATGTCAGGGAATTGTCCTCCGATCTGAGCTGATCCTTCTGCTAATATAAAGTGGCAGCTTTTAAATAGAGAAGCTTCCAGTTGTCACTTCCAATCATAGGCTCTGTTGGGGGAGACTTAGAGAGACTTAATCGTCTTAAGAAAACAAACAGAGGCCTTTCTGCCAAAGAGCGGAATGCCCACAGATAGACAGAAAGACAGACAGGAGACAGGACCAAAGCTGGCGTGCCCAAGATCCTTCCTGTAATCCACCCCACACTATCCCAGCTCTTATGGAGCAGGTCCTGGCGCACGAAACTGACAATGCTGACAAGTCCCTCATCCTTTCTGATTAGCATCGCCTGCTTTCTCCCTCTTGCTGGCTGTCTCCCTGTGGGCATCTGACCACTTTAAAGGCACAAGGTATCTGCTGCTAATCCCTAAACAACTCTCCCTCCTCATCTCAGCTGACCTCAGGCCATTAAAATTTAGAATGTGACAGACGAAGCGGGAGACCCCGACCCTGAGAAGCCCAGTCTAATGCCTTCATTTTGTAAGAGCGGAAGGAAGTCCAACCAGGGAGGGGAATAGAGATGTTGGTAACAGACTCCTGGGCAACTCCAGTTGTCGTCTGCTGCACCACGGCTCCTCAGCTGCCTACTCACCTGCATCTCCAGGGTCCGTGTATGTTTGTATGTGCGCGCGCACGTGTGTATGTGTGTGCAGGTGTGCTTGCCCGTACAAACCCACATGGGGGCCAGAAGTTGAGATGCTAAGATGCTTTCCCAACCACTCTCCACCTTAGTTTTTACTTTTTTTTTTTTTTGGTTTTTTGAGACAGGGTTTCTCTGTGGTTTTGGAGCCTGTCCTGGAACTAGCTCTTGTAGACCAGGCTGGTCTCGAACTCACAGAGATCCACCTGCCTCTGCCTCCCGAGTGCTGGGATTAAAGGTGTGCGCCACCACCGCCCGGCTTCTCCACCTTATTTTTTGAGGTGAACCTGTAGATTGACCTTTTGTAGACTGGTTGGCCATAGTCACATGACCCACATGTCTCTGCCACTGACATATAGATACATATCAACTTTTTCCACGGATTCTAGGGAATCCAAACTTGGGCCCCCAAGCTTGCACATCAGGCTCGCTACCACTGATCAACCTTCCCAGTCTTCTCGTGGAGGTTCTGAAAAAGTCTAGATTGGCTATCAAGGATCCCAGGCCCTAGAGTTCTATTTGTGGCTTTTAGATATCACTGGCTTTATGAACTCCCCATGAGAAAAAATTCTGACTCAGAGTTCAGACTCAATAAATACTCCATGTTTGTCTCCAGCTCCTCTCCCAGCCTCTGTCCATACCGAGTGAGTGCATAATTGGGTATGAGGGGCGTGTAACTGGGAAGCGGGCTGAGTTACGAACTGAACGATGGGAACGGATTCGGTAAGAGACTGTCGCTCAAGCTAAGAACTCCAGCTAGGAATTCCTATTTCTTTAGAAGAAGTTGGTTAGAGTGTTCACATTCATGCCACCAATCCTTATCGCTGGGGGCTGGGGAGGAGGGGGGCTGGGGCAGTGGTTTCAACCTCATGTTGTGTGACCCCCAACCATAAAATTATTTTGATACTTCATAACTGTAACTTTGCTACTGTTGCGAATTATAACATAAGTACTGATGTGTTTTCTGATGGTCTTGGGTGACCCCTGTGAAAATGTCTTTAGACTCTAAATGGGGTCATGACCCACAGGTTGAGAACCTCTGTACCAGGGGTTTGTGAGTTGTACAGTAAGTTGTGAATAGTCGGGCTCCTGATGTCTGGGATGAGAATTCCCTTCCAATCTTTTCAAAGGCGTGCTTCTGAAGTTTCTGACACACCAGCCTCTGGAAGGCGAACTGAAGCACAGGGTGTCCTGTAGGTTCTGTTTACAGTGGCTGTTCTAGATGTGTTTGAAGTAGACATGGAAACTCTGAATCCAAAGGTAAGGAGAGTGCCAGAAATAGATATGGCCTAACAGGACAAAGACATCGTGAGTTAGCCAGTCTCTAAGAGGACAGCTGGGCAAATGCCCTAAAGCAGGGCCGGCCGCACCCGGCAGATCACGAGGCTCACCCAAGGGCTTGGTAAAGGCATAGACCCTCTGAGTCACCCTCTCCAAGGGTGGCGTCTGAGCATCTGCATCATTTGTGAGCCCTGCCCCCCAAGGCATTTCTGTGGCCTGCTCAGGTCTGTCCTTTCTGCATGAGGAAGCCTTCAATCTGAGCTCGAATCTCCATGCATGAGTTCAGTTTTAGGCACAATGAGACAACTGACTTTATCCAGTCACCCCACGGCCCTGAGCCTGCCCTCTCACCTATAAAGAACCCTTAAAAGGTGACCATAAGCATGAGCAGAAAGCAAGCCCCACCCCATCCCCACCACTAGGAGCTTTTTGAGTTGGAGGGTGGGCTTCAGAGGCTTGATGGAATTGGGCAGTGGGGGGGGCTTTGTTCTGCTCTTCCCTATTCTGGTCTCTTCAGGATAAATAACTGGATATAAGGGGACCCCCAGGAGAGCTTTCCCTTCGTAATGTGTGTTGCAGGGTCAAACAGCAAGGCAGAGATGCTGTGGACTTCCACTCTAGGAACTCGATGGCCCTTACACCTGCTTTACTCACTGTATGGTCTGGCACAATCCTCTGGGCTTTTTGAAAAATGGGGATAAAGCCGTTTTGTGTCCTTCAGTCCTCTCTGAGAGTCCAGGATGAATATAACCCAGCAAACTCCACCTATACCATGTTTAAGTGGGTAGTGATTGAATGTGGTCCACATCAGCCCCTGGGAAGTGGCTCAGGTGTGCTCCCGTGGTCCACATCAGCCCCTGGGAAGTGGCTCGGG
>NC_022013.1:76524566-76534632 GCF_000317375.1 Microtus ochrogaster
GGGTGTGCTCCCATGGTCCACATCAGCCCCTGGGAAGTGGCTCGGGTGTGCTCCCGTAGTCCACATCAGCCCCTGGGAAGTGGCTCGGGTGTGCTTCCTTCCATAGTCCTTGCAAAGGTGTTGTGAGGGAGTTCACAGGTAGGGGAGAGAGGCTTACGGAAGCCAAGTAACTGGATGTCCCAATGATGCAGTCCGTGATATGGTGTCCATGTCCCACTGGCCAGGAGGGCTAAATACTTTCTCCCAAGTTCAAATAACAGATGTGAACCCACTTTATGGAGCCGATACCTGAGTTTTCTGCCTTTCCCCACAGCAGGACTTAAAACGTGGACACTGGCAGAGACAAGAGCTCAGTCTGTAAGACCGTGCCATTGAGAGTCTGTTTCTCATCAGATTGTATTTTAGGCACTTAATGCTATATGCTCATTATTAAATAAAACAGGAAGTTAAAATAACATTTTTGTCCAAGCTTCAATATGGCTGCTAGACTTTAGGGCTGGACGTGCAGGTCAGCGGCACTGCACTTGTCTAGTACCCATGAGCCCCTGGATTTGATCTCAATAATTTGATCTAAATAAATAGCAATAAGTGAAGGTAATTGTAAACCTGTCTCCCTTGAGGAAAGCGAGCTGTGTATGAATCCACGCAGATGGCAGAGGCAGTGATAGACTCACACTATAAAGTATATCCTTTGCTCTTTACAAAGTTTTCCTTGAATTGGTTTGTTTTCATTTCATCAAATGATTGAAAAGGAGACCTGAGATTGGAAGACAAAGGCAGAGAAAGTCCACGTTAAAGAAAGAGCAACAAGAGTGTCTCCACCTAGCCCCAGAGTCTGGAAAAGATGGCATTGTGTTTACCCAAAGGAATCTCATGATCTACAACTCTTTGGGGAGCCCAGCTTTCACAAAGAAAGCGTGAAGCTTCCTGGTGGTGAATGGGAGGTTACAATTGAGCCTCAAAGGGCTGGATCGGTGCCTGTTCCATGAGAAGCCGAAGGAGATGTGAACAGCCGCCATCCATCCCCTGGGCCCAATCCCGTCTTCCCACTCCCAGGCTGGCTGGCCCAGCGCAGAGATCTGTTTCACAAGAACCTGAAAAGCTGCCAAAGCCATCACCGTGATGAGCAGGTGAGCCGAGGAGCCCTGATTTATGTCAGGCCGTCCTGTGGGCAGAGCTGCCTGCACACGGCTGTCAGAGCTAATCAATACATGACTAAATGGAGCCGCTGACTGGGGGACAACTCCTCACTTCAATTTTAGGGATTTTTGAAATGAAATATCACTAAGATCCATTTTGGGCCATGACAGTATTAGCATAAAATCAACTTTTAAAAAAAAAAGACTTTATTGAGGCTGGGGAGCAGGGAGGAGGGGGAGACAAAAGTGCCAGACTTTTGGCTGGTGGTTCCCAGGGGAGATGTATACACCTGACCACGGAGCGCAGCTTTGAAAGGCTGCACGGGGACTCTGTGAAGTTGCGGGCCCTGATCTGCACGGGGAAGACCAGACAGTGCTGCCTGGATGTCTGTTCATTCGTCAGCTTGCTCTGGGACTGAGCTCAAAATGGCTGTGTAAATAACTCAGTCAGGGAGGTCGGCAGAGCAAAGCACTGGCAGTTACTACACTATGAAATATGCATTAATTACATTAAACATTCAGCCTGAATTTCAGCAGCGAGGCCCCTTTTGTCAGCTCTATAGCACAGGCAGAGAGGCCAGAATACAACGGCGATGGCCTTCTGTATGAAGGCCCAGCCGCTGAGCATGGCGCCCCGACCTTTCCCTCAGATGTCCCTGGTGTGGCCTGGGGGTCCCCGCCCAGCATCACAGTTGTTAATGAGGCCAGGGCCCACAGCTTGCACCCCTTAGGATCTCCCACCTCTGCTTTGGCCCTCAGATGCTGCCCACTGTGCCTTGAATCTCAGCCAGCCATCTCTCATGTGTGTGGCTTCTCACAGTGGAGCTGCGTGTGAAGATGGAGGCTCAGCAGAGCCTGGCGCCATCAGCAGGAAAACCTGTCCCCAAGAAGAGTCTGGCTTTAGTCACTGCCTGGTAAGGGATTAGATGTGCTGGCATGTCTTCCGGGTTGGGGGTTGATTCACATGAGATAAAGGGAGAGACATGCATGTGCATCCATGCACACAGATCCACAGACAGTGGCAGCTTCACACAATATAGAAGAAGAAATATTCTCAAAAGGTGGAGAGATATTAACACATGTTGAAGATACTCGCAGATTCATACAATGTGGTATATCCATTGCTTCTCTATGGCTGTGAGAAAACACCATGACCAGGACAACTTACAGAAGAATGAATTTATTTGGGCTCATGGTTCTAGCGGTTAGAGTCCATGATGATGGACAAAGGCAGCAGGTGGAAGAACGGCCATTGCTTAGACGCTGAGGGCTCCCATCTGCAAGCATGAAGCCGAGAGAGTGAAGTAGAAATGATCTGCGTAGTCCATCCCCGGGACACAATTCCCCAGCAGCAGCACCTACTGGGGGCTAAGAAATCAACTGCCTGAGACTATGGAGGACATTTCTCACTCAATGCATCACACGTGGAGAGAAACAAAGGCATACACACATAGACTCACCACTAGGTAAAGAGAGACACACAGAGTCACACAACACAGAGAGACACAGAAGTTCACATAAGACCATAAGACAGAGAAAGAGACTCATAAGATGGAGAGAGAGAGAGAGAGAGAGAGAGAGAGAGAGAGAGAGAGAGAGATTTCAAATAAGAGGAAAAGTCACTCAATATGGACACACACACAAAGCAGAGAGGGGAGAAAGAAGGATACACATGTCTGAGCCCTTCAGTGGGACGCTCCCTTGGTCTTCCTACTTCTACAAGGCCAAGCATTTTACGTTGGGTCCTTGTCACTGAGTTCCAGCTTCACCTGCCAAGACCAGCTGCGTGGTTCCCCTCCTCTTAGGCTGCACTGGGGTGGCGTTCAATCACCTGTTCCCTGAACAGAGACTCTTACGCTTTTGATGACATGGTCCCAGCCACACTGCAAAGGCCTCAGGGAACAGAAGCAGATTCCAGTGGGAGCACCAAGTGCTGTGTCTCTGGTCATATATGTCACAACGAGGCACTCCTGGTCATTTAGTCACTGCTGCTCCTCCACGTGCCTTCTGGATGAGTCCTCCAATGCCCGCCAAGCCTAATGTCACCTCTGAAAGCATCCTGCAAGTTTACACGCCGATTGGTTTCCTCTGTAGGCCTGTGATAACCCTATTTCTTCAGGCTTCCTCCTACAGCGAAGTGTGTGTTTGCCCACTATCTAGGGCTGGCTGTGAGCATCTTGCAACCGACAACTGAAGGTGTTCATCGGGCTGTGCTGTGGCAGGGGAGGGGACATGAGCCATACCCATCAGATTTACAGAAGGGGTAGATGGCAGGTCAGAGATGGGAACTAGCAAAACCAAAGCTGAGTCCAGGAAGTCCCCAGTGGCTTCTAGGTCAGAGGGCCACAACTCTTAGAGTCCAAGGACTGACGATTACAGCAAGGATTCTTTCCCTGTGTGATCTTGAAAATACAGAAAAAAAATATGTTTTTCCTTAGTATTACTATATTCATAGTATGGTAATAGCAGGTAATCATTTTGGGTTATTTGGAGGTATCCTGTAATTTAGTCATTCATTTTGGTATATAAATCTCTAGATTTCATATAGAAGTAAAGAGATTTTTAAAATTTAATTTATAATTTGTATTACACTTAGTGTGTGTGTGTGTATGCATATATGCATGTATGCACATTCACACAATATGACATGCCTGGGGAGATTAGAGAACTTTTGGGGTGCTCTCCTTCTATCATGTGGGTTTCTGGGGAGGAACTCAGATCATCGATCTAGGTAGGCAGCAAGCACTTTTATCTGCTGAGCCACCTTGCTGGCACAAGCTACATATTTTTAAATGAGACTTGACTACATATACTACTTCATAACCCATAACATGTACGTGTGTGTATAATTACACACATTTACCTTGGCATTTTTGGTAACTGTATATACTTTATCACACACATGTGCCTTCGTTTGTTAGACCAATCCCAGCTATTGAATATCTACATCACGTCTCGGCTTAACAGTCAGAGATCACAGCTCCGGTAACCGTCCTTGGGAACACGTTTTTACACAGCATCCTGACACATCCTAGGGATACAGGTTGGGATGCTGGCATCTCAGAGACCGAGAGCAAACATAGTTTAAGGTCTCTGTTAACATGTCAACGCTTACCTTTCTAAGAAACTGTATAAAGGGCTTTCCTCTCCGTTCTAGCTGGTACATGATTTATCCAGTTGCAGCAGCTGATGCTCCCAAGGGGATTTCCGTAAACAAATGCCAGTTTTCACGATCACCAAGTAGACAAAAGCAGGAGAAGTAAGTCGAAGGAGGACGGAGTAAAGAAAACTAGCCAGCAGCGGACTTCTGCAGCAAAGTACATAAGCTGTCTCCTGCAGCTCCTGCTCTGAGTTACAGCCGCTGTTGCTGCAAAAAGGTGCCCAGCAACAGCTGTTCACCTGGCCACCCAAGCTCTCAGAGCAAAGTCTCCATATGCTGCAGGAAGCGGCACATGAGCAGGCTCCGAGAGAGAAGGGCCTTTTTCTGTATCTCTGATTAGAGAGACGAGGGAGAGACCCCCGGAGGACAACTGTGTAGTTTCTTCTTTAGGAGTTCCCAGGGCTTGCCCATATATTTATTGTCCAACCACTAAGTGAACAAAGGGATCATTGGGCTTGCTAGTCACCCCTTCGTGTGGCTCTTTGAAGTTTTAGAAGCAAGTGACAGAAGTAGTGCAGAGCCCAAGGCTTCAGAAGGACAAGGTAATCAGCCTAACTGGGAACAATCCCCCATTTGCTAAGCTAGAAGGGGGGCAGCTGCAGTGCTGAGGTCTGGAAGCAAGAATAACATACCCGGCCGGGCGGTGGTGGCGCACGCCTGTAGTCCCAGCACTCGGGAGGCAGAGGAAGGCAGATCTCTGTGAGTTCGAGGCCAGCCTGGTCTACCAAGGGAGTTCCAGGACAGGCTCCAAAGCTACAGAGAAACCCTGTCTCGAAAAACCAAAAAAAAAAAAAAAAAAAAGAATAACATACCCAATAGTCAGAGACCTCGGTCCTCATCCACACTACGCATTTCCTTACAGAGAGATGCTGTTTCAAGCTTAAGTAGACAACCAGGGAGGCAGGGGACCTCTGCTCTCCAGGTTCAAATGTGGATGGAGCTTTGTTGCTCTGGGGAGATCTCTGATAGCAAGATGCCTCTGCAGTCTTAACTGTAGGGCTCAAAGTGAGCTTGTCTGTGTGAACACTAACTGCAACCAGAGGTCATAACAGAAACAGTTTTTACCAATCCTGGAATAAAGTCAGCTTCAGCAGCATCCCCTGCCCTACTGCATACACTGGGAGAATGAAGCTGCTTGCTCTCAAGTTCACTAACCTCACGTTTTTAGGCATGACTGTCTTTGCTGAAGATCAGGGCCAGAGGCTGAGAAGACGCTCTGTTATTAAAGTGTTTGTCGAGCAACTTTGAAGACCACGGTGGCACATGCTTGTAATTCCAATACTGGGGACGCAGGAACTGGGTCTATCCTCAGGGTCTATCAAGTTTAGCCAGCTGCACTCGGTAAGTGTCCAATAAGTAAATTAGCATTGCAAGCTGGTATTAGTATTTCCTTCCTTCCTTTCTCCCCCTTCTTTCCTTCCTTTTTTTCTTGCTTGCATTCTGCCTTCTTTTCTTTCTTTCTTTTAATATTTATTGATTTTATTGTATGTCTGAGTGCCTGCATGTAATCATGTGTACCACAGGCATGCCTCATACCCTGGTGTTGGATCCTCTGGAACTGGAGTTACAAACAGCTGTGAGCTGCCATATGGGTGCTAGGAAGCAAACCCTGGTCTTCTGCAAGAGGAGTAGCCAGGGATCCTTAACCAGGGAGTCATCTCTGCAATCTCATACTACTGTTTTTTCTAAGTAGACCTTGTTCTAAATGGAGAGTTTGGGGCTCCTCCGCCCATCCTGGAAACACACTCCACTGTTGTGCACAGAAGCCTTGGGAGGGAACTACAGGAACTCAAAGGCATGCCAATCCCTTCCACCTCTGGGCAGGGAAGCTGACGTTTTTTGTTTCTAGAGACAGGGTTTCTCTGTAGCTTTGGTTCCTGTCCTGGAACTAGCTCTTGTAGATCAGGCTGGCCTCGAACTCCCAGAGATCCGCCTGTTTCTGCCTCCCGAGTGCTGGGATAATTACAGTTAATCCAGTCCCTCTCATTCCTCTTCCTTCTTCTTCCAAGTGGGTGAAGGATGTTACCCCACCTCATACATGGCCATTCATTTCTAAGTGAATTTCCTTCCTGAAGACAAGGTGGCTCCAGAGGCTCACCGCAGCCACATGTAGGAGCCCAAAGTCAACATTGAACTGTGACCTCAGAGAGGGTTACCACAACCGAGATGGCTTGCTCTGGAAGCCGAGGCACACACCCTGGGGAGATCAGCAGCAGGTTTCCCACGAGAAATGTTCCTGCTGTCTGGATTCCTTGGCACCCTGACCTTAAAGAAGCAAGATAAAGGCCGAGTCAGGGAGGGGTTATTCGTGAGAACTCAAGATGGAGGTGATTGCCCTACTGAGAATAAACAACTTCCTCTTTTCCTATCATCACCGTCTTTAAAACTTGACGGAGCCAAAGGTGTTTCCTTTTGACTGACTTTGGGAGCCATGTGCATTTATAGGCATATACACAGCCCTGGTACATGTACATATATTTATAATTTGTGTGATAAATGTCCAGCAAGTTTTACTACAGATTGAAACTGGAACACGCAAAGATCAATTAAAAGTTCCTAATAGAAAAATCCTAAAAGAACAAAATCATTTGTTTTTCTTTGAATTCGAAGGTCATGACCACTTTCTTTTGGTCAGTGATAATATAGTAAGTACATCTTGTGGCCATGCAATGCTTTCTGAGAGAACATTCCTTGGAGCCTGGTAGTTGGCTAGGAAGAGACAGCTAGCTGCTCTCTTGGACCTCCACTGTCTTCACTGGGAAGGGTTCTGAAGCAAGAATTGTCAGACAGCAAGGGACGCCTGGCTCCCAGCATAGCCGTTGAACTGCAGGGCTGAGATTCAGATAATAGAAACTGCCTTCCCCAAGGTCACTGTGACTCAGCTTTTCTCTCCATAAAAATATCAGCTGAGGGGCCAGTAAAGTGCTTGTAGAACAAACAAGAGAACCTGGTACCCAGCATCTGTGTACAAAGTCAAGCATAATGACAGGCACCTGAAGTCCCAGCCCCGGGGAAACAGAGACAGGCAGATCCTTGCGGCTGGCTGGTCAGCCAGTCCTGACAATTAGTAATCTCAGTGGTACACAGTGAGAGCTCCTGCCCCAAAATAAGACAGAGAGCAATAGAGGAAGATGTCTGATATCCGTCTCTGGCTCCCATGGATGCACTTGCATCCACACAAACACACACACACATGCAAATGCACGCGCGCGCACACACACACACAGAAACATACACACATACATAGACACACAAATACACACAGACATACACACATACATCATACACACATACATAGACACGTATGCGCACACACACAGAATATCAGCCAAATGAACAGCTTGGGCTACGGCTATATGCTCTCAAATGGATAGGGCTGGAAACACAATAGTTGATGAGAAGAAGGAAAATCTTAGTGCTATTTCCCCAGGTTTCTTCGCCAAACACTCCTGAGTTCCCTATCCTAGATCTCAGCTAATCTACCTGATTTCTTCCTGCCTCCGCCCCATATGTGCAATCGTGAGTAACGTTCAATCTCTTTTATTGCACCATAACCTGGTGACAAAGACATCAAAACTTTATCTGCCCCTACCCTGCATTCTCCCTCCTCAAGTATACTGCTTGTGACCTCAGAGGATCTGCCCCACCTCTGGATCGCCTGTCTCCAGATATTTACCTAATTTCTCACTGTGTTGAATCAGATAATAAAATCACCCGCCTCTCTTCAGCCACACAAGATATGGTCATCATTCTTAGTTGCCGCCCTTGGCCCTCTGCCTCCCCAGCTGTCTTTAGCATCTATCCATGTGGTAGCTTCTGCTCCATGGGAAAGAGCTGGAGCCCCAACCCTCCTGAGCCCCGAGTTCACTCCTTGTGATGGGTTTTCAGAATGAGTAGCACTGCTCCTCCCAGCCCCGCCCACGGACATTCCTCCCTGCCTTGCCAGAAGTCACCCTACTTGGCACAGGTGACAGAAGGGGCTCCCAGAACAACTTTCCAGAACTAGCCAGTGTCACTGACACCTGACTTCTTCTGACTTTTTAAAACTGCAGGAAGTAAAACAAAACAGAACACTCTAAATGGATTATTCTTGACAATGCTGACAAGCATCCCTGTTACCCACTTCCTTTCCAAGGGTTGGGGCGGGGATTTGCTTGTTGCACCTTCAGGATGACTTCAAATAGATTTAAATTTCCATTCATCTATATAGCTCCTAGAGTAGTAAGGTGCCTGGATGTTGGCAGTCTTGTAAAAAGAAATGTAAAAGAAAAATAGGAAGGAAAGAAAAGACGCCAAGAAGAAGGCCTAAGGCTGTAACCCCTGGAGATGGCACTAGTCACGCATCCTGGCTTTTGTCCGCCCAGATCCCAACAGCCCATCCCACCTGACAGCCCACCCCCCAGCCCAGCCCAGCCCCACCCCACCCCACAGTCCACCGCCCACAACCGACCCTCATAGCCCACCCCCAAAGCCTAGCCTACTCCATAGCCCATCCCACCTGACAGCCCACCCCCCACCACAGCCCATCCCACCTCACAGCCCATCCCACCCTACAGACCCCCCACAGCCCACCTCCCACAGCTCATTCCACCCCACACACCACACACCCCAGCCCACCCCAACCAGACTTTCTGTGTTACAAATCCTCCTTTCCTGAGTTTGTTACAGTTCACTTGCTTGCTATGTCCTGCCTTTGAACAACATTCTCTGCTATTTTGTTTTTGCTGTTTTCATCTTAATCTCCAAGTCTCTTGGGAGGTCGCACTTGTTAGCGTTGGAGAGCTCCTTGGCTTCCATTAGGAAAGCATGGCGGTTTCTGAGACGTGTCGTCACCACCCCCACCCCATCCTCCTGACAGCTCCAGCACACACAGAAAAACTGTAATTTCTTTAGCCACCTCTACCTCTTTTTTTTTTTTTTTTCGACAAATTACCTTTCCTTCATCTTAGCCATCCAACTGTCTCCAGTGACCCATGGCTCAGACACTTGAAAATTTCCCCATTATTTATCTGAACCTTCAGTCCAATCTCTTTTTCATTTTCTAACTTTGCCTCCCTTATCTTTTCCACACTCTCCGTACTTTGTTCTGTAATCTCCCAGCTGGACCTGGTATTTAATGCCTCTCTCTCACTTCTGATTACTGCCCCCTCCCCTCCCCCACATCTACATGTGAATTCCCTCATTGCCAGGGCTGTTTGCAAGATGACCCTGGGTTTGTGTTAATTTATGTTTGAATACTTTTCATTTCTACCCATCGTCTTCATTTCTTTTCCCACTGTAGCCCCGGAGGCTTCTGTTAGCTTCTCTGACGTTCTGCAGACACACGCCCGTGTCTTCATGATGGGGGGGGGGGAGTAGCAATTGCCCCAGGTTTGAGCCTTCACACACTTCCAAAGAAGCAGATATGACCTCTTCCCAGAATGCCTCTCTGTGAGGAAGTGATCTTCGTAAACGGTGGGAAGGAACCTCTCTTCCAGTGTCTCATCTGACCATATGCTGCGGGAAGCAAACAGTCCAAGGCAAAGGCGGATAGAAAACTGCTCCTTTCTGCTGCTCGCCCAGCTCTGCTGAGTCCACAAGGGTGCTGCCAGAGGGACCCTGGGTCCAGAATCAGGCCCACTTAGCGTCATCCTGGGCGTGCACTTTTCCCCTCTCCTCACTGCCCCTTGGTGGACGCATCTGTAAAGATGAGTAGAAGTCCATGCAGGACCCTCGCCTGGAACCCAGAGAGTACTCACTGTGGCATCTTCTCTCTACTGCTGGACCC
>NC_022013.1:76535286-76539386 GCF_000317375.1 Microtus ochrogaster
CATCTTCTCTCTACTGCTGGTGTCATCAGGACACCAGCCAACTGCACTGTCCCCAGCCCCCATTTCATTCTTCTCTTCCCCTTTAGAGGGCTGCTCCTTTGATTTCCTTCCTACCTCAGTCTATTGTGCTGTGAGTAGGCAAGCTGCCTCTCTTGTCTTTCAGGGGGTGGTGGGGCTCCCGTCACCATTCGCTCGGGGTGCAGATGGCTGAGGGGCAGTGAGGGCCAATAAGAAAGGACCACACCCACTGACTCTGTGACCTTGAGCATAAAGTCAGGAGTATTTAGGGGGAGCAAATGTCAACATCCACAAAGGATTAACATTTAACAGGAAGTCAGCATTTGTATTTTTAATCATGTGTCTGTGGAAGGGTTTGTGTGGAGGAAAACACACCCCCATAGAGGCCAGAGGCATTGGATCCCCTGGAGCTGGAGTTACAGGCAGCTGGGAGCCACCCAATGCAGGTGATGGAAACTTAACTAGAGTCTGGGAGAACAGCATGTGCTCTTGGCCATGGAGCCATCTTACCAGGCGCAAGTCGCAAGTCTCCAAACCTTGAGAGAGAGAGAGAGAGAGAGAGAGAGAGAGAGAGAGAGAGAGAGAGAGAGAGAAGAGGTATTCAGTTCTGATAAATCAGATTTTAAAATAAAACTGAATTAAAGGGTTTAGAGGCACAGCGGGGATGCTTAGTTCCCCTAAAACTACCACAGAGATGGCTGTGACCAGGAAGCACAGACTCAGGTCCAATGTGAAACCTGGATCTCAAGGTTTTTGAGCAAATGTATTATTATTTTTTATCAAAACTTCAGTTTCCATATGAATTCTGGAATTTTTTTATCTTGAATGTAATAACTAAGGAATGTTTTGGAGCAATCCCTCTGAAGTGGGGGTTTTTGGGAGAAAACGCGTATGATCTCGGAGACCCTTTCTTCTCAGTTATAAATACAACTTGTAACCAACCACGAGGTGACCTAGTTTTAGATTTTCCCCAGCCACTAGTTTGTGAAGTCGAGCTTCTCTGGCATATAATACTTGGTCAACTTACGTAGTCCAGCTTCAGATCTTCCCCCCCCCGCCCCATAAGGGGGCTATGGGAAGAGAGGCACCCTCAAATAACAGAGGGCAGGATTCCACATCCCAGCCTGACACCTGCCCTCAGGGGAACCGCCACAGTGACTGTTAGAGCAATAGATCTGACTCCCCTAGATTTCAAGGACACCTCAACACCTACTGGGGTCTCGGAAGGCAAATCACACAGCTCAGCAAAACTGGAAGAGCTGGGCAGGTAGAGATGTTGTCCTTTGAGGAACTTGTCTGTAACCTCCCCCGAAAAAAGGACACTTTTATGTGAAGCAGGTCAGTGCCACCGTGAAAATCTCTCTGCTTCTGAGAACCTTGCTCTTCTGAGACTCCGACATCTGCATGTCTGGAGTCTTGTGGCGGGTAGTTTGGAGGAGTAAGACTGTTCCTTAAGGAGCTGGGAATGAGAAAGCTCAGAGAAGACAGCAAAGACAGAAGCATGCTTGCAAGGCCTGGGGTCATCAGAAATATTACACATAAACCTTTAATCGCCATGCGCATCCAGACCCTTCCACAAACATCTGGGCGAGGGGATGACATCCAATCCGCAGAGCTCTGAGAGGGCCCTACGGCTTGCCCGCACTTCAGATGATGGTTACGTGAAAATAATAAATACTTTCCGTCCTTAAGGCTGGATTTCTATTTTTATTTCATTTTAGTAAAAAGGTGGGAATTCAAGGTCGCTGGGCACAGATATAGTTTATTGCTTTCTGAACTATATGTTCCCTTTTGTTATCACTTGAAAAGTTACTTGACAAGTTGAGAGCCCACAGCCCCAGCATCTCCAAACATCTGCACTGGAGAAAGGATTGTACACCAGGCTTTTGAGGGATGATCAAAAGTGGGCTTCCCTTTCTCTGGCTAAATGGGAACGGGGCAAGGGGAGGTGGTCTGCCAGGGACAGCAATGTGTTCTGAGTGACATGAGAGAGAAATAAAAATAGTTGGAGCTTCCAGGGGTTTCATCTAGAGCCATTTGGGGCTCATGAAGAAAACCATCAGCCAATGGCTTGCAGGTATCCTATGGTCTGGAACTGGTTGTGCCTCAGTTTACCCATCCATAACTCTATATTCTCCCTCACTTTGGAAGTCAGCTGGCAATGAAAACATGGCCTCCGCTGTGGGACACTGGGGCAATGGCTGCCCTGAGACATCTCCTGTAAGAGGTGGTATTTGAGATTCTGGACTTCCTTTCTGTAATTTAAATTTAACCAAAAAAAAATCCTTCAAAAATACTGACTAGAATTTATCATCCGCATCAGCCTAAGGAAACTTGACATGAAAATAAATGAAACCAGCATGAGTAAAAATCAGGGTCCAAGCCCCAAACAAAACCCCAGGGGTTCCTGCCCCTCGGAGTATATAGCCAGGGGACCATAAATGCTGACCCTATAGCCCCAAAGCAGGGACATTAAGACCATAGCCAGAAAAACCAAACAAGGAAAGAACAAAGGAAAAATGTCAATGCCTGACTTTGGAACATCCTTTAAAATGTTTTTATTAATTTTTCTGTGTGCTTATGATGGGGGGCAGGACAACTTTGTGGGGTCGAGTCTCTCCTTTCTTCACCTTCTCATGGGTTCTGGGGATTGAACTCAGGTGGACATGGTTGGCTTAGCCATCTTGCCAGCCTGTGAATTCATTCTTACCTTAAGCCATTGAGAACTGAGAGCAACTACAGAAACTCTAAAGTGCCCGTGGTGTTTAATTAAGTGTGTTCTGAAATACAGATTGGGCCATGGGCACCATATTGCACAGTTATTATAAACTTTGCTGGCACCTTCCGTGGGTCCCCCTGAGGAAATCTTGCGTGTTTAGCCCTTCCACCAGGACACATTTAGAGGTAAGTGCCCAGTCACTTCACCTGAGAGACGGCAACACTAACAGTTAACTCTCAGAGGATTCTCGAGGAGACAGAGGAGGGTGGTTGCTGTGCGGGTCCACGGACCAGCTGTAGTGAGCAGAGGAGAGCTGTGGGGATTGTCACTATGATACTTCTCAGACAGTGCCAACAAATCACACACGAAAATATTTCATCAGCATCAATGTTTATATATCGGGAATATAAAATTAGCATGGGTGCTAATTTATCATGATGGTTAGCATAAATTAAAATTAAATAATTATCATAACTAACTCTAGAGGAATAATAGATCACAATAAGAATAGTATAGTCAGGTATGGCCATACATGTCTATAAGTCCAGCGACTTGAGAGTCTGAGGCAGAGGGTTTATCATGAGTTTCATGCTGCATAATAAATTTCAGGTCAGTTTGGGCAACCTAGAAAGACCCTGTCTTCAAACTAACACACACAATTATGTTATAAATATATACATATTTATAATTTCTCTCTATATAAGTAATATGAAGTAGCACAGGGAAAATCTAGAGACTTCCCTGAGAAGTGCCCATCAGCTCAGACCGTAAAGGCATGTGTAAGAATCTAAACATAAGTGGAAGAGTTCCAGAAGATCCTGCCCAGAACACAGTGGGAAGGGGTGGGGCTTAAGCGGAGCCAATGATGCAATGAGCTCACTCTTTCTAGTCCTGCACATTTAATCAAATGAGCAGAATATTATTATTTCCCCAATTTGATGGGCTTTTTCAAGGATAAGAAAATGCATCAGGGAAGGGGGACCATGGAGCAGAAAGTTCCCACCTTTGGGGCCAGGCTGCGGAGTCCCAAGTCTTCCTCACTCCCTCACTAGCAGCTGTGAAAGCCTGGAGAAGTTCCACAGCTTCTCTGAATCTAGGGCTTCCCGGCTGTGAACCCAAACACCTAACCGTTAGGGTTATTATGAGAAAAATACAATATTCAATATATTCAACAATCAGAAGCTGCCATTGATGGTTGGGTTCCAGTGTGTGCCAGTTTTAGGCCTGGTCCTACATAACACGGTCTATTTAAAGAAGCCGTGAGGATGCCCAGTCTGTGAGACTAGGATGCATTAGCCCCTATAGGCGGACTTCCCTTTTGTGAGACTAGGATGCATTAGCCCCTATAGGCGGACTTCCCAGT
>NC_022013.1:76539606-76543770 GCF_000317375.1 Microtus ochrogaster
TCTGTGAGACTAGGATGCATTAGCCCCTATAGGCGGACTTCCCAGTCTGTGAGACTAGGATGCATTAGCCCCTATAGGCGGACTTCCCTTTTGCTCCCAGTTCCCCTGTGGGACTTTTGGTAGCAGCGGCAGGAGTGGTGGGGGGAAGTGGAGGGTGTCTATCTCCTCTGTCCTCTGACGCCCCACCACAGGGAGCAGGCCACTGGCTGCCTGGTGGTGTCACGCCACAGTGGTCAGCTTGCCCAGCTCCACCGAGAAGCTGCAGATGCTCACACTGGCCCGGCAAGGAAGAGGGGTGGTCTTGGAGTCAGAAATGTTAAGAAGCCGGGTCTCTCCTTCCTGGGGTTCCTCTCTCAGTTTATCTTTCCAGAAAGGAGCTCACTCGAGGCCTCCAGCTTCAGAGACACAGCCAGCCTTTCTCTCCCGGCTACTATTCACTATTCTCTCTCTCTCTCTCTCTCTCTCTCTCTCTCTCTCTCTCTCTCTCTCTCTCCTCTTTCTCTCTCTCTCTCTTTTTAGCATCCAAGTTGCCATGAAAAATTTGCTAATGAAATATTTGCTCAGAAGTCTGCTCTGGGCTGGGCTGATAACCTATCTGTGTTTGAGTTTGGCTGCCCATATTCTAAATACTCATCTTCTGTCTGTTTAGCTTATTGATTGGTTTGGCAGGAAAAGAAGCCTTGTCATCAGTGACCAAGGTCAAACTAAACAGAACAGGGAGGAGGAGGAGAGAAGATGAGCCCATGGGCTTGGGGCAGCCAGAGACACTTAACTAAGTTTCCTTGACGGGACGGATCAGCTGGTCCTAGACACCTCACTCCATCCTTTGCTTGCAGTGCAGCTCCCACTGGCGAGAGTCACTGCTGGCTGGGGACCTGGGGTGGGGGGAGCCTCGAGAGCAAATGTGGGAAGGGGAGAGGCGAGCAGACGGTGTCAGCTAAGAGGAGGCTGCTCAGCCATGCCTGGGTGCGTGTTAGCAAAGAAGAGATAGAAGGCCCGGCTCCATGCATGCCACTAAAAGGCTTTTTCTGATGTCCCCGCTGACAACTCTGTGCCCATGGTAGGTAGAAGAGAGACGGAAGTTCAATGAAGAAGAAAATCAATGGGCAGGTGATCTTTCTGGCACGGAGTCACTGTGACCCACAGCACGCGTGATTTACAAGGTCTGAAGGCTTGCCCTGGTGCTTTCTTCTGGCTTGTCTCTTGACACTGGGTTTAAAGGCTGACCTTTAGTGAGGTAAATGGTAGGAGGGGTGACAGATGGACAGTGTAGGGGACGCCTGGACAGAAAAGGGAGACACTTGTAGGTGCTGTTTGTCAGGTGGGCACAAGGTACACACTGCACCGTCCTCCTGAGGTGTGTGGGGCTTCTGTGCTGCAGAGCAGTGGGGCAGGAAGACACACTGAAGCTGGAGGGGGGGGGGAGATGGAGGACTGAGCAAGGCTGAGGAGGGGCATGTGGACACTCCTCTTGGGAACCAGTCAACCAATGAGAATGGGCTGCCATTTGCTGTATGAAAGACACTGTTGAAGTCCCTTAGAAAGTGGTTCCTTTTTTTATTTTTCTGTGTGTATATGTGTGTGCGTGCACACGTATACCCACGTTCTCCACCACGTACATGGAGAGGTCAGAGGACAACTTTCAGGACTCGGTTACAGCATTCCATCCCGTGGAAGCGAGGTTTCCCTCGTCTCTGCTCTGCTCCTGGCTAACTGACTTCTTATCTTCCAACTGATTCCCTGGTCTCTGCCCCCATCTCACCATGTGAATGATGGGATTACAGAGGTGCACCACCACATCTGGTATTTTAGCTGGGTCTGAGAGATTGTCTCAGATTGTCAGACTTGCGTGGTATGCTCATGGAGTCATGGCTAGCCTACAGAGTCACGGCTAGCCCACAGAGTCACGGCTAGCCCACCGAGTCACAAAATACCTGTATTGGTGCATGTCTATGGTCCCTTTAGAAATGGGATGGAGGCCTTGCACACTGACCTCCACCCAGATACCTGGTTTCTGCAGCAAACTCTCAGGTCTACACCCAACTTCGGGCAGGTCACAATGGCTCAGAATTCCTTCTCATGTCTTCAAGTCTTTGCAAAGTCAGGCTGTTGACAGTGCTATGATTAAAACCAAATCCTAGGCAAAGATCACTGTCAAATGGGCAATGAGGACAGTGGGGTCCAGTTTAATCCTAAAGTTAGAGAAGTTGCTCAGTGCTCAAGGGGTGCATGCACCCATGAGGATGTGTGTTATGCAGGTAAGAAACAGAAAAGAAATCATTTAATTTATGGGCAGGTGTTCCTAAATGACTGCTAGATAGGGTAGAAATAGATCCTAACTCGCTCGGGAAGAACTGCTTAATAAATGCACCTTTGGGGCTATTGTGAAACAATACCAAAATGATATGTAGGATGTGTGAACAGAGAATTTTGGGGAGCTTTTATAATCACATGAACTAACTCAAGCTCCTTCATGCTGAGGTTCCCCAGTAACTCCCACAGGGTCACTCGCAACTTCTGGATTAGTTCATGGGGGGCTCCTTTGTTCCCCATGATATGTGGTGGGAAGGTCTGCATCTTGCCCCTCACAGCGGTGCACATTCTCACCTGTGCCAGGTGCTCCAAGCATGGAACCCAACACTTCTGACTCAACCCCTCAGGGCCACAGCTGCCTTGGATCTGTACTGACAGTGAGTGGCCCAACAGATGGCAGAGAACAGGTACCACAGAATTTTAGATTTTTTAAAAAGGAAACAAACCATCTCTTTTCATTTTGTATACCAATCCCAGTTCTCATTCCCTCTCCTCCTCCCATCCCATCCACCTTCTCCCCAACCCAGCTCCCCATCCACTCCTCAGAGAAGGTAAGGCACATTGCTTTGAGAAAGGACCAAGGCCCTCCCTACTATATCTAGGCTGAGCGAGGTATCCATCCAAAGAGAATGGGTTCCAAAAATCCAGTCCAAGCAGTAGGGATAAATCCTGGTGCCACTGCCAATGTCCCCTTAGTCTACCCCAGCCATACAACTGTCACCCACATTCAGAGGGTCTAGTTTGATCCCATGCTGGTTACTTCCCTGTCTAGCTGGAGTTGGTGAGCTTCAATTAGCTCAGATAAGTGATTTCAGTGGGTGTCCCCATCATGGTCTTGACCTCTTTGCTCATATTCTCACTCATTGGGAATAAACCTACCTCAGGAACCAGCGATACCTTACCACTCTTGGGCATATACCCAAAGGATGCTCAATCATACTACAAGGACATTTGTTCAACTATGTATATAGCAGCATTATTTGTAATAGTCAGAACCTGGATACAGCCTAGATGCCCCTCAACTGAAAAATAGATTTAAAAAAATGGCATCTTGAAATTTGCATGCAAATGAATGGATATAGAAAAACCATCCTAAGTGAGGTAACCCAGACCCAGAAAGATGAACATGGTATGTACTCACTCATAAGTGGATACTAGCTGTAGAGAAAAGAATAAAGAGCCTGTGGTCCACAACCCTAGAGAAACTAAGTAAAAAGGTGAACTCTAAGAGACACATATATAGATTCCCCTGGGAAGGGGAAATAGACAAGATTTCTTGAGAACATTGGGAGTGTGGAGATTGGAGTGTGAGAAGGGAGGGAAGAAGGGGAAGAGGCAGGGAGAAGGGGAGTGGGAGAAGAGCTTGAGGAAATGGAATAGTCGAGATGGGGGAAGGACAGACACAGAGAGCAAGGAAAGAGATATCTTGGCTGAGGGAGCCCTTAAGGGGCTAGCAAAAAACCTGGCACTAGAGAATTTCCAGGAATTTAGAAGGATGACCCCAGCTAAGACCCTAAGCAATAGAGGAGAGGACTTGCCCTGTAGTCAGATTAATGACTATCTTAAATGTCACCATAGAACCTTCATCCAGTAGCTAATGGAAACAGAGGCAGAGAGACCCACAGCGGAGCACTGGGCTGAGCTCCCAAAGTTCAGATACCACAGAATTTTAAGTGTTGGGAATCCCCAAAGATTTCACTAGAGTTCCTTGCTCGTGCTCTCTCTCCTTCTGCTCCTGATTTGGACCATGAGATTTCTGTCCGGTGCTCCAATGTGGGTCTCTATCTCTGCCTCCTTTCAACGCCTGATGAAGGTTAATATTCAGGAGGATGCCTATATGTTTTTCTTTGG
>NC_022013.1:76544455-76561184 GCF_000317375.1 Microtus ochrogaster
TAAATAAATAAATAAATAAATAAATAAAGATTTCACTAGACATTTTTTCTCGTGGGCCATGGTCTTCCAGGCTCTGGCTTTCAGCCATCTTCCTGGTCATTCTGTCAAGTCGATACACATTCTCACATCAACTCTTGAACAATCTAAGCCCCAGATGTAGGCAGAAGTTTCTAGCTTCCTCAGTTTGATAATTACTGAATTCATCGTCTTTGTCATTATTATTGTTGTTGCTGTTATTTGGTTTCAACTCACTAAACTGGCCCCAGACTCTGGCTCCCCATAGCACAACAAGCCTCCCAAAGTCACCAGGGCAGCCATAGAAGTGCTTCAAGGCATTTCCCCCTTTAAAGGTTGACACACCAATAAAACTTCTGGGTTGCTTGGTGCTGGCAAGATGGCTCAGCAGTTAAGAGCACTTGCTGCTCTTCCAGAGGACCTAATTAGAGTCCTAGCACCCATGACAGGTAGCTAACAACTATCCAGGTCCAGGAGACCCTTTGGCTTCAGGGGTGACTCGTACACACATGGTATACACACACACACACACACACACACACACACACACACACACACACACACACTCACACAACCACACAACGAAAATATTGGAATATTTTGTCCTTGCCATTAAAAGGTAAGCTAAATACAAAAGAACTAAGCCAGCAGTGATTTGTTTTTTCAAAACTCCAGCTGAACATGCCCTCTATCTCTCAGGCTACTGAGGCCACCGTTTCCAAAGAATAACTGAGCGGCCTATGAGACTGCTATCAGCAAGTCTCAGCTGCAGACTCACACCAAGAAGTGTGGCCTGACTTCCTGGCAAAGGCTGAGTAGCGAGCTGGGCACTCTCAGGGTTGATGGTGATAAGTCGTGCTGCTGTTGACACATGAAGCTTCAGTGGCCCGGCCAAACTGATCAAACAGAAACCCAATTTATGAGCTGCAGGGTTGGGTGGGCTAACAAATTACATCAGAGGCTTTGCACAGAAGCCCTTAAGAAAATGGAGCTTTTGCCATGAACCCATGTCTCCCCTGTCCTGTCTCTCACAGTCCTCCAAACCCATTCATGGACATCTTGGACCAAGGTCAAACATTACCCAGGACAAGGGATGACAGGAGACAACCCTACAGATAGCAAGACGTGACGGGAATGGGTAGAGAGTCTTCTTGTTGGTCCAGACACCCAGCTTATGCCATTCTTACAACAGCCCTGGAAGTCACCAGGTTGTCATTCCTCTGGGCAGCAATCTGTGCTGTATTTACCAAGGAATCATTCACCAGCAATGGCTTTTATTTTCTGATCAGCTTCCGCTTGCCTAAAATATACCTTGGTGCTCAGAGCTCTTGAAACAGGTGAAAAGATCCAATCACTTTGATCATGGCACCCTGAACACTCTGCTCCCTTTTAGGCTCAGTGGTATCTACATGTGGGAAGCATCTTCAACACTGTATTTACCTTGTTCAGGAGCAAAAGAAAAAAGACGGAAAAACAAGTTGCTAAGCAGAGCCCACCATCTCCTTACATTGCTTTCTTGCAAGTTGTACACGATGACTCTCTTCTCATCAGAAAAATAGTGAGTGTCATCCCTGCCTACAGGGCGTTCTTCAAAATACATCATTTTGACCTGCTGCAACATCTTTCTGAATGACAGGTCTAACTTCCTACTATACATTTGTTTTACCCATCCACTTGCCAAAAACAAAAACCTTACGTAGACTATATGGAGAGTTAGAGTGAAAGCAAGATCTCAAAATCCCTCTGAGAGGGTAAATTTTTACTATTGATGGGGAATCTCCTTCAGCCAATAGCCTTTGAGAGGCTGGATCAGATTGGGCGTGGCCTTAGATACCAAAAAGGTGCGTGCCTGCCCGCTTGGTGTCTCTCTCCTATCTCACCTGAATGCTGGATTTG
The DNA here is from genome assembly GCF_000317375.1 of Microtus ochrogaster. Classification (NCBI taxonomy): domain Eukaryota; kingdom Metazoa; phylum Chordata; class Mammalia; order Rodentia; family Cricetidae; genus Microtus; species Microtus ochrogaster. Next base: position 76,546,367 of record NC_022013.1, read on the forward strand.
GGTTCCTGTTCCCATTCATGCAGAGGACTGTGATCTGTGAGTCCCCCTTAAATAAAGAACCCTTTATTATACCCAAATCAGAGTTAGTGTGAGATTAATTTATTTGCGTTCTCCTTCATTCTACAAAGGATAATTTGACAAAAATCTCCCAAAATGGTGTTTATGTCCTGTGAGCATCAGTTTGTTGTGTGTCAGGAGGTGGTGACACACACCTTTAATCCTAGAACTTGGAAGGCAGAGGCAGGTAGATTTCTACAAGTTCAAGGCCACCATGGACTACAGAGAGAGTTCCAAGATGGGCAGGGCTACACAGAGAAACCCCATCTCACAAAAGAAAAAAAAAAGTTTGTTTTGTATATATCTTAAATGTTGCATGTGAGCATTTGTGTGTTTTATACATGCTTGAACTAACTCACACTATAGGATTAAATCATAGTCATTTGTGCAATGGAATGCTATGAGGTCACATAAAACATTGAAGATGTTATTTTCCTATTAATACGAAATGATCCAACATACACTGTGAAATAAAGAAGCACACTACACACAAATAAATACACTCTCATAACATATATGAGGGACATAGGTATTAATCTGTATGCATACACACACATATACACATATTTTATAATATAGAAGAGATAAAAATTATGTGTGCCAATAAAATTACAAGTCACAAAATAGAAGAAAAAATAATAAAGACTCTTCTAATGTATGCCAATGAAGCTTCACCAAGAAAACAAACAACCCCATTCCAAAAGAACCAAAGCCCATAAGAGCTAACTCACCAGAGAAAAGAGAGATGGCAAATGATCACGGGAAAAGATGCTCAGTATCATGTACCATCAGAGAGACACAGATAGAACAACAATGAGACACCCCTGTGTACTTGTAGTGATGAGCCAAGTCCAGAAGATGAAGGTGTCAAGCGCTGACAGTGGTGTAGAGCACTGGGCGCCATCTCCACGACAGATGGGAGCTCAAGCGGAGGGGCCACTTTGGGACCTGTTTGGCAGGTGTTGTCAAAGTCCAAGAGATTCTTGCCATATGATCTAGTACTTATGCTCCTTGAGATGACTCTAAAGAAGTTGAAACTATACGTCTATGTAGAAAGCTACACACGGATATTCATAGCAATTTGTTCAGATTGTCAAACGGGAGTAGAGCTAGACTTGGGGGTACATATAAATTCCATAATGTGGGCAACAGGATTGTCAGAGACCACCCTGATCCCCACAACAAGACTCTGTCTCAATGATAAAGAAAGAAACTTAGATGCATATTGAGGAACGACAAACGCATTTAGAAAGAAGCCCTGACAATTCAGAGTCTCTAGTGTATGATTCTGTGGTGCTTTGAATGAGAACGGTCTCAATAGGCTCAAATGCTTGGATACTTGGTCCCTAATTGGTAGAACTTTTTGAGAAGGATTAGGAGGTGTGGCCTTGTTGGAAAAAGTGTCTCACTAGTGGTGGGCTCTGCCTCCTGCTCAGGGATCAGGATGTTAGCTCTCAGCTGTTCCTGCTACTAAGCCTTCACTCTGCCATGCTGGACTCTAACCCTCTGGGACCACATGACCTGGTAGGTACTTTCCATTGTAAGTGGCCATAGTCATGGAGTTGATCATAGCAACAGGAAAGTAGGCAAGACAGACTCTGGCTACACAGTGACCCAAGGTAATCCACAGACACAAAAAGACTATGCATTGCCAGGAGAACAGGAAGGTAAAAGAGGAAGACGCACGCGTGGAAGCAGGGTATCAGGGCAGTGAAACTACAACGTCTGACTACAATACAGGTTACGTGTTCTTACCCATTTGTCCAAATCCATGTGACGGACGATGCTGAGAGAGCTCCTTGGTGTAAACTAGGAATGAAACTTTCAAGGTTCATTTCTTGTTAAAACTGTGACATTTAGGTGGGGATGCTGAAAATGGAGAGGGGGCTGTGCATGGGCGGGGCAAGGGGAATGCTAGGAATTTCTGAACTTCTGTTCAATGACTTTTTTTGTAAACCTAAAATTTGCTAACAAATAGTAGGCCTGTGAAAAAATTATTTTTTATATTTACTTAATATACTTGAAGTATTTATATATGTGCCAATAAGAAACTGAACATACTTATTTCCTGGTGATGAAAATTTAACTGTAAGTATCAAATTAAAGTATTATAAGAAAAAGTGCATGCCGTTTTCACATATAAATATAAACATGGTACTTAATAAACCATTAACTAACTTAGTCCATCTTAGATAAAAGAAAATGAATTAGGACATGGTATGGATTAGCCTAGAAATGCAATGATGGCTCAAAATTAGAAAATAAAAATGTTTTAAAATATAATTACCTGAATAAAAGATAAACAATCATTTTGCTATCTAATTGAAATCTGTATTTAGCATTATGTTTAATGGTGAGACATTAGAAGAATTTTCAATAATGTTGAATCATAACAACAATCCTCTCTCTTTTAACTTCATTTAACAATAGATTGGTATTTTGACCAACAAATTAAAATAATAAATATGGGAAAGAATGAAATAAATTAAAAACAGTCATTACTAATGCAGTATGTGATCATGTACCCAAAATATAAAGATTTGGCTGATAAAGTGCTAAAACCATTAGGTTTAGCAAACTTCAGAATATAAGACAAGCATAAAATTTCCATTTATCCTTAATAACCAAGCATAAAATAAAATAGAAATTATATCTCTCAAAATATCAATAGAACTACAGACTATTTATCAGACGCAATCTCAAGAGATATCATAAGAAAAACAGCACGGTACGGCACACAACAATAGAATATAAATTATGGGAGAGAAGTCCATACGACTATATGCATCTGAGTGTTGACAAAGACACAAAAAATACACACAGCATCTCTGACCAATAATGCTGGGATTATTAGAGTCCACATGCAGAAGAATGAAAGCAGAAACTCATTTCTCACCGTGCACAAAATTCAATCTCAAGTGCATCAAAGGCCTCAGTGTAAAACTTAAAACTCCGCAACCACCAGAACGGAAATTAGGGAGGACGCTATGCTACAATGGCATAAGAAGTTTGTAAACAGAAGTTCAGGGGCTGGAGAAGGGCCTCGGGCATTGAGTCCTTCTTGCTCTTCTAGAGAACCCAAGTTTGGATCCCAGCACTTGTTAGACTGCTCTCAACCACCTGGAGCCCCAACCCAGGGAATCCAGCACCTTCTTCTAGGCTTGGTGAGAATCCACCCTCCCTTTCATACACACACACACACACACACACACACACACACACACACCAGTTTGTAAAACGAATAGAACTCTGGTCTCTTAGGAAATGAGGCCAGCAGTCGACAGATGGGACCTTGTGAAACTGAAAAGCGTGTGCAGAGCAAAGCAAGGAATGAACTGAGCGAAGAGAAACCCTGCAATATGGGAGAGAATCTTTGCTAGCTGCACATCCAACAGAGGATTAACATATAAAATACACAGAGAACTCAAGAATCAAAGCATCAAGAAAACAACCCACCCCAAACATAGGCCATTGATCTGGACAGAGAACTCTCCAAAGAGGAGGCACAAATGACTAATCAACACTACAGAGCAGTGGTTGTCAACCTCAGAGCACTGCGACCCCTTCATACAGTCCCTTGTGACACCCAACTATAAAATTATTTTCATTGCTGCTTTACAACTATAATTTTGCTACTCTTATGAATCATAATGTAAAAATCTGATATACAGGATAGCTGATATGCAGCCTCCAAAGAGGTTGTGACCCACGGATTGAGAACCGCTGCTATAAATAATGTTCAACATCAATAGTCATCAGGGAAATGCGAATCAAAACCACTTCAGATCCCAGCTGACCAAATCAGAACGGCATGATAACAAACGCTGATGAAGATGTGGTGCAAGAGGGGCCCTTATTCACTGCGGCGGGAATCACAAACTGGTGTGTTCTCTGTGTAAATCAGTGAGGGGGATTCACAGAAAACGAGAGACAGAACTACCGTGTGACCCGGCTATTCCATTCCTGGACATAGTCCCAAACAGCTCCAAATCCTCTACAGAGAGAAATGCCCATCCATGCTCGTTGGTGATTTTTATCTTAGTATCTAGGAAATGGGATCAACCTAGATATCCATGAACTGATGAATAGATAATGAAAATGAAGGGCATATATTCAGCTGTAACAAAAAATAAAATTGTGAAATCTGCAGGCAAATGGGTGGAGTGTGCGTGTGTGTGTGTGCGTGTGTGTGTGTGTGTGTGTGTGTGTGTGTGTGTGTGTGTGTGTAGTACCCCAGGAAAGAAAAACAAACATTATATGTTTCCCTGATATGTGTATCCAAGCACACTTGGTGTACTCAATTTGGAGTAGCTGTGGAAGCCAGGCCATTGAGAAGGGGACTTTAAGTGTGAAGGGACAGTAACTTGAAAGCAGAGAAGGTGGGAGGTGGAAAGGTTTAAGAAGAAAGAATGTGGAGTATAGGGGATGTGGGGAGATGTAAGAACCCATGTGGAGACCTACTTTATCGTGAAACGGGGTCCCCTTTGTCAGTCGTGAACCTTATTTTCTGAGCAACCAGAGTTCAACTTATTTTTTAAATATATTTATTTATTATGTGCATGACTGAGTGCCTGTGTGAGGAGTGTGGGGAGAGAGAGGTGGATACCCACAGAGGCTAGAGTGTTGGATTCCCTGGAACTGGAGTTTCAGGTTGAGATCTTTCAACATGGGTGCTGGAAACACATAAAAACATATGAAAAAAAACCAGATGCAAAAACCAACTTTAAAAAATACCATTTTTCTTTTTCAAAAAGAGTTTTGAGGGAGGTGCTTTGCAGGGCTAGAGAAAGCTACTCCCAGAAGCTGGAGATTGTTAAACAAAGACTCTAGGGTCAGGAGCAGGAGATATCCTTTCGAGTTCCTGGTCAAAGGTGCCCACAGGAACTTCCAAAACAACCCAAGCTCTTGGCGTTCTTGGCTGTCCACAGAACTTGATGAAAAGACCCTAATGCTGAAGACGCATAGACCTTGTATTCACTGTCTAGAGAAATCAAGCTGGAATGGACCGGAAGCTTCCCCCTTGTACATAGCTTGCTTAACCCAGAAGGTGCCAAGCAATTGACCTGGAGGAAGAAAACACAACTGTGACGCCAACAGTCTACAAGACCAACCTTCCAGCAAGAAGGTCTGCTTGTGCAATAACTGCACTACTGTTATGGACGTAACCAACTGCTCTCAGAGTTTTAAATCTGCTCCACAGGAGGGAATCCATGTCTGGTCCCATAATGACAGTCAAAACTCCTGGCAGGAGATCTCACAAGCCTTAGAAGGGAACTTAATACTTTTACTTAGCTAAACTGACATACATCAGCCTGCCTTCTAAACATTTATGTTTATATTCATAGATAAATGCCACTTTCAGCCTTGGCCAGCGAAGCCCTCTTGCCAGTGAGTGGTGATGAATGCCGAGACTCGAGGTTGTGCGCTAAGAGCAGAGTTCAGTGACTGATAATTGCTCCATCCTTAACAAGACATTTAGCCCATCTCCTCTAAGGCTCCGATAACATTGAGGAAGAGGGGGCAGAAAGAATGTAAAAGCAGAAAGATAAGGAAAGGGGCTATAAAGGCATAGCCATTCCAAACACAGGCTCGCAGCCACCGCTCATGCCTGTATTGGCCGCAGCTGGGCATGCCTGTATTGGCGGCAAATGCGCATGCCTATTTGGAAACAAATGCTCATGCCTGTATCGGGTCTGCATAAGAATGGACAGGACAGCAGTTAGGCAAGAGCGGAGGAAAGGCTCAAGGCCCAAAGCCTTACTGCTGAACTGTTTGCTACTGACAGATTGAAGGTAAGTAGCGGCCTTCAGCTGTGTACCCACTGATGGTCCCTCTTCCCTCCATGCACTGGGGACACAGATGGATCTGGTAAAACAACTAAATGGGTCGCAAAGCAAACCCCAAAGTCATAACTCTGCAAAGGGAACTTGTAGGCATGGGCGAAGGAGGATTCCATGGAAGTGGGGACAAACTCTGTTTGTTTCTTTTTCCTTACTGTTTGTGTTCTTTGGCTTTTCCTTCCTTTCCTTTGCCCCAGACATGGCAAAAGTTGTACACAGCTGATTCCAGAGAGAGGAGTCAGAGGGAAACTGATATATCACGAGACTAACACACAGGAAGAGAGTCCCAGCAATTCCACAAACCTCTAGTCTCGCATGTACTTGAAAAAGTACGCAGAAGTCTGAGAAGGACGCTAACAGCAGACCTCTCCACAGGTCCCAGAATGGTCACTTGGTGGTGCACACATGGGGCAGGTCATCCAGCAGATTATATAAGATGGAATGGAGCTGATGCGAGGTCACAGTCTACAATAGACGGCGTGAAACTTGTCCCTATGTCGGATCACCACCTTCCATGATAGAAAGAACAACAAGAGCTGTGTGGTCCAAGAGGTCCAGGGTCTTACAAATTTATATTCAAAAATGTTGAGAAGGCACTCCAAAATTAAGTCATTAATTCCTGTGGGAAAGGACAATAGACACCAGGAGGAGATGACATTGATGTTGAATTGCCTGATGAAGATTTTGAAGCAGTCATTCAAATGTCTGACAGAGTAAAATAATGAGTCTTGGAAAATAGTGTTTAAAAATGATGAATCAAAAAATAAGAAGATATAAAAAATTAGAAATTTTAGAACTAAAAAGATAGCATAAATAAAAATTAAGGAAGGTTATGGGAGGCCAATAAACTTGGAGACAGATAAATAGATGTGTTGTCATGGGGACAGTGGAAATATTAAAGGCCTGGAAAGGAGAAAGGGCAGAGCAATCCTCAGGAGCCCCCACAGAAAGCTAAACTCTAGTTCTGTGGGGGTCCTGGGAGGAAGGAAGAAAGAACCACAATCTTTTAAAGGAAATTGGTCTAGAAAAATCCCAGTCTTGGAAAAAGACAAAAACATAGTTTCAAGAAGCCTAGAGGACCCAGTAAGTCAAAGAAATGAGCATCGGTGTGAAGTGACTGAACGTTTCTCCAAAGGACACAGGAACAAGCGAAGGTGGCAAACAGGTCCCTGACAATAAACAGTTTGAGGCAGTCAGACCCCTTCTCCAGAGCCACAGCGGCCAGAAGGAGAACATGGCCATTTTAAAGGAATTGAATAAAAGAATCGTTGGCCTGGAATTCAATTTCCATCCAAAATATCCTTTGGGAATGATAGCCAAGTAATGACAGTCACAGAAAGACATTTATTTCTTCAAAGGGCAATTCGAGTGGTCGGTCCTCTGTGGGCACTGTCCTGGAGGGGTTTCCTCTGAATTGCATCATTCCCTCCATGAGTCTCAAGAAGCAGACAAATCCTAGAGAGCAGAAACTCCTAAAACCAACCCAGCATCTCTATAAGGTCCTAGAAACATCAAATCGTCGTGGGAGAGGAGCCTCTAGGATCTGCTGTGTCACGGGCAAGTCATGCAGAGAGCTCCAGGACCCTAGCTATCCGGAGTTGGTCATAACTCCAGCACAAGGCTTTACCGGTAATCTATGAGGAACACTCAAATTCAGCACAAATGGAGGGGCTAGGAGAACAATGCCTCACCAAGGGAGATCCAGGTCCATAAATAAGAAATGCCAACATCACTCACTAAGGAAGGAGAGTGAAAGCATTGTGAGAGATTGTGTGTTAGAACCGCTTAAAGCAAACAGGCAAACAACAAAGATTCTGGCCTAAGCGAGAGCTGGCTGCTGTAAACACAGAGTGACAGAAACTCTTCAACATTCTAGGGAGGGATGAGCAAGGACACAGCCTCGTTAGCAAAGAGTGGCCTCTTCTTCAGGCTGTCCCCAGACAAAAAACAGCTGGAAAGCAACCCACTTCATTGAAAGATAATCTAAAAAACAGTCGTATATGAGAAGTTCCACACTAACCTCTAGCCATCAGAGGGATGCCTCAGTGGTTAGGAGCACTTACTGCTCTTGCAGACAACCTGGGTTCAGTTCCTAGCATCTCAATTGCCTGTAACTCCAGTTCCAGGCGATCTGGCGCCCTCTTCTGGCCTCCACAGACACCAAGCATGCATGTGGGCCACAGACATACATGCAGGCAAACACTCACATATATAACATAAAATAAATAGATCTTCATGAAAAAGAATGATATGAAAAAGCAGACCAATCATTTTCCAAACTAGATTTTAAATAAAAGAGAAACAGTGTGATTTGGTTTTCATACTCATCAACTTAGCAAAAATCAGCGGTTTTTAAAATGCATATATTTCTAAAATATTGATAGCTCTGACAATTGACTTTTACCAATGTAAGAGTGTGAAGAAATGGATATACTAAAAGATTACTCATGGGAGACTACATTGATAAGCTGTCTAAAGATGATTTACCCATTAGGATATTAAGTATACATTATGACCCAATTTTTAGAACTAGTGTATGGAAAATACTCATGCACAAGTCCAAGGAGATTTTTCTTCCAGATATATTCATTCAGTCTAATTATTTATACCCATGAATAATGGAAATTACCCAAAGTCCATCAGTAGAAGGATCACCAAGAATGTATATCTACACTCAGGAGGGCAATCCCTTGCTTAAGAACAGGAGAAATCTATTTGCAATGGTGTGGAATGAGATTCCAGACATATTTTTAAGAAGAAAAAAGAGCAAAAGGCAAATCAGTGTGTGCAGCGTGCTTAACAGTCCATTTGTCTTTGCAGCAGCCGAATATCGAGGTCAGGTAGCTTTATAAAGAGATCTACTTAGAAATATTATCTTTCTAAATTAGCGATGCATTTAGCTCACAGTTCTGGAGGTCTGGTGACATGCTGCCAGCATCATCTCGGTGCTAACAAAGACCCCTGGAGAATGACATTGCAAAGATGGGGGAATGTTTGAGAGGGAATGACCACGTGACAAGACAGAAAGCCAGGAAACTATCCAGGGCTGGACTTGTTCTGCCAACTAACAACCATGACAACTAACACCAAGTCCCCAGGGAACCCCTTTAGCCCCTCCGAGCAGTGCTCCTGTGACCTCAGACCTTTCACTAATCCCAGCTCCTAAAAGTCACGGCACTCAACCAACATCTCACAACAAAACACCAACTACACCCAAACAGCAGCAATTCCTCACCACTGATAAAGGCAGGAGGGAAGAAAAACCACTTCATAGCCACACACCAAAGTGTAAATTAAAAGCCTGAAGAAGACACAAAACATAGGCCTGTCCCTCTGAAGATGGAACAAGCATCTATGATAGCCGTAATTTTAATTACCTTTTCACATTATAAACGTATTAATGCATTATTTGTTGGATAAAAGCAAGCCTTTGAAAGTGGAAACACACTGTATGCTTTACCACAAATGTTTAAGTCTCCTAAAATTCACGTGCTCAGACCTAGCCTCTGATGAGGAAGAGACAGGTTGATAGGCACTGAGGTCATGAGGACAGATTCCTGAAGCTCCTGGTCCTCTCCGCCATGTGAGGCAGTTGTCTGTGAATCAGGAAGGGCCCCAATTAGACGCCAACCACACCAGCGCTCTCCAACACTACAGGCAATGCTCTCCATGGAACCGGCCATGGAACCTCCAACAACTACAGGCAATGCTCTCCCGTGGCACCAGTCATACAATCTTCACAGTCCAAGACACGTCAGGACAGAAAAAAGACCAAGGACATCTGGGATGTGTGACGTCACCCAGGGGCCCCACAGACAAGGATGATCAGGAACAAAGTAAAGAAAGTCAAAGGACTGAGCCTGCCTGAAGCTCACAGATGGTAGGTTCCCCAGCTGTGGTCCTGGAGGCAGAGAGGACAGGAAGCAGGGTTCAAGGTCCACCGAGGGAGCCATATCCTTCATCTCTTAAAGGTTCCTCAGCCTCACAAAACACCACACTAGCTGGGTGCTGAAACTCATGAGCTGGTGGGAGAGGTTTCCTATTTAGACCACAACTCCTGCCTCTACTAGCCATAACTCCACGCGAAAGGATGGTGCAAAACCCACCGTCTCCAGTGAGCTTTCCACAGATGCCTTTGGCCTTTTCAGTGTTTATGAGGTGTGTATGGACCTCACCTCTCCCTTTCCACTTTTCACAAATCATTTTCATCTAAAATATTCTGCTAATTGCTTTCCCTCCCTCCTTCCCTCCCTCCCTCCCTCCCTTCCTTTTTTCCTTTCTTTCTCTCTCTTTGTTTTTGTTTATTTGTTTGTTTGGCTTTGGTTTTCAAGACAGGGTTTCTCTGTGTAGCCATGGTCTTCTTGAAACACCCTCTGTAGACTGGGCTGGCCTTGAATCCAGAAGTCTTCCTCCCGATTGCTGAGATTAAAGGCTTGCGCCACTGCCTCTACCTTACCTCCCTCCCTCTCTCATTTCTTTCTTTCCTTCCTTCCTTTCTCTCTTTTTGTTTTTGTTTGTTTAGCTTTGGTTTTCAAGACAGGGTTTCTCTGTGTAGCCCTGGTGGTCCTGAAACACCCTCTGTAGACTGGGCTGGCCTTGAACTCAGAAGTCTGCCTGCCTCTTCCTTTGAGTGCTGAGATTAAAGACGTGCACCACTGCCTGGACCCTCCCTCCCTCCCTTTCTCTCTGAGTAGGTGTATGTGGGGGAGGGTTACGGCGGCATGTGCCCACGTTTATCTGGAGGGCAGGTGTCCTTCTCTATTGCTCTCCATCTTATTCTCTTGAGGCAGGATCTCTCCTGAAACCAGGAGCTAGGATAGGGCTAGCAAGCTACAGTGATCCTCCCATCTACACTGTGTATAGACATGAGCAGTCACCCCAGTTTTTTGTGTGGGTACTGGCAATTGAACCTAGGTCCCCAGGCTTACACATTTTTCCCATTGTATGCTTGCCCCAGCTTTCTTGCTTCTTCTCTGTCAATCCTAATTTCTTCCACGGAGTCATCAGCTCTGTCAGGACAATAAACATTTCATCTGCCTCTCTTGGTTCTTTCCCTCACCTGACACAGTTCTGAGTCCTGAACCCATTCCTAAATCCTGGGCAGGACCTACACGCCCATCTCCCCCCTTGCTAACAAAGGTTTAGTGGCCACATCTTAGATCCTGCACCTGGTAACCTAATTTATCTGTCTTGTCTCTGACCCTTGGCTCATGATTCTGGTTCTGCTCTGATTCCCTTCCTTTTCTGTCAAAAAGTCTACAGTGAACTATCACCCCCTGTTCTGTTGGCCCTCACCCCCAACACCACTTCTCAGTTTCCAGATGGTTTCAAGCTTTTATTCATTGCCTTCATGTTGTCACTTTGTCCCCTTGGTTTTATCTCTCATTGCTAACTATGACTATGATTGAAGGGAGGGAGGGAAAGAGAGATGGATTGATGGACAGATGGATGGGTGTACTGACAGGAAAACAACACACAAATAAACAAAACCGCCTGCTGCCTGTGATGGGTCATCTTTTTTGAACATTTTATTATTTTTGTATATGGATGGTTTGGCTACATCTATGTATGTGTACCACATGTGTGCAGTGTTCATGGAGGCCGGAAGAGGGCGCTGAATGCCCTGGACTAAAGTCACAGATGCTTATCAACCATATGTTGAAACTGGAACTCGAACCTGGGTCCTCCGGAAAGGCAGTCAAGTGCTGTTAACTGCTGAGCCGTTTTCTCCAGGTACCAAGAGCATTAATTTGGATTGTCAACTTGTTTGGACTGAGAACTTCTAGGTAGTGGTGCAGCACACTGTGGGTGTGTCTGTGAGGGCATGGGCAGAGAGGGTTGACGGAGTGAGAGGACCTCAGTTAAACGTGGGCTGCATCATCTCACAGGCTGGGAGGTGAGTGGAACAAAAGGGGAAGGGGAAATCCTGCCTGTTTAGACCTCCCTCTCCCTCCCCGCTCACCACCCCCACCCTGTGTTATAGCGCTATGATATTTGCTTCCCTTCAGTGCCAAATCTTCCTGCCACGATGGACTCAAGCCTCCGAAACCATGAGCCAAAATAAATCTTCCATCCCTTGCACTGGTTTTCTCTGCCCTTTGTCCATGGTGATGCTCATATGAGATCCCCAGCTTCCGTGGGCCACAGGAACCACACCCTGCCAACCTCCACGTTGCTACTGCCTTGGCCATTGCATTTGCTCACCTTCCCAGGCCTCTATCTAGGCACGCTTGCTTGGAGAGTTTTCAAAATACGCTCACTGAACACTTAGTATGCTCAACTCTGCGTTTTGAATAAGGAACCACATCCAGTAATTGCCTCTCCTCTGGGTCCCTGAAGTTCCTGGGGTTACCTTCTCTTACTGTGTTCTCACAGTATGCCTGGGCTAATCTGCTTATGCACATGACCATGTCCCCAGAACTTAGGAGACTGTGACTTTCTATATATGGCAACTTCTCTTTCTATATTTGGCATCCCACGAGAGCTAGTTTGGTACCTAGTCAGACTCAGTGGGCCTTTCTGATACGAATAAATTCGCTCAATTGAATTAAATGTTTAGAAAAAGCACAGATGAATGAAACTATTAATACCGGCTCCAGCACATCCCCCCCCCCAGTGCCCTGTCCAGCGCTCTCCACAACATAGACCCACAGTCGATGCGGCTGACAGACTGACTGATGTGTTTGAAAACGGGAGTGACTCCTGGGGAGAGAGAGGTTTTCATTTGATCAACATGTTTTGGCTTCAAACTCTCCAGCAGTCATGGCTGAGCTTACAAAACCAAAGCAGCAACTGCTTTCCTTCCAGAGCAAAGTTGCCACAGAGAAGGGGCCTGCTGGAGAGTCAAACACTTCTGAACAGATCGATGGAGGCGTATCTGAAGACAGGAAATTCCAAAGGCTTTCCCAGGCTGCCTGAAGGACGGGCCCTATTATTAACCTCCTCTCCGAGGCCCAACTGCTGTTTGGCCTTGCACGACTGAAACCATTTGCTCCAGGGCTCATGTGGTGGCTTTGTAGACCGCAACCACTTCCTAGAAGCCAAATCAGTCTGAACAGTGAGGGCCTTAGTGGTCTGTGGGCTTAGAAGGCGGTTTCCGTGACATGAAGCCGGGGAAAGATGAGCAAACGCAGCAGGCCCAAGAGAAAGAAGCAAGGCCTGCGTTGGGAGGTCCAGAGGCAGCAGTCCAGCTCTGTCCCTTCTAGCAGCAAGACCCCTACTAGCTTAAGGGCTTGTTGGTGACCTGGGGGAGGTGATACCCAAAGACCCCTGTATAGCCACCTCTAGGGGGCGCTTCCTTTGGTATGCAAGGGCTGCTGGCTTGTGAACTCTGCCCTCTGAAGTAGCTGGGAGGACCACAGGCTGTGGGTGGACAGATCAAGAGGTCCCCTGTGCCACCAAGACGGAGTTAGATCTGTGGATACTTCCTGCGGATAGTTACTAGTTTCGCTCCATCCAGAGCTGTGCCTTCACCCTGGGAATACAGGTCCCTGAGAGCAGAGGCTGAAGACAGAGTGAGTGAATCTGCATCCTGCTGCGATGTCTAGGAGCCACATGGGGCCTGAAACCTGCCCATCTATCCCGAGTCTCCAGCTGTAAGAAGGCAAACACAGGGGCTATGCTGCCTCCCACTGATCATTCACACCTCAGGCAGCTGGGCCTTGTCTATGACCTGGCTAGGAGAAGAAGGAGAGAAGACCAGGGTTCTAAAATCCTGGAGTCTGAAGGAGGAGGCCATGCAAGCAGGAGAACCTGAATCCAGTCCCAAGAACCCACACACAGACCTGGCTCAGGGGAATAAGGCAGAGAGTAGCCAAGGCTGACACCCCATGTGTTCCTATGGCCTTGGTACATGTGCTACACACACACACACACACACACACACACACACACACACAGGCACACACACACAGTATATGGAAAGACCTCCTGCCTAAGAATAATGCCCCTCCTATGACAGTTTTGCAGGGACCTAGGGTATGATGGCCCACTAGCTCATTGCCAGACCCAGCCTGTTAGAAAGAAATACAGAGAACTAGCATTTGCCTGGCATGACAGAACCATTGCCCATGTGAACCCACAGTGGCTGTGACTGCATGTATAAGGCCTGTACAACATCAAGCCAGTCAAAATCCCAGCAGGTGTGTGTGTGTGTGTTGGTGGTGGGGCTGGTGAAGTCCCATTCCTCACTCAGGAGCTACTGGCAGTGGATAGCTACTGTGCTGAACACTTCTCTGTCAACTCAACACAAGTTAATGTCATCCAAGAAGAGGGAACCACAATTAAAACAGTGCTCCCGTAGGACTGGGCTGTAGGCACGCCTCTAGGGCATTTTCTTATTTAGTGATTGATGGGGGAGGGCCCAGCCTTGGGCTGGCAGTCCTGTGTTCGGTAAGAAAGCAGTCTGAGCAAGCCAGTGAGCAGCATCCCTGTGGGGCCTCTGCATCCGCTCCTGCCTCCAGCTTCCTGCTCTGTGTGAGTTTCTGCCCTCACTGATTTTGATGATGAATTCCCCAAGCTGCTTCGGTCATGGTCCTTCATCTCAGCAATAGTCACCAGGACTAAGACAGATACTTAGAGAGGGAGAATTGGTTTCCTTCAGGAATGTGGTTGCCGAGAGGCAGCTATGCTGCAGGAGATGGCCCTCGGCCCATGCACAGACAGACAGCACTAACCGGGTTCAGTGAGTGTAAAATCAGAGTACACGAAGCTGGGAGGAGAAAGGGGTGGGAAGTATAGAACAGGAACGTGGGGGGGGGCGAAGGTTAAATTTGACCAAAGTACGTTATATGCATGGATAAAATTCTCAAATGATAAAAAAAAGAATCACAGACACTGTTTACATGCAAACAAGTCAAGTGATGAACAGTACAGTGAAAGATTTAAGCAAAAAGGGAGGGAGGGAGGGAGGGATGGAGGGA
>NC_022013.1:76561353-76565467 GCF_000317375.1 Microtus ochrogaster
AAGGAAGAAAGGAAGAAAGGAAGAAAGAAAGGACAAGGTCAGGGAGCACACTTCCTGGGTACTTGACCTATGAGATCTCCCAGAGCCCTGTGCTCAGAGGGACCCCATCATTTTGTGCTTGGCTGCTCTGGTGTGGGCCCCACATCATGCAGCTCATTCTGCCCCTAACTCTGCCCTTGCACAGCACAACAGCCCTTAGAGCAGAAGTCACCCCCCCCTCACGATTCTCTCCATCCTGGCTTTATTTCCTTCAGTCTATTTTTGTGCATCAGGGAATATTTGAAGAAATGTCCTTAAGTCCAGGCACACATTTACCTCCACACCCTCCAAGCCTCTTTGGAGGTGACTTGAGTGTCGTGTGATCTCCCCTATTATTAGCACAATACCTAGTCAGCCCCAATCCCCCAAACTCCCGTTCTCATGACCTTGTATATATTCGTCTCGTAGCAAAAACGTGGCATGACCCCTAGCCTCAAGAATACTTGGCACAGGTCCCTGCTTCTCAGCTGTATCTATTGTTCCAGTCCAGAGTGACACCAGCTTCTACGTGTCTTGCTGACATTTCTGACTTTTAGTGGGGAACGCCGTTAATCAATCCCCTGAATCTGTTTTGGAAAAATTAAATAGCTCAAGTCAAGGAAAACACAGTAAATAACCCTTCCACAACCCAGAGAGTGGTGGGGGCCGCGGGGACAGAGTGCTGTCCTCTCGTTATTGGAAACGCATTTAATTTGCCGCTGGATCTTCCACACCAGCCCAGGGTGCTCACTGGGCACAAAGAAGAAATCAAAAGCTCCTTCCGAGCAAGGGGCTCCAGCTCAAGTGGGAGAAGTGTGAGCCGGTGTGGTGGAGAATGGCCTTGTGGACAGGAATAGCTCTTCCTGTGGTTTAATGTATAGGGATCAACCCTTGAGACAGTTCTGTGTGTATGGGTGTTTGTGTTCACGTGTATGTGTGTTTGTGCGGAGAGGGCAGGGGACAACCTTGAGTGTTGTTCCTCAGGCTCTCTTCACCTTGTTATATACATTGTTGTGTGGGTGCACTTGTGTGCGAGTAGTGTGTGTGTGTGTGTGTGTGTGTGTGTGTGTGTGTTAGGTCAGCAGCTGACTTCAGGAGTCTTCTTTAATTGCTTTCCACCTTATTCATTGAGGCATGATTTCTCAAACAAACCCAGAGCTTCGCTGTTTCCACTCAGAGCTGGAATTACCGTCAGGCTGCCACACCTACCCAGCATTCCATGGGCTCTGGAAATCCACGGTGGTATGGAAAAGATTTTACCTGTTAAGCCGTCTCCCCATTTCTGGGGTTGGGGGACAGGCTTTTTCACATGGACTCTGGGGAATCACACTCAGGTCCTTGTGCTTCCGAGACAAACACATTGCTCACAGCCTAGCCCTTGACCTCACTCTAATGAGCATGGATCCTCTGTGAGAAGCAGAAACAGCCTGGTGGGTAAGTGTGACTTCTGGAATCTAGCCTAGACTGACCTGAAAGAAGTGTGTGTGTGTGGGGGGGTGGCTACCAAGCCTCCACTTCGCATCTGATCATCTCTTCCTGAATAGCTGGGGACTCAGGGGAGGGAAGACCAGCTGTGGTCCTTTGTCATCCCTCCCATGAACTGCTGGAGATTTTGATGTTTCGGCACACCCTCTCTTGTCTCAGGACCACCCCCTACCAGCTCTAACAGAATCGGGTAGAAAACCAAGCTGTCCATTCTGGTCCTGATGCTCAAAGTACACACAGTTTCTATCTGAGCCAAGTAAGCTGAGCATCCCATTGGAGCAAACCACAAGGAAAACCCAAGAGAGCATGGGGAAGGAGAGGAGCAACACAAGGAGGGTCTTCTAGTCCCTCCACCAGGATACCAGCTCTGTGACTTACATCATCTTGAACCACAGAGACCAACCCAGCTACAAACTGAATGCCATTAAGTGACCCAGCAGATACAACTGGAGTGAAAGAATTGCCTAGCAGAACCTGCCCCAATCTCTGACCCATACCATAGGAACATTGTGGCATTCAGCTTTCCATGTCTGTGACAGAAATACACAGGCAAACAATTTAAAGGGACAGGTGCCATGGCCCACAGTTTCAGGTGCTCTGGTCTATAGTCACCTGGCTACACGTCTGCTGGTCTGTGGTAAGGTGTGAATGTGAGGCACAGCAAGTCTGCTCATTCCATGATGGAGAGACAGGAGGCAGCAAGGTCACTCTTGATATTCCCTTCAAGGGCATACACTGTCCAAACTTCCTTTCATTAAGGCCCCACTTTCTGAAGGTTCTGCTTTCCCACAGCATCAGAGTCGAGAGCCAAACCATAACGGGTATGACAAAACAATGGCAGTTTGCTGATTAAGATAGCTATGCACACAGGGAATGATCTGTAGAAACCGGTAGAGGACACTCTCTAGTGCTGGGGACGCAGCAGGCATTTTCAGTCTTCAGAGACTTGCCTGCATTGGGAACGCTGGTTAGATTACATCTTCTGAATGTCCTAGAATGCTGGAGTCCATATCTAAGAATGCACACCCCTGAACTGAACTCACAGTTAGAGATGGGTACCGTATCCCTCTACCCTCTGCCTGTGTGCTTCCCTTGCCTAAGTCCTATCCTGCCTCAATTTTCAAATCATTGGACCCAGATGCTTCCTGCCCATGCTTCATTTTGATGCTTTCTTGAATGTCAAGCTGCAGGTAGCTCGCCTGGGTCTTCTGCTGAAAGGCCACTGCTTTTTCCACAAGCCTGGAACAGGCTAAGCTCATGAAATGTGGTTGCTGAGTCCTCTGCTATGTACCTGAAGGCTAAATTTTACTTTCTTTAGTCCTGGAGATGCACCAGTTTTTCTTGAGATGTATAAGAGGTAAACACAGGTCTTGGTAGATTTTCTTGTGGTGCTAGAGCTCCCTGGTTGGTGTGGAGATCTAGACCATAGTCCAGGGAAGGATGGCAGAGTGAGCTACTGAGAAGAGTTTTAATCCTTGATGAGAAATGAAGCTAACCACATCTGAGATTTCCCACCTTATGACCGTTTACTAGGACAGGGTTCTTGTCTCACCCTGGCACCATGATAAAAATACCCTGACAAAAATCAATTTAGGGGATAATGAGGTTATTTCAAATGATGATTCCAACCCATCATTACAGGATGCTTTGGAATAATGTTCTTGTACATTGTAAAGATTTGTCACTCATATTGGTTTAATAAAACACTGATTGGCCAGTAGCCAGGCAGGAAGTATATATAGGTGGGGAGACCAGACTAGGAGAATTCTGGGAAGAGGAAAAGCAGAGATGCAGTCACCAGCCAGACACAGAGGAAGCAAGATGAGAATGCCTCACTGAGAAAAGGTACCAAGCCTCACTGAGAAAAGGTACCAAGCCACATGGCTAAACATAGATAAAAATTACAGGTTAATTTAAGTTGTAAGAGCTAGTTAGTAATAAGCCTGAGCACTAGACCAAATAGTTCATAATTAATATACCCTTCGACATGTTTTTTGGGACTGAACAGCTACGGGACCAAGTGGGACAGAAACTTCTGTCTACACAGGGAGACCAAGGTAAGAACTTCAAACAGCTAGACATGTCACATCCACAGTCGAGAGCAGAGGGGCATGAACGGAAGAGTATCCTTGCTTGCAACTTGATATCTCTGCTCTTACACAGTTATTCTCCTGCCTAGGGAATAGTGCTGCCCACACTGGGCTGGACCTTCCCACATCAATTAGTGTAATTAAAATAATCCCTCACAGATATGCTTACAAACCAACTCAATTCAGACAGTCCCTTACTGAAATTTGCCTTCCAAGTGACTCTAGCTTATGTTAAGTCAATAATTAAAACCAACCGTCATCACAGATAGCAAGCATGTCTCTTTGTTGTTCAAACCATTTGTTCTTTAGACCAGCTTTCTGTTGTTAGTGGTCATAAACATCCTTCTATAGGTTGTTAGCCCTCACTCTTGTCTGCCTGTCAGTCATTTGTGACTCATTACCACTGTACCCACGTCACCCCTCCCCTGGGAAGGCAGCTATTGTCACTATGACAAAATATTTAAAGCAGTTTAGGAGGGAAAAGGATTGGATCCTCTGTGAGAAGCAGAAACAGCCTGGTG
>NC_022013.1:76566711-76587233 GCF_000317375.1 Microtus ochrogaster
AAATCTATCAATGTAATCCATCATATAAATAAACTGAAAGAAAAAAAACCATATGATCATTTCATTAGATGCTGAAAAAGCATTTGACAAAATTCAACATCCCTTTGTGATAAAGGTCTTAGAGAGATTAGGGATACAAGGGTTATACCTAACTATAATAAAAGCCATTTATAGCAAGCCGACAGCTAACATCAAATTAAATGGAGAGAAACTCAAAGCTATCCCACTAAAATCAGGAACACAACAAGGCTGTCTACTCTCTCCATACCTTTTCAATATAGTGCTTGAAGTTCTAGCAATAACAATAAGACAACATAAGGGGATCAAAGGGATTCAAATTGGAAAGGAAGAAGTTAAACTTTCATTATTTGCAGATGATATGATAGTATACATGAGCGACCCCAAAAACTACAGCAAAGAACTCCTACAGCTGATAAACACCTTTAGTAGCGTGGCAGGATACAAGATCAATTCCAAAAAATCAGTTGCCCTCCTATACACAAAGGGTTCTAAGTATGGGCACTGCATCCGCTTGCTTTGGACCTCTGGTGGCATGACACATCGCTGCAGGAATGGATGGTGGAAGAGGTCCCTAAACTGATGATGGCCAGGATACAAGATAAAGGGGAACAGGAATGATCCAGGGCCTGAAAATCTCTTCGAGAATATGCCCCCAATGACCTAAAACTCCCCCTAAGGTTCCAACTTCTTTAAAACTTCCAGTATCTTCTGTCCTAACAGGTAGAGGTAACCAAACCTGTACCACACAGCATTGCGGAGACAACTCGGATTCTGTCTATAGCATTGAGATCTATGCTCCTCTTCCCATCTCCACATCCAGATACCTCAGCCTCTTCCAGGGTCCCTGATGTCTATTGCACAATTCAACCAATGCAAACCCATCGATGTGAGTGGGGCCCAATGCTGGTGCCCAGCAGTCATGCTTGATGCTCCTCCCATCAGACATGGAGACACCCCTAACTTCTCCACAGAGGGGATGATGACAGGCAACTGCCATACAGTGGCCCCATGGGAACCCCCTAGATTGATAGTGTGGAGTTAGGGATGTGTCTTATATGAACAGAAGTGAACTCACCCCAAGACGGCTCCACCCCAGAAACACTTCAGAACTGCCTTCTGCACGCTTGTGCTCTTTGACCTCACCTTTCACTGGCATCAGTAGCCTTGGCTACAGGTTAATTTCTGAGATGATTTCAAACAAAATATCGCTAAGAAACCTGGAGAAAGGTCACATGCGTCATCCCAAGACAGAAAATAATCGGAAAACCATGATAATGATTACAGTATATTGTCTTTGCATAATAACTATGGATCCCCTATGCACTCTGTGACAAGCTCTCAGAATGCCTGTCTGTACGTGAGCTGCTGCAGCTTCATCCCCATTATTGTGACAAACACCTTGGCCATAAACAACTTTGAGGAGAAAGGGGCTGATAAAGCCAGGTCATAACCTGGTCCTGAGCTCAAGGCAAGAACTCAAAGCTGCCAACTTGAAGGCAAGCTTGCTTGCTGTCCACAGAGCATGTCTCTAACCAAGAAATTCACCCACAGCGAAAGGAGTGCCATAGGAACCACGAGGGATGCTGCATGCTGGCTCTCAGGCTCGCTGATACTCAGCTAGTGGTCTCATACAGCTCAGAACCACCTATCTGGGGAAGAGTGCCACCCACAGGCACTCAAGACGACACCCAGCACTCAAGACAATCCTGAGCAAACATGCCCACAGTTACTCGCTTGAGACTCTTTCCAGATGACTCTATGTAGTAACAAGTTGATGGTGGGTAAAAGCCAACTGTTGCATGCTGCCTCTCACTTTAACAACAAATAATATGCTAATAGACACACAGCCATTAAGTGATAAATATAGGCTAGGAACCCAGGTGTCTGGTCCTGAGCATGGGCTCTGCACGCTTCACACCTGAGAACTCCCTCCTATGCCTCGGTACATGCGCATGCTTTACACACATGGTCTCATTCAGCATTCTCAGTAGGACTGGAAGGAAGATTATCCATGATGCTACTATGGGGAAGATTACCCATGATGCTTGGAGGTTGCTTATGCAGCTGAGTAGGTGTAAGTGCCACGGGGGTCAGCAGACAGCTTGCTTTGTCCCCATCCTCCAGGTTCCTGGCTTAAAATTTCATTTTCAATAAGAAACCACTTTTTAGAAGGGAAAATTACCTAGTACCACTGAATGGAGAAACTTTTTTTTTTTCAGTGTTAAAGGGGAAAAAAAACCAGTTGGCCCAGTTTTTCATAGTGGCATGTTGATGAAATGCCGTGAATGAGCTGTGGGGTGAATGAATGAAATATTTCACAGCAGAGAAATAAATCACGAGGAAGAACCAATTCCCCAGAGAAACAAGGATGCAGAGAGCAATTCCCCAATTCCCAGTCCGTCTCACATCTGTCACCCTAAGAAAGAACCTTCTGTCAACACCTCTTTGATGAAGACCCTCGGCCAGAACAATATCACGTTCCTTAGGGCTCTCCAGTCTCCATGTCTGGTGTTAACACCGCAGAATGCCTTTGTTCTGGTGAGCCCAATGCCAGCACTAGCCAACTGCCCTTCAGTAGGACCCCAAGAAGCGAGTACACTGGGGGCATCAGCCGATGTCCCCGGTGAGGGCGTGAGGAGGAGTATGCTTTCATTTTGCAGGAACACGGATATTCTCCTACTCAATTCCCTTAAAGACAGAAGACAGAAATCTTGTCTGTATTTTCATGACTCACTTCAGTATTTAACCTCTTGATGGGGATCCACGGCTCAGCATGGGACCGAGCTGTTCCGGGGCCACAGGTGAACAGATAGCATGACACTGGCATGGAGAAAGCACTGAACACATTTTGAAATGAAACAGATTAATAATGGCGTGTTAATTAGCTTTCTGTCTCATGATAAAATATTTAAGGCAACTTAGGAGGGGAAAAGATTCATCTGGGCTTCAAAGGGTTCTAAGTATGGGCACTGCATCCCCTTGCTTTGGGCCTCAGGTGACATGACACATCGCTGCAGGAATGGATGGTGGAAGAGGTCCTTAAACTGATGATGGCCAGGAAACCAAGATAAAGGGGAAGAGCAAAGATCCAGGGCCCCAATACCCCTTCAAGAATATGCTCCCAATGACCTAAAACTCCCCCTAAGGTTCTGCTTCCTTTAAAACTTCCAGCATCTTCCAACAGCTCTGCAGGCTGGCAACCAAACCTGTACCACACAGCATTGTGGAGCTAACTCAGATTCTGTCTATAGCCCTGAGATCTACAGATACCTCCGCCTCCTCCAGGGTCCCTGATGTCTATTACACAATTCAACCAATGCAAACCCATCCATGTGAGTGGGGCCCTGCCCAGTGGCTGTGCTTGATGCTTCTCCCATCAGACATGGAGACACCCCTAACTTCTCCACAGAGGGGATGATGCCAGGTAACTACCATACAGTGCTCCCATGGGAAGCCCCTGGAGAGACCCAGAAGTAGGGTGAGCTCTGTCTGCCTGTCATTTTGTGTACTGAGACAGGTGACAGGATACAGAGTCAGAAATGAAGCAACAATGTTTCCTGAGGGCGGGAGGAGGACTGGCCTGTGACAAGTGATGTACGAGGAGAGTAAGGACAGCACTGGTCTGTGTGGGTCATGGACTCTCCACAGCCAGAATCTGCCGGAGTGTATCTCAATCTCAGTAGATCATTCTAGTGTCTTGTCTTCCACAGACCCCCCGAACTCACTCACCCTTTTCCCCAGTGGGTGTCCACTTTGCACTCTGTGCAACTCTTGTGTGGCCACATATGTCACCGGAAGATGAAGCTTTTGAATGTTGAACCCCAAGGACACTTAATCAGCTAGACACCAATAACCTCTTAGGGCTGCTCCTCCTGTCACATGACCCTCTTATCTTCTGCCTTGTGCCTACCACACCACCGTGTCTCCACATTCCCTCCCTCCCACAAGTAGCTCCTAAGCACCTGTCTTCTGTCCCATTTCACACTGTTTTTTTTTTCATTTTCTCATGTCCTGTACATTACCAAACTTCTATTATTAATACCCATTTCCTGATGGGATTGTGAAGCCTCTTAGAAGCTGGGGCCCTGCCTCGCACTACTTTCTCTTTCTACTATTTTCCACAGCCTGAGGCTGCCGAAGAAGAGGACAGGCGGCACCGAAGGGTGAGGAGAAATGTCTGTTCCGAGAGCCCTCCCCTTTCTCACGCAGAGAACTAGAGGTGGCCAGTGAACCAGCTAGCCTCCCGAAACTGCTAGCCAGAGGGCATGCCTCCCTCCGCTACCACCCTTTGCAGAGAGAGCTGGCTCCCATAAGTCCCATGGAGACTGGCAGAGCCATTTCCAACGGAGGCAGCCCGGATGCCTCCCTGGACTCAGTGTACCCTCTTCTCGGGGACACATTGGCTTAGCAGAGGCTCAGCTGGCTTTCGGAATCCCAGCCATTCTCTGCACCAAAGCCCCCAGATGGCGTGTTCTGTGGAGCACACGGTGATGGAGGGAGGCATCAGAAAGGGAAGAAAGCCACCTGGGGCTATGAGCCACCAAATCATTTGTCCCTCTTTCCTAATCCTTCCACAGAATGTCTTGCTCTCAATAAGCATTGAGACAGCCAAAGAAGCCTTCGACGCATGAACTAGAGGCACACTGGTCAGCACAAATGCCTTCCCTCTAATCAAGCCTCCGTCCTCACTCTGGCTGAGTTGGAAAGCTCTTGAGAGGTAGCAGATTGCAGGCACTGAAGGCTGGTGTCTTCTGTTTATCCACAGAGTGGGGACTGGCCAATGCAAGAGCCCTGTACTGTTCCTTCCATGTGCTGCTGGCTCTGCAGGCTCCAAGCAGCCGCCTGGGCGATCTGCAGTGCCAGCCCCTCTCCGGGCTACCTCCCACTCCCCTGGCTTTCTCAGAGGTAGCTGCAAGGGACTGATCTCCCAGGCAGTAGTACTCAAACCACAACCTGAGGGAGACATGATCGGGACACAACCAGAAATTGTCAAAGTGAAACAGGTAGGAACAAAACATAATGCACGTACACACACACACACACACACACACACACACACACAGAGAGAGAGAGGGAGGGAGAGAGAGGGAGGGAGAGAGAGAGAGCAGACTCAAGATGCATTCCCTGCTGTGTATGACAATCCCAAATATTTGAACCAAGTCTTGCACCTGACTCAGGGTCTGGACATCTGAGGCAGCGTGACTCTTCTTCAGTACTGATCATTCCTCTCAGAACACCGTCCAGATGGAACCGCCCACTATAAACAAGGCAGAGAGACAAAGGGACAAGGACAAGGGAGACCAAGAAATGAGGAAGAGATCTCCACCTTCCTAGTACAAGACGGGAAGGGGGAAGAGAGCAGGCCGGTAAACAAGGCATGGTGCACAAATCTTCCCCTAACGTGGTAAATAAGGTAAATGTTCGTTTCCACCGTTGGATGGGACCTTGGCGTTCAGGTTCTGGTTGGAAACAGTTGGGGCGACATTGCTATGGAGGCATGACTCTAGGAATTAGGGTGCTCTTCATCAGTTTCCCTAAGCTGGCTTGTTAGTCTTCCAGGTCCACACTCTGCGGAAGCTGTACTGCTGCACAGGGCTCTCCAAGGAGAGCTGTTTCCCTGGGGAAGCCTGTTCCCCTCTGGCCTCCTGTCTACATAGTCCCTAGGTGGCTGAGGTGAGGAGGACCGGTCCAACTCTGAGGCCTGGAAAGCTGCAAGAGTGTGGATGGGCATGGCTGTGTGTAGAATGGCTTTGTGTCTCCGTAAGCTACAGACATAGGCTCAGAAATGAGTAAAGAGTAGACAGAACCTCGCTGGTCTGCTTTGCCCATGGCTGATTCCAGCCCACAGACTGCAGGGCTCCGCAGCTTATAGCTTTACCCCAAACCCTTGTGCACAAGTAGAGGTCCCTTGCCTCTAAGATGGCCACTGGGAGACCTTTATGTTAAAAAATAAGGAGGCCAGTAACACTGGCCAGTGTCAACAATTCTGTCCATTAGGGTCAGAGATAACGAAGTTGACAGGCATCCAGGATCTAATAACAGCTATATTCTCCTTGACCTTAATAAAGGGGGGTATGCTTTTGTCCCGGTTCATCTTGGGTGGTAAGTGGCAACCTCTGCTTTAAGGCTCCACCCTCCTCTTAGCACAGTACCCAAGGCACACCAGGATGGGGCAGGGACCTGCAAAGGCTACCTTCTCATAGACAAATGTCAAACTCAACCTGGGGCTGAGACCCAGGACGGGGAGACAGTGATGCATCTTGGTCCTTGGGAACTTTCTCTGAAGTTACTCTCTAAGGTGGAGACATGGTTCCAATCACAAAGCTCCCAATGGGAGCTGGAGGTGGGTGGACTCCTGGGTCCTCACACATGAAGTTGGCATCGTCAGGTTCCAAGTGAATGAGAGACCCTATCTCAAAAATAGGTCATCGAGGGATGATGTCAGATGCCGCCCTTTGACCTTCCCGTGTATACACATACACACTCCGAAATGCACCTGCACACACAGGTGTGTACACACACACACACACACACACACACACACACAGAGAGAGAGAGAGAGAGAGAGAGAGAGAGAGAGAGAGAGAGAGAGAGAGAGATGCAGATACAGCACACATGCACACATATTCACAGGGATACCAATTATTTTGCAAGCTTCAATGTTTCTCTGTCCCTAAGGGTGACTCGGCCTTGAAGATGTGTTGATGTCTCAATGACTTCTACCGAACCTGGCTGTAAGAAAGCAAGCGATGGTGATGGATGGCGTGAGCAGCCAGTGCGACAGCAGGGGACGTGAAATGGGAAGCCGTTGGCCGTCCCTCATTCTCATTCAGCGGCTTCTGTTTGGAGGACAGAGCAAGGGAGACACCACCTCCTCCCCTCTCTACAGGAGAAGTCGAAGGGGTCTTCGGCTATGTAGATCTTAATGTGTGTCAGAGGCAAAGGCCCTCCCACGTGGTTATGTAAGGCAGTCTTGGACCAAGAGCCATGCCTGAATCCAAAAGGAGTTTGGATTTCTTGTAAAGCTATAATTGCTTGGAAGAGACCAAATTTTCCAGAAACCAGATTCAGATAGTATTGGCCTGAGACCAATCTCCACAGCCCAAAGCACGTTACAGACTCTCTAGAGACTTCACCTAGAGTTCTAGAGTTTCCCAATTACGTTTTTTTGTTGTTGTTGTTGTTTTGTTTTGTTTTTTTACTTTTTTGGGTTGTTCTCTCTCTCTTTCTCTGTTCCTCCCACCACCACCACCTACCAGATAGGGTCTTGCTATGTTTGTCAGGCTACCTTTGGACTCACTGCAATCCTCGGTGTTCTGGAGACTGATGTGTCATTTATATAGCATCCCTTGAGCTGCATACGGAAACCACTGACCCAGCCATGTCACCAATGAAGGCTACAAAGTAAACGATGGAAGTTCTAGCAATAGACACTATAGCTTAGGTTTCCTGTCTTATGCCCTTACCTCTTCTCAATATCAAATGCCTGAGGGTCTTTAATTCAACTTGCCAAATGCACCTTGATATTGGTAATGACCAGAGTATTTGACCAACTGTCTGCTGTAAGAGTTCTTACTGAAGCCGGGCGGTGGTGGCGCACGCCTTTAATCCCAGCACTCGGGAGGCAGAGGCAGGCAGATATCTGTGAGTTCGAGACCAGCCTGGTCTACAAGAGCTAGTTCCAGGACAGGCTCCAAAATCACAGAGAAACCCTGTCTCGGAAAAAAAAAAGAGTTCTTACTGATCCAAAATGCAGGCTTGGGTAGCACACAGGGCTAGCTGCCCTCAAAATTGAGATGGAGCATAGCTCCCAAGAAGGAATTGTTAGACATAGGTAGGAAGGCTCCACTCTACTGAAATTCAGTAGGTCCCATGGGAGAAACCCAAGAATTCATTCAGTTTTTTTGAAAGTTTTCAGCTGCTACTAATACTTCTGGACAGAAGGCTATGCTTGGCACCAAAGACCTACAGGTTCTCTCAATTAGCTACCACCCTGCTAGGGACAGTGTGTTCTCATCCTCCCTCCATCTAAGGTCTGGTCCATCTGCCTGTCCTCTGCCCTGGCGCCTCACAGGATTCCTCTTTAACCTCTCCCTCTGCTGCTGGAGTTTTCCAGGAGGGAGACTGTGACTCCCAGATATCACTGGCCTCTCTCCCCACCACACCCTTCATGTCTCATTCTCGTGATGATGTTTCAACAGGTTAGCAGGATCCCAGCTTGACGACTCTGGTTGTAAATTTTTTCCTTTCACTAAAGGCTCCAGAATGCACCAGGGACTTGAAGGCAGGCATGATGAACCCATCCCATAACAGTCATAGCACCAGGGCAGCTGAGTCCCAAGGAGAAGGGTGAATGGACATGGGCCAGAGTTCCCAAGCAAGCGGGTTGTTCCTACCCTCTTAGTGAGGGCACGGAGAGGACCCAAAGGGTGTGCGTGCGGGGTGACTTCCACATAGCAGGAAAGAAAATGGAGAAGGAACACCCGATCTGGCATCACGACCATCAGTGCTGACGAGTCTCCAGCTTGAAGTGTGGTTGGGGAGCAAGGCTTCAAATCACACATGAGATACACAAGACATTCTATAACTATCCATGGTGTCAGCCCCCACAGACAAACCCGGAGGAGATTTATCACAGACGGGAAACGCTTCACACATTTGGATGTCACCGTGTCGGTGAACCCCGGCAGATGGGCTCAAGAACAGGAAAGGGTCTCAGCTGCTTCTGCCTGCAAATGCGGGTGACTCCGAGTTGATCTGACCTGTCAGACCCTTCCACAAACAAGCATGGCCCACTGGTCCTGAATGAGTGAGTGATGTCTGCCTACCTGAACATGTGGATGGTAATACTGTTTTCCTGCCTTCCAGGAGGGAAACCCTGAGACAATCACACCCTGTGGTGTGTACTTCAGACCACAATCACCATTCACCATAGGAAGAAACTTCAAGGTCACAAGCCATAGTATATTTTCCTGAGGGAGAAAGGCTGAATCATCCTATAGGAAGCCCTAAGATGGCTAGGGGTCAGGAAACGAGCCGACCGTGTTTCCTCTGTGGGGGTAGATCCTGCATCCCTGCTAGCCAGGACTTCCGCCATGTCTCCACCTCAGCCATGGAAGCAGACAGAACAGTCCCCGGCTGCACTTTGTGACCTCTAAGTCTCAGAGTTCAAGAGCAGAAGAGCAGGTCTTCATTAGCAATGGAGTCTGTACCTTTTCGTCAGCCACTGGGTCAATACCATTGTCACCCATCATTTCTCCCCCCTTCAGGTTTTCAAATGGTTTGGAATGGTTTATGTTAAACAGGCAGAGGAGGTAGGAGTCCGAACACCAAATAGAAGCATAGTGTTTTGTGGATGTGGAGAGCTTCACTGTGGCTCAATGACAAAGCCATTTTCTGACATTCCATGAGCAATGGCGCAAACAGAAATGCCCAGCATGAACAAATCCATGGTTGAAAATAAGGTATGGGGCCAGTGAGATGGCTTCATGGGTGAGCATGCTTGTCACAAAAGCCCAATGCCTGGAACCCATGGAAGAAGGAGAGGAAGATGTCCTCTGACCTCTCCACATGCACAGTGGCACACACACACATACACACTAACAATAATAATAAATAAACAATAGCAATAACAAATAAAAATTATTTTAAAGTTAAAATAATATGAGTCTGATGAGACATAAAATCTTATTAACACACACCTTATAAAACCTAGCTTTGGTGGTCATGTATTCATTAGCCTGAGAATGTATTCAGAATATGTCTTGTTTTTAAAGAATGATAAGATAGCATGTACAGAACAATCTTATTTGTGGTGCAGATGTGTGTGTGTGTACTCCTACGTGTGTGTAATTGAGCCTATGTACAAGCATATAAGTGCATGTCCAGAGAAATATATCGGGAAAGATCTGCTCACAGACTTTCCTCCTGGTCTTCTTTAAATTTCTACCACCCTGGGCTTTGGGTCCTTCCAGAGCCTCCCTGGGAAGGGGAGGTACCTCACCCTGCTGAGCACAGACTCTAAGACCAAGGGGGAAACACCGAAATTCTTAGCCTTCCTTGTACATACCCTAGTATATAGGACCTAGAATTCCTAAGAACCCCAGTGGCCTCCAGCCTGTTTCCAGGAATGCACAGACTCTCCTCACTTCTAAAGATGCTTAGAGATGCTGGACCACAATGCCCTCCAAAAAAAAGGGGCAGGCAAGAGGGGTCTGCTTGTGGGAATGCAGATAGAGCTTGCCCATGGGTTGTCTGTGTATGTATACATGCAAGGGTCCTCATGGTAGATGGATAGGCACAGTGACAGACAGGAACGCGGGAGACTAATCCATGAGAAGTGGGGTGGCCAGGGGCTACAGTTCTACCGCAGAACTTCAGGGAGTCCCAGAGTTCTAAATCTGAACCCGGACTTCCAGATTGTTCTGGAGAAGGACGGGATGCTTTTATTTAGCAGTTTGGTACCAGGTTTATAACCTCTAAACATTTAGGTGTGTGGCATGTGTATTCATGTGTCCTTTCACCACAGATCAAGCTCAGAAGTGTTAAGGCTGGAACTACCTCGGGTTATTTTAGTTTCTCCCTCTCCTCCCACTTCACCTTCAACTCATCTTCCCCCTTCTACGTCTCCCTCTCTGCTTCTCTTCTTCCATCCCTGTGTTCTCACGTTCTTCTACCATATACCAACACATAGCTATTTGAGCATGACATGTCTCCACAGGCTCATGTGTTTGAACACTTGATTCCCAGTGGATGGTGCTGTGTGGAAGACTGTGGAACTTTTAGGAGGCGTGGTCATCCTAAAAATGAGTTCCCAGGACACACTTGGAGGTTTCTGGTCCAGACAGCCCCATTTTCCATCTTTTCTCTTCTTCTTGATACTAACAGCTGAGTACAACGTCTGCCACCACACTTCCCTGCCACAGCAGACTGCTTCCCCTCAAACCGTGAGCCAAAGTCAATCCTCCCTGAAGTTGCTTACTATTAGGGCTTGGGTCATAACAGTGTAAAGCTACTATGTTGACGCAATCTACTGAGTTACACGATATCCACATATGGATAAGCACAATCAAATTATGTTAATGAAAAAGTTATATCAATGAAGATGTTAATAAAAGCAGATAAAGAGGGTGGTATAGCAAAGTTTGGAATTATAGCTACTATATGATTCTTCCAGAATCATACCTAAAACATGTGTATGCACATACAAAAGAGAAACAAACCCACCGGAGTATTGGGTGTGTTCATTTACATCTGAAGAACAAAGTTTCGAAGAGGTTGCTTTTCCCCCTGTAGCATTTGCTTTCCTGCAGTGACCAGGGAGTTCTACATTATCAGGGCACAATGGAGGCCTACAGATCAGAAAACTGAAACCGGAAGAAAAGTCGGCTGTCGTGATGTTCTTTCTCCAAATGAGAAGCAAGCCAGGCAGGTGCAGACCAGCATGGCTGCACAGCCAGACCCCAGCTTGTTCAAGTCCTGGAGCTATCTAACCTACAGCTCATGGGCCACGTGAACCCCAAGATAAACACAAAAATCAGAAGTTTACCTAAAATACTGTGAGGTGTGCTTGTCTTTTATTAACTGGTCGCATGGTTCTGAGGGTGCAGTTTGTAGATGATGTCACGTCATCATGTCAAATGGACACACCTGCTCCACACGTCTACAGGTAGAGAAAGCAGGAGAGGCCCCAGTTCTGTGTTTATTGTCATTATCTCATAAACTGCGATTGAGGGGGGGATCCCGCTCTGTGCTCCCTGCCTGCTTTTCTCCAAAGTGGCCCCAGTGTAGTTAGGGAGTGGGGGCTTCTTTAGCTTACTGGTTTGTAGCTTTTGTAGCAGGTTAAGAGTCCCAACATACTGTGAACTGGTCATAGATACCAGAATTGAAACCCCCAGAGAGCAGTCTCTCCTAAAAAAAAAACAACAACAAAAAAAAAAAAAACCAGAAATCTAACATCCTTAGCTTTCATTTCTTACCTGCCAAACAAAGATTATTCTAAATTTCCAAATCTTTTTTTTAAACCATAACTATATAAGCTATGACTCTCACCTCCTTTCCTTGTAAACTGTGAGCCATTCTCCCATGCACAACTCTTGCTGGACTGTGTTTATCTCCAGGGTTTGACTTTTTCCTTCTGAGTGAGTTTGGCTTTCCAGTAAGTTCCTTGAGCAGAAGGTGCAGAGGAGAACACACCACACCCTTTGTGTGGCTTCACCCAGCACGCACACTGTGTGGTCAGGAAACAGGAACACTCACGGCTGAGTGGACCATCTTGGCTTTCCTTGGTCGCTAAGAACCAAGCTTTGTGAACCCGTGGACACAGACGGCTTCTGTTTCAGTGGGATGGAGGTGGTTGTGCCCTCTCATCACTATCGTGTGAGCTTTAAATGAGCTGATGTGCAAGGTGGCCATCACAAGGCCCAGTGTGGTCGTGAGCACCAGCTCTGGTTTCTATCAGCCGTGGAAGCTTCTATTTGTAGGAAAAGTGACTGCCGAGCACGCGTGAGGCCCTGGGCTCCATCACCAGCACTATGCAAGCGAGGAATAGTGGTGCACACCTATGCTCTCATTTGCACTGGGCTGGTGGAGGCAGGAGGATCTGGCATACAAAATTATCCTTGACATCAGTAATTAGCCTCGGGTCAGGATACACGAGACCCTGCTTCATCCCCCCACCCCACCTTTACCTTTCTTTCTCAGAAGTACAGAATTTAATGCCATCTCCAGCACCAGGAAAGCAGTAAGTGCCACACATGACAGTTTGAGACCCCTGAGAACCCCTAACCCCAAAAAACCCTCCTCAGTGTCCCCGACCTGAGCTCCAACCATGCTCCCTCAGACTTGGCTGGCTGCCTTGAACCATACTGGCGCAATAGGAGACCATGGTTTCCCTGTCCACCTCAAGTGGTATTGTTTGTGCTTCCCCTAAGCCTCCTTTGCAGGGAAACAATTTCTTGCAGACCTCAGCAAGGAAGGCACCCAGCAAAACTCCCAATGCACAGCTTTCTCAAGGCCCTCACTTGGCAAATGGGCCGGTTAGGAGTTGAGTTTTTTGCCTCAGAACCCAGGAACAGAAGGTGACAAACCATGTCCCTGTGGAGAGACGCGGGCACCGGACAGTTGGCAGCATTGGCACTGCCAGCGATAAGAGATTAGCTCCCTCAACTGAGGTCCCACTCGGACCCTGTTTGCAGCCCCAGAAGGCCAAGTGCCCTGCTAAGGAAATAAGATGTTTTTTCTTCTTCACACCCTCCCATACCTTTTGTGACAGCTCCTTTCTGTCCCTTGAGAAATGTGTGTCTTTGTGGGACCTGTCCTCTGCCCTCCTTTTGTGAACATACCAAGCAAAGATCCATTTAATTTTCAACCCCGGTGTCCATCAATAAATTGCCGCTGTTCTGGCTTGGGAGGGGTGCCGCCGCCTTCCTCCCTTGGCGGGCATCCTCTTGTACAGGGAGTGTTTCTCATTATCTGCCTTGACCTCCGGTGCAAACCTCTTTTCACCCTCTCCTTGGGCTTTTCTTATCATACTTTCCACTCCCTCAGCCTCGTTCTTCTCCGCACCCCGTGTTCTGTCCCTTGCCTGTGTCCTCTGCTATGACCTTCACTATCCCCCCTCCCATCGCCCGTCAGAGCCTCGGGAAGCTCCATCCTGGCCCTCCCCAAACCTTGTGCTTCAGCCATTTTGCTTCCAAGTGCTGCCTGACACAGGACAACAGGCTGAGGTGTCAGTGGGCCCAGGAGTGGCCCCTCACAAATACCACCTATGTGCCCAGTGCCACCCTAGATGAATGAGATAAATGTCCCTCCTCGATCTGGTGAGGTTTATAACTGAATCAACAGGAATGTGATATGCAGCTAGATAGCTCAGGTTGGCCACCCAGAGTGCCCACACTGCCCCAAGCCCCGAGAGGTCCCACAGCCCAAGCCTTGGGGCATCACACAGTCACACAGCATCCACCAGAGACCCGTGAACACGTGACAGAGCTGGGAGCACCCACAGCCTCCCTGACAGAGCTGGGAGCACCCACAGCCTTCCTGATAGCCCTATCAATAGGCGAGTCAGTCAAGGAGAGAGCGATTTCAAAGACAGGACTCTAGTCCCTGGAAGGAACTGGAGATTTGCACAGAAACCAAGTAGAGACAGTTCTCAGAAATGGGGCACAGGGCGGGGAGCCGGTGACAAAGAACAAGGTAGAAACACATGTACAAGAACAGGCTGGCACCAGAGAGAGGGACCAGCTGAGTGGAAGATGTGTATTTATAACCAGGAACATCACAGACAACTTTAATGTCTACGGGGGGTGGTCAGTAAATAAATCATGGTCACGTGTGCTGGGGAACACTGAGCAGCGTGAAAACGTTCTCTGTGGAACGGCATGAGAGGAGGAAACCTCCTCAGAGTGCGTCAGGTCGGAGCGCCGGTTGCGAGCTAATTCGGAAAAGAAAGCAACTGTTTGATGAATGTGGTTAGGAGGCACACAGAGGGGAAGGACGAAGGAAATGGACCCAGATACCTGACTGGACAGCGTGCGGCTGACTTTCATTATTTTCTCTCTACATTTTCCATATTTTCTCAACTACAGCAGAAAGTCTTGCTTGCGTTTCCTCAAGGGGAAAGAAACAAATAAAAAGCCGTTGTGCTAATAGCTTTCTTCAAAGCATAAGGGCCACTTGTCTCCCAAACCAGTTGACTGATTTTCTCTGCAGTTGCAAAAAGTTAGCAATTAGGCAGCAGGACTGTGGGAGTGTAAGAGACACTGCCAAGGCCTTCCTAAAATGAGGACAGTAACAGGGTTGCAGCCTAGAGCCCCACTGCTGTCACCCCTTGTCATGGCTCGCTGCCCCTTCTCTTCCCCTAGCACTCCCGTATAGTGCAGGAACTCCTCAGAGCACTTCCAAAGCTCTGGGTTTCTGGTGAGGGTCACCCAGGAAGTGAGGTCGGAAGCTACTGCAGCACTGCCCTGCTAGGGCCAGGGTGTGGAGTCTGCAGCCAGCAGTCCTGTCTCTGAACCCTGACCTTCATGCCGTGTGGTTCCGGACTAGCTGTGTCTCCTGGGCTTGCTTCATTTTTAAAGTGGAGACGAAAACCATCAGGTGTCATGGAGCGCTTTAATCTTAACTCCAGGGAGACAGAGGCAGAAGGATCCCTATGATTTCTGGGTCAGTGTGGTCTGCATAGTGAGTTCCAGGCCAGTTAGGACTACATATGAAGCACTGTCAGAGATAGAGATAGAGATAGAGAGACAGAGAGATAGAGAGACAGAGAGATAGAGAGACAGAGAGATAGAGGCAGACAGACAGACACACAGAGAGAGACAGACAGACACATACAGAGAGAGACAGACAGACACAGAGAAAGAGAGAGAGACAGATAGACAGACACACACACATACATACACACACACACACAGAGAGAAAGAGATTAAAATAAAATAAAAATGAGCAGCATCTGCCCTTGTGATAGCCCTTGTGATGGCCGCACTATCTAACGGGGCAAGTCTTCCCGGCTGTGCCGGGTAAACCACACGCACACGTCAAGTTCACTGTTACCACTGATAGCTGGAAAAGCTTGGCTAACATACCACACGCCTCTGGAGACTCCTAGAGTTCTCAAACTCTATAAAAACCTACCACATTCCACACTCCACCAGGATGGGTAAGCATTCTCTCGCTAACACACCACTTGACTTGATCTCTCTGGGCACAACGGGGGTGTGTCACCCTGGGCACCCCATTCAGAGAATTCTGCAAACTATTCCCCAGACTCTAAGCACAGGGAACGAGAGACATTCACGCAGAAAATCCCTTCCTAACTCTACTTGGCATCTCGTATTTGCAGCTGGGACCTTCATCTATCTCTGCCTTCTGGAGCCCCTGTTCCTCATCTGAACCTCAGGTCAGACTGAGTGGGGAGGATGATTGAAAAATCAAGTCTATGGCGGCCTCTTCGGAGACAAGGAGGAGCCTCCACGAAGACTGCAAAACATCATTCTCTCACTGTATTTAGGGAGGGAGGGAGGGAGGGAGGGAGGGGGGAGAGAGAATGAAATGAAGACCACACATTTTATTTGTAGGGGTCGGAATTATCTCTAGGTCTACCTCCTAGGAACTACATAAGTAAACAGATGTAGTCTCTCGACCCAACCAAAAGAATTCATAGAGAAGACACTCTGCCGTGGAGGGTGGAGTTCTGAGGACTCTTGGTCATCAATCAATTGTTCCCATAGAAAGTATCCCACCCTCTGAGAGCCATGTGAGGTTCTGGATAGAGCTGTCCCCATCCCAATGCCCCTGAACATCTGTCCTGTCCTCCCCTCCACACCAGCCAGCTTCCTTCTTTGAAGACCCCCCAACCAGTGGCTCCCGAGTCAGCCTCTGAGCTGTACAATATTCTTTCCAAATTCAACTGCCTCCTGAGCCAGCCTCCCAGCCAACAGCTTTCTGCTCCCACTTGAGTGGCTGCCTGACTCTGGAAATCACGTGTTCACATCCCAGGATTCAGTCCTAGCCCCTAGCCCTTCCCTGGTTCAGAAGCTCCTGTTCCTGGACAGAACTGTTCTCGCCAGTTTCCAAGGCTTACAAAGCAAGGCCCCGGAACATGTGGCTGTTTTTTCAGGCCTTGACTCTCTGACATCCACTTGTGTATCTTGAAGATTTTCTTTTAATGACATATAAACATATTCAAGTAAAATAAAAGCAAACAGGGGCTATTGTTTCAGATCTCATTCATTGTGACTGAATTAGAACTTTGTTTCAGAAAAGGAAAATATGTAGGAACCAAGTGTGGTGGCACATGCCTGTAATCCCATTACTCAAGAGGTAGAGGCGGTGGGAGAGGAACATAAGTTCAAGGTCATCTTCAGCTATACAGTAAGTTCAAGGCCAGTCTGAGACTCACAAGACCCTGTCTCAGAAAAATAAATAGATAAAAAGATCAGGGAGAAAAGACAAGAGGGCTGAGGATAGAGCTCAGCTGGGTGAAGGGCTTGCTTTTCAAGCAAGAGGACCCCAGCTCCATTCCCCCCAAAAAACACAAATACAATACTTGAGGGGGGAGGTGTGCACTTATAATCTCAGACCTGCTGAGGTGGACTGGTCTTCCAACGTAGGCTAATTGGTGAGCTAGACCAAGACCCCTGCCTCAAAAACAAAACAACAGCTCCTACAACACCTGACACCAAAGGTTTG
This sequence comes from Microtus ochrogaster, assembly GCF_000317375.1. Taxonomy (NCBI): domain Eukaryota; kingdom Metazoa; phylum Chordata; class Mammalia; order Rodentia; family Cricetidae; genus Microtus; species Microtus ochrogaster. The sequence continues at coordinate 76,583,926 of NC_022013.1, forward strand.
CTTCTGGCTTCCACACACACATGCCTACACAGCTACATACATGTGCACACACACACACACACACACACACACACACACACACACACCACAAAAGGAAGAAAGAAAAAATTAAATTGCCTTTGGGATGTCTCAGTTGCTTCTGAGAATCCCAAATCTAGCTCCACGTTGGGGTTTTGGGGTCATCATCTTCAGCTTTCTGGTTCTTGCACTGTGACTTCCTTCCATCTTGGAAACCAAAGCGTCATCTGGGTGCCTTGCCGATAACATCTGCACCTTATTCTCCCTTCCAGCCTGGGGTAGCAGCAGTCCTTAGGTTTGGGACAAGGCTGACTGATATTTGGGGCCATATAATGCTTCCTTCTCCCACTGCTACAGAATGTATGAAACGAATCACTTCACAGGTTGTCTAGAGAGAAGATTGGGTCAGAGTATGGTTGCGGAGGAGGCTCCAGTCTGTGGTCAGCTGGTTCTGCTGCTGCTGAGCCTGTGGTGAAGCTGAGTGCCATGGCAGGAAGCATTGGGAGAGTAAATCCATCCATGTTACTGTGGTCAAGGAGAGGAGGCGAGAAGAGGCTAGTGCCCCATTGTCTCCTCTAAAGGCTTAGTCCCAGTGACCTGGCTTCCCTACACTTCATCTCATCTCCTAAAGGTCCCATCTCTTCCCTATAATTCTACAAGCTGCAGACAAAACCTTGAACTCATAGCCTTTGGGGGACATTTAAAATCCAAACCACAGCAGGCACGGTGTGTTTATACTCGCAAGTATAACCAGTGCGCTCCAAACACAAATGCCTGAGGATGGAGAGTTGAAGCTGAGCCTGGGCTACAGAGCAGTACTTGGTTTAAACAAAGAAGTTAAACAGAAAAGCCATATTTAGAAGTGCTATGGGGACCGGAGAGATGGTTCAGCAGTAAGAGAACTTACTGCTCTTATGGAAGACTCAGGTTTGGTTCCTGACACCCACATGGCAGCTTACAACTATCTGTAACCCCAGTTCCAGGGAATCTGACACCTTTTCCTGGCCTCTGTAGGATGAGCCGTGTATATGGTACACACACATGCAAAACACGCGTGTACACTTTTTAAAAAATGCAGTGATGGGAAAAGGCTCCAGAGGACCATGAAAATACACTTCAGTATACTGCTTCAGTATACTGCTCATAACTGGAGTCAGTGCTCAACTCTGAGACTCCATCCCACAGGAAATGCTAAAGTGAAAAAGATCCTAACTAAAACTCCAGTTCCACTTTTTCATTCTGTTGTCTGCTTACCAAACATCACTGAGTAGCTAATTTCGACCACACGTGGCATCAGGACTGTCGCGGGTTTCATGGCGATACATACTACTTAAGATCTGAGCATTTCAAGCCAGAATACTGGTGTGCTGCTGGCTGGCATTGAGGAGGAGGTGGGACTTAGGGATGACCCCAGTGACCTCAAAGTGAGCACAGGTGGGAAAGCGCTCGCCTTGCCAGGTCCCAAGCTGGGAAGCCTTTCCTCATCACTTAAGGCCTTGTAGGGAGGAAAAGACAAGAGAAAGAATCAAGAGGAATGCACACTATTCCTTCTGACTTGGTTTCCCCATCCCCACAGCCTGGAGTGGAAAGTCACAGACAGGATGACCAAAGGAACCTCCTGACTCACGGCCATCCCCAAGTTTGAATTATGATACTTCACAGCTAGGACAAGGGACAGATTTGAGTTGAAAAAAATACCACGGAGCTGCCAGCCTGAGCAGATTTCCCTCTGATGGAAGATGGCAACAATAAGACAAAAGACAGATTTTTGCCTTCAAGAAATTCTCTCATCACTGCAGCCGGAGACACAAAATTTAAGGAAAACATTCATTGTTTTCCCACTGTTTGGAAATACAGAAAAAAGAAAATCTTGCCATTACTCTCTCTCTCTCTCTCTCTCTCTCTCTCTCTCTCTCTCTCTCTCTCTCTCTCTCCCTCTGTCTGTCTTGTCCCATTCTACAGAAGTAATATTTTTTTGCCGCACTAACAAATGGCTGGCAATGAGTCTCCTGGTGCCTGGAACAGAGGAAGGGGCCCAGCAAAGCCAAGAGCCTGCGTGGGAGACCACAGGAAATTGCAAAGTTGCTAAGAAAACAGAGGCCCCTAACAGGCAGCCTTCACAGCGTTAGTCTCTCAAATATGATGAAAATATTATCTGCCTTATTGATCACAAGCTCCCTAAATAGAGCAGAGCTGTTTATAACAAACTCAACCAGTGACTGCGAACGTGTAAAACAGCAACGGGATAGCCTCGCGGCCCAGCTGTCTACTGTCAAACACCACGCGGGGCACAGAAAGTGTCGCGCATTGATTACTCGGTGTTTGGGGACCCACAATCATCTGAAACACTACCAGATCCTAACTGCAAAAATCAGCCTTCTTTAAAGGGTCAAAATCGTTTATTCCCAGGTTATTTTTCTCTCCCAGGATAGTACTGATGTTTTTATTTTTCTCTAATTTTTCTATTTTCCTTAGATAGATGAAGGGGACTGGGAAAGTGGAAGATTGTTAAACCCAACGCATGTTGTACTTTATGGCTTATGTGCACCCCCCCAAAGACAGAGAGTCACTTGTTTCAAATCTTCCTAGGTAACCAGTAGCAGGGCTTGAAGTAGAACTTGGTTGTCATTCGTTGCCCTGAGGAAGTAAGTTTGAAAAATGGTCCATGTGTGGATGGGCTGAGTGGCTTTTGTAAAGAGAAGCCTTCTTTGTCAACAAATTTCATTTCATCTGCCAGTTTGATTGGATTAAGAAAAACCTAGGGAGGGACCAAAGCAATGGCTCAGGGATTTGGAGCTTTTGTTGCTCTTCCAGAGGACCCTGGCTTGGTTCCCAGCACCCACATCATGGAACTCCAGCTCCAGTGGATCCAATGCCCTCTAATGGCCTTCTTGGGTGTCTCGTACACACGGTATGCACGCAAATACATGCATGCACATAAAATGGATACATAAATAAATGTCTTTATTAAAGAACACTTAGGGCATTAATGAGGCACACAGCTGGGTGGGTGTGTGTGTGTGGGGGGGTTCTAGAGATGGTTAATTGCATGACAAAACCTGCCTGAGTGTGGGCAGTGCCATCCCATGGGCTGAGGTCCCAGAATGGATAGAAAGAGAGAAAGGAGAAACATGACTGCCACCAAAACAATTCTTTCTCTACATCTTGATCTTCTGAGATGTGAGGTGTGCCAGGCACAGCGTCCACTGCCAGGAATATCACCATGCCTTCCTACAGTGATGGAGCCTACCACCCTCTCTAACCAGGAGCATCACCATGCCTCTCTACAG
>NC_022013.1:76587543-76593742 GCF_000317375.1 Microtus ochrogaster
GAGCATCACCATGCCTTCCTACAGTGATGGACCTACCACCCTCTCTAACCAGGAGCATCACCATGCCTCTCTACAGGGATGGACCTACCACCCTCTCTAACCAGGGGCATCACCATGCCTCTCTACAGTGATGGACCTACCACCCTCTCTAACCAGGGTAATCACCATGCCTCTCTACAGTGATGGAGTCTACCATCTTCTCTAACCAGGGGAACTACTACGTCTTCCCTACAGTGATGGCGCCAACTAACTTCTCTAACCAGGAGCCAAAAATCAATTCTTCCTCCCACAAGCCATTTTTTATTAGGCGTTTGGTCACAGTCATGAGAAGGATGAGGAAAGAAATAAATATGTGAAGATCGCATACCCTTTAAGGAAGTCAGAACTCCCACCAGCAACCCTGACTGGAACATTCCCCACAGCCTCTTGTGTCTGCCACTTGGTGTGCACTGGTGGTGCTACTGGGGTTGTCATGTAAAACTACAGACGTGAAACCCAGCTGGGTTGATGGGCTGGACCTTGAAGGTGGTATCTGCCTCCTGTGTGCCACCACAGTGTGGCCAACTCCTGCAATCTCCTGGCTGATACTGCCTAGCCTGCTCCAGCCACCTTACCTTCAATAGCCTGATGAACTATACATATCCTCTGAAGCTGTGAGCCAAAATATCCTTCCCTCGAGATTCTTCTAGGGATCTGATTACAGCAACTAGAAAAGCAGCTAGTACACCTTCCTGTTGGGGCATGGGACAGCCTCACTGCCTTAAGATTCCTACAGCTCTAAGGGTATCTATAGTTTAAAGGACAAGGATGACCCTCCTCACGTGGTTCCTAGGAGGTTGTTTCTAAAGGGTGTTGCTGTATGTGCTGGGGTGTGTGTATGAGTGCATTCATGCATATGTAAGCTTTATTAAAAGTCACTCACTCTTATAGTAAGCCAGTGTCCCTATAGCCCTGCACCCTAGCTGCCTCACTTGCCTGACCGGTCCCCACTTCTCATCTCTCACACTATTCTATGAGTAGCCTTCCTGACTGACAACAGGGGGATGTCCTTCAGACAGAACTCAGGGCTTCTCTGCCCTCAGTAGACACAGCTGCTCCTGACATACTGACAAGACATATTCAGGTCTCTAGGAAACAGACCTGATGGCATTGTAAGTGTTATGGGGACAGAGGGTGTTACTAGAATGGCCTACACCATGGAATCGGGCAGTCCAACAACGCAACAGCATGATGAAAAGACCAAGACCCGGTAGCCCTGTCCCCAAAGAAGCCAGGTACCTACACTGTATCCATCTGGTCCTTAGTCCATGCTGGAAGTCTGGAAAAAGCTGGAGTCTACGAGCCAATGACAATAGGGGCCGCAGCTGTGCTAACAAGATGCGGTGGCAGGCAGGTAGGAGAGCATTCTGCGTTTCTCTTTCGCCTTCATTACTTTTCTGTTGCTCTGATAGAACACAAAGACCAAAGCACCTTATGAAAAAACAGGCAGTTTATATTGCCTTATGGTTCTGGTGGGTAGGAGTCCATGATGGAGGACAAGATGTAACAAGGGGTAGGCATGGTAGCAGCAACAGAAAGCTAAGAACTCGCATCTTCAAACTACAAACCTGAAGCAGAGAGGGACCTGAAAGTAGGTGAGGATTTCTATTGTCAGAGCCTGCCCCAGTGGCATCCTTCCTCCAATAAGACCACACCAACAGCTCTCCACAAACAGTGTCACAACTGGGAACTAAGTGCTCAAATGTCTGAGTCTATGGGGGGGGGAGGGACAATGGGGAAGACACCAAAGAACAAGAGACAAACACACACAGGGAGAATTTACATGTCTAGTGCAGAAGAGAACACAGTAGCTGGCATAGAGCATCCGTTCTCCAGTTCAGATGAACCCAGTGGGCTCTGGGTCCGACCAGGCTGGGAGTCCTGACCCTGGCCTAGATTCCTCTTGGAGCAACCTGCCCACCTCATCCCCATGATGCTGTCCCCACAGCCATGTCAGTTGATGGACAGGATGTGAACAGACTTTAAACATGTGATGGGCAATATCCTTATTGTTTCACTTGGTGTGCATCTCCATGTTTAACTCCATAGCAGCGACCCCATGCCATCTTCTCTCAGCCCAGTGCTCACTTGCAAAACACTCAGTGGACCGAGATCTGGGTGTGGTGCTTCAAACCCGTAACCACAGGTTATCATCTACAGAATAACTTTTCCTCCAGGGCTAGAGATCAAATCCGGAGCTAGGCACATGAGAGGCGACAACTTGCCACTGGCTCGCACCCACACTTGCCAATTCCGTTTTGGGGGGATCAAAAATGCCTGAGCATTGGGGATATGTGCAGTTCATGTCCATGTCAGCACGCAGCTCACCTTCGGCTTCACCCCGATTCCCCGTGAGATGCTGCTGGCTCAGCCTCTGAGGGGTCAGAAGAGACTGTGGTGGCTGCATGGGGAATGAGTGGGGTTCCATGACAGAGCCAACGGCTCTGAAAGCAGCTGAGGGGGCTAAGAGCTGATGACCTGTGTCCAGCCCCCATGGGCCAACGGGGACACCTGCGGGCCTGTCTGCTCCTTTCTCCTGCTGGCCCTCTGCAGAGGAAACACTGCTGTAATGTCCTCTCGGCACAACAATGAGGAGAAGCGGACCAGAGGCTGTCTCATCACCTTTCCTCTGCCCTAGACTCGGCGAGGACTGGAGTGTAAGCATGAACTCTGTTTTGGAGGGTGCAGGAGGAAGTTGCTGTCGTTAACCCGACGTGGGTCAGTCGCCCTGGGCTCTAATGGATGGAGCTGGAAGTTTTAACAGGAAAGGAAAAGAAGTTTTCTGACCCATGAACTTGAGTCTGTGTCTGGTGTCCTGTGTCCGTCTCAGATAATACTGGAGCGATGCCTTCAAAGTCAGCACAGAGGAAGAGGCCAGGGTGGCTGTCTGTAGGTGTCATTGCAGCCACAGAACAGAGGCCACCTTTATTTCAGTAAACAGGAAACTTTTGCTCTCACAGCTTCAGATGGCAAATAAAAACCTATCGCTCTAGACTGGCTCTCGCTGCTTCTGTTTCAACACCACTCCAATCCCTGAGATCTAAGAGAGCTACTTTATATATGTTTTCTTCAACAAAAACCTATGTCCAGACTCTGACCTGTCCTGATGGTACAAGATTCAGCCCCAGCTGCTGGGAAGCCTGAGGCGGTGTGACGGCAAACCCAATAAGGTCTGCCTAGGCTATGGAGTGAGCTTGAGGCCAGCCTGGGCAGCTTAGCAAGACCATGTCTCAATATTTAAATTTTTTTTAAAAAAAGGAAGGGACAAGGAGATAGCTTGGTGGCACAGCATTTTCATGCCCCAAGGTCCTAATTTAAATGCCTAGCATTGAGGAAAAATAAAACCAAGCCCACGAAAGTGTAACCCTGCTACGATCTGGGCAGGATGGGTCTCGGTTTGTTGTCTTTTCCACCATCCTTGTGCCTCCCATACTGACACCTTCCCTGCCTATCTCTTCCCACCAGGAAGACTACATCCCATTGGGCGAACATCGCCATGCCTTGAGAACCGAGGATACATGTTGGCACACAAGCCTGGTACTTAGAACAGCATCCGGCATGCTTGTTAGGGAAACGTTATCTAATGGCATTGTAGGAAGTAATTAATAGATTTTCCTATTGTTACAAGTCCCTGATTAACAGCCAGTTCTAAATTACCAGTGCGGAAACTGCAGGAGACCCTTGCCTCGCCTCTCAAGAACAGCACTGTCAAATAAGAATCAAACGGCAGCCTCATGGTGATGGGAAAATTCCTAGTAATCACAACTTGAAAAGTAATGGTGAAATTAATTTTAATTGCCCTGTGTCTCCAAATCCTGACATCCCAATATGTAATCAACGTAAACTTATAAAGGAGATATCGGATCCCCTTCATGCTAAGATTTTGAAATCGGGCGTGCAATCTTTCTCTGAATATCAAGTTTTCATTAGTTAAGGTCAAATGTTAGTGAAAATTTCTGATGAGGATAGCTGTCTAGAGGGGTTTGGCCTGCTTCCTTCCACATCGGAGAACCAAAGCCAGGACAGGGAGACTCTCCCCACCCCCCAAAGTGTCTGAGCACACTGGCAGGGGTGGGGACAAAGAAGCTGTAGGACAGAGACACGCCAGGGCCTCCTGAAGAAAGGAACCAACACACAGCACCCACTGCCTCATCTCAGTATCGGCCCAGAATAAAGAGGGACTGTGTGGTAGAGGAAACGCGAGAATCTACCAGCGGTTACACCCAGGTAGACGGCCACGTATTTTCTCCTGCGAGGTGCATAGTCTTGAGCTCAGTTTGAGGGGCTGCCATTTCATAAAGCATTGCCCCAGAAAAGTTTCCAGACTGTGTTGAGACCCTCTCAAACCAGGTGCCTGACACTACCTATGCCTGGTCTTACTGGGGTGGTCCAGCCCTCACGCTGCTCATGGGAACTCATCAGCCACTGACCATACGGTAACTGCACCCCGGCTGCTGGTGTAACTCCACACCTCATGAGGCTACGGAGACACCGGCAGATGTCTCCAACACCAGTGGAGGTGTGGAAGCATGGTGGACACTGTAAAGAGGACCCCAATTGCAACCAAAGCCAGCACAGCATCACCACAGCACCCTGAGGCACAGAGCTGCTATCTCATCACCGCTGTCCCAACGAAACCCTTCCAGGGGCTTACTTCCCACATCCCGCTCCCTCTAGGTCTTCCCAGTATGACCTGCCTGCTCCTCCGTCACTTCTACCTATTTGAGGGCCTGCAAGCCGAGTCCGCCTCAGCCCCAGTACCTTGCCAATGCCTCTGTTACCGTCTGCCATGCTTGCCCCAGGGATTATTGCCTGGTCAGTTTCTTCCCATCAAGTATGCTGCCTTGCCCGACTTCCTGCTGTCATTCCCTCCCGCTCCTCATCCAGGCTCACACCCTTCCAGGATTCTGTTTATGGCCTGTGTTTATTCTCATGTGCATGTCAGTACACATACAGGCGTGTGAGGGTACACATGTGAGCTTGTACACATAGCAGCCAGAGGACATCGCATGCCATTCCTCAGGTGCCATCACCTTCTTCTTGATACAAGGTCTCTACTGATAGGGAGTCACCAAGTAGGCTAGCCAGAGAGTCCCAGGCGTTTGCCTCTCTCTGCCTCCCCAGGCTGCTATGATGGGTAGGTGCACCCACCCACATCTGGCTTTTCATTCCTCTGTTCTTACAGTTGGCTTTGTTGAGCCTTTGTACATCACTTTCTACAACCTTGTGTTTGAGTCAGTGCTCTCTTGCTGTGAAGGGTCACCACGACCACAGCAACTCTTATAAAAAGGAAGCATTTAATCAGGGCTGTCCTACAGTTCAGAGACTTAGTCCACCACCATCATGGCAGGAAGTATGGCAGCATGCCGGCTGACATGGTGCTGGAGAGGGAGCTGAGAGTTCTACATTTGGATTTGAAGGCAGCAGGGAGAGAGAGACACTGGGCCTGGCTTGGGGTTTTGAAAACCTCAAAGCCCATCTCCAGTGACACACTTCCTCCAACAAGGCCACACCTCTTAATCCTTTCAAACAATGCCACTTCCTGATTAGTCAATGGGGGTCATTCTTATCCAACCCACCACACCGTGTTCAGATTTTCTTCCAACTATTTGAAACTATGTGTTCACTAGTTGAGTTTGCCTCTTCACTAGAAGACAAGCAGGCAGCATGTTTCATGTACTAACCATTTTATCTCAGGCCCCAGGACCCCAGAACAACGGAATTCTTAACTAATATTTCCAATCAACGAACTGGGATCCCATGTAACTCACAGTTGCTAAAATCAAAGACCTACTAGTGAGTGCTAAGGGAAAATCATGGTCCACAGTCATCATGAAGCTGCTAAGGCAGTTAGGGTGAACTCGAATGTCTCCAGAGACACAGCAACACACATAAACATACACACACACACACATAGGTGCCACCGGGGCAGGGCCACTGGGCTCACACCACTGCTGCCTCACAGAAATATGGACCTAGTGTCATCTCGAGCACCAATTTTATTTAAGAAAAAATATACCTTTGAGATTTCAATAAGGTGAGAAAGTTGGAGCTTGGGAGGTGGCTCAAGTAGGACAGTGCTTGCCTAGCATGCTTGTACAAAGCCTCAGGTTCAGTCACCAGTGCCACATAAAGCCACAGTTGTCCACTCATGGCACAC
>NC_022013.1:76593945-76600558 GCF_000317375.1 Microtus ochrogaster
AGGAAGGAAGGAAGGAAGGAAGGAAGGAAGGAAGGAAGAGGGAGGTTTCTCAATAGTACTAAGCTTTGGTTAGACAGGGCTATGGGTTTTGGGTGCACTGTCATTTGCACAATAGGGTGACTTCGATAGTGGCTATGTACCAACTATGGATCTTTGCACCATAAAGAAGTGGTAAGTAATTGAGGAGGTCGAGCTTTAATCCGATTCCACAATGCGTAAGCGTGACACATATCACATTAATACACACACCTTGTGCTTTTCTCTATCAGTTCAAATTTTAAATATCAATCTAAAATGATAAGTCGAAGCTTCTAATTATCACAACTGTGCAATTGAAATAAAAGGCCGGATACACGCATCCTGCCCGTGTTCATCTCTGAATCCTCATGCCTTTGGTTTGCTTTTGATTTCTTCCTGAATTTCAACCAAACCTTTGACAAAAAGATAACCTGCAACTCATAATTTTCTCTTCACTGTGCTTTCCTCTTTCATTGCTCCCTTCAGCTCGGTAACTCGGAAGTCATCCCAGCTTTGACTAGAACATCTATTGACTTCCATCTCATCTCTGATTATTTTAAGCCATGGAAATCAGTCATGTGGCGGGCATTAAAAGGCCCCACTCTGGTCTCCTGTTGAGAGTGGAGGATAAGACCCGGTGCTCTGCAAGGGGTATTACAAATGCTCTCAGGCCCTACTGGGGACTGTCACTGTCGAAGCTGAAGAGACATGCCCCCAGGCCCTTGTCCTGTTTCTTCAACTCAGATGCTCAGAGGGACATCCTAGTATGCTGGCCTCCGTTGCTTCTCCTGAGCCCTCCATCCCATCTCCAGCACAGCCCAACTTCTCCCTCTGCCTACACTTGTTTCATAGGTGTTGCTCCGCAAAGCGATGCCTGGTTGACCCCCGACACTTAGCCGGAGGACCCTGAGTGGCACTGTTGTGTAAGAAGTCATTTTGCAGCTGGTCTTCTAGTCGGCTGGCAGCAGGTCCTTATCCCTGGTGAAGGGCAAGATGCAGAGACCTCCTGCTGCCAGGCAGCAGTGAGGATTTGAGGAGCCTCTTGGTTGTCCTCGTGGAAGGAGGTGCATTGCCCAGGGTGGCCCAGGAGACATGTGGAACATGGAGGGAAATAGAGTTATGAGAATAATTTTATTTGCTGACCCTGGGGAAACTGAACTGAGGCTTTGGGGAAAGTGCCTGGCACCTTCAGTTTCTCGTGTGTTAAGATAACAGGGATGTTGCCCCCGACTTCATGCAGCATTATCTGTTGTTACAGAATATATGCAGAGAGGGATACGTCAACACGCAGGTGACATGCTTAGACATTCCATGGCTCTTTCTTGCCCAGCTTCAACAGTTAAACCGTAGAGCAGTTGCCGTCTGAGGAAGGCTTTGAAACTCATCTTTCAGTAATGTCAGCTGGGGTCATGGAGCCGAAGGCCAATTGAGACCAGCAGAAGCATCAGCCAGCAGAGAGGAAAACTGAATTACAGTGGGCAGAGCGAGCCACCGTGCCCGCTGCAATGGCATGGACTGCAGCTTGTGGCTGACTCTCTTCTTTGAAGTTATCCTCAGGAGGAGAGGTCCCTGCAGTCAGGAGGAGCTGCTCCCAGAACACAGGAAGGGACTCTGAGGGAAAATGGGGCTTCCCTCCCACCCCTTCTCTACATGCTCTCCTACGCTGCCATCAAAGCTCCTGTCTGCTTCTCCGAAATGCAGCCCTCCCGGTGCTGACTTTCCTGTCCCCCATCCCTTCATCCTTGGGCCCTGTGTCCTGCTGCCTCTCTGAGGGTGTCCACCTCCATCACCGGCCTCTTCTCCTCCTTTCTCCACTCACCTTCCTGTGGGGCTTTCTACTCACAGCTCACTCTGCTCATGCTATCCGCACCCCTGGACGGGCAGCATCAGCTTCTCTTTCTAATTCCAGAAAATAAAGTACAACATTGAACTTTCTCTCATTCCTCACCCAAACATAGATGGATCCTTTATATTTCCTCTTCTAATACACACACACACACACACACATATATGCATACATACATACATACACACAAATACATACATTCATGCATATGTACATACACACACAAATATATTCATACATACGTACATACACATATTTACATATATATATACACACACATGAGTACACACACAAATACCCCATCATAAGGACAGGAGAAAAACACATGCCTGTAAATTCTACATTTCCATCCATCTTCTATCCCATTTCTGTCCTGAGCCTCGGGCAGCCAGGCCAGCTCCCATTTTTGTTTGCAATACTTCTCTGGTCCTCTATGACACACACGTGGCATCTTGGAAGGCTAACGGGCTGTAAAAACGTGTGGTCAACACAATGGTCTGAGAGTAGAGACCCTGGTCCTGGCAGTGACATGACTGATAAGACAGTTTTAAATCAGAGTCTCTGTTCCCTATTTATAAAGTCAAGAGAATGGTCGTGTTGCTGACCGACGACAATGAACGCACAGAAGTTAACAGGAAGTGGAGATGCACTCAGACAGACCAACTTCCTTTGGGGTTTTCTCGTGGGATTCATATGAAACCTGAAAAAACAAGTCTAGACTTAAGCAAGCATGGGTGTATGCGAGAGGAGGTCCCAGGCCTCCTGGAGCCCACCGATCATTCAAATCCACGTCTGCTTGTCAAACTCTTCATTCACACAGGAAAGAACATGCTGGAGGCCTTGACCTTCCCTGTGGCATCTTACCGTGTACTTCTCTGCTGTGGGAGGCCACGATTTCTCCACAGCTGCTTCCTGATATTCCTGGTAGAGCTGGGAGTCGCTTCCCTTCGCACGGTGACAAAGGTACCCTGGCAGGAGCGCATACAGAAGCAAAGGTGTGTGGTGCCTCACAGTTCTGCAGCACACGGTTATACACCGTGGGAAGGCACGACATCCAGGTGCGGCTCAGCCTGTGACAGCAAGAGCTGTGAAGCCATCCGTCACGTCTCAGTGCCCAGGTAGAGGTGAGGTGAGCTGCAAGAGCGGCCATGGAGGTGCTGGGAATAGAACCCAGGGCCTCTGGAGAAGCAGTCAGTGCTCTTAACTGCTGAGCCATCTATCTAGCTCCTCACCTTGGTTTGTTTTTAAAACAGGATCTCTTCTTGTAACAAGAGAATCAATTAGACAAGGTTGGTTAGAGAGGAAGGCTCGGGAAACTGCTTTTCTCTACTTTTCAGCAGCAGGCTGACAAGAATGTGCTACCATGCCTGGTTCCCTTCTGTGGGTTGGGAGGGCAGGTGTCAACCTCAAGTCCTTACACACGGCCATCCTCACTTTACTGATGAGACTGCCCCTACCCGCCCATCTTCTTGATGGTATTTTTCCAGGCATCCCTGTACTTCTGAGCCTACACTGTTTGAATCTCCTATTTCTGCCCTGTATTCAGGAAGTTGAAGGTGAAGCTGTAGGAAACCGACACCAGCTTGACTGTTAGGGTGGGAACCTCAGGCTACCGCCTCCCTCTCCACTGCCCCCCTTCTCTTATGGAGCAGGCACTCCTGTCTCTTTGGGTCTCTAGGACACAGCACGGTTTTGCTGCTCAGCAAACAGTTGGTCTAGGTGAGTCATCTTTCCCATCGCAAACCCTCTGTGCCTGCCAGGGCTTTGTCCATCCCTGGCAGGGCCAGGAGAACAGAAAGGCAGCAGGCAGCGTGGAACCCTTGGTCTCAAGTATCACAGACAATGTGAGGAGGGGCAGGCCAGGTTCCTGGTTGCTGAAGGTTCCAAGGAGCACAGGGGAGCACCCAAGAAGCCCGGCTCGGGAGGGGGTCACACCCAGAGGGCTGAGAGGGTCAGGGCACAGATTCAGGCTAAAGGGCACGGCAGAGCTTGGAGCCCTGAGCATGGCCGGCACACACTTCCACCCTCCAGAAACTGAATGTGTGGGGCCAGGTCTCGGGTGAATGGAGGTAGTGTGGGGACTCTGGCTGGGAAGACACTGGGCCATGTGGCACACTTCAAAGTCATCACCAGACAGGTAGTGGCTCATGGCACAGGCATCCCCATCACCTCGTTTCTGGCTTTGAGGCCCAAGGCAGTGGGAGAGGAGGAAAAAGCCACAATGCCCTAGGGTTCACAGGCAGAGCCACACAAGGATGGCGCCTTCCCCCATCCGTCTCACTCTCTTAACTTGGAGCCCCTTGCCTCGCTTTGCTAATAATGTAAAGTATCAGCTAAAAATTGCAATGCGCGCATTTCATTTGAGTTTTATTGCCCTAACAGACAGCATTAGATTACAAAAGAGGACATTTTTCTTCTCAGTTTTAGCTTATTCTGATGATTTATGATTAGATACAGCAAGAGTTCATAAACTTCCCTGACCCGCTGACAGTTTTTACAGGCTCCCTGATTCATTTCCACCTCAAACTTAACAGCCTTCACGTGACTGATATTCCCAGCTCCTCGGTGTGGCCGAGCCAGGGGCTGGGAGAGCGCCTCTAATCTCCATGCTACTAATTTAAATGAAGTCTTGGTCTGTTGTTTAAAAAAGACATCAGTCATCCTGGGAGGTTTACAGATCCTCTTGTAATGTAATGTCAGCCTCTTTCTGAGATATGAGGTTTATAAAGCCTGGCAACGTTGAGTGTTGGCAGACATGCCAAGGTCACCGCCGATGGCAACGGGGAGGGGTAGGAAGTGAGTATATTTCAGAAGAGAGCAAAGAATCTCAAAGAACGAGCATTCCCCCTGGGTAGACAAGACAGTGACTGCAAAGGCTGAGGCTGGGTTGGTTTCTGCTAGAATGGGGAAGAGGGGAAAGTGGCCTGCGCTTCCCAGGCAGGGACTCTGGCTCTCGATTCAATATGCCCTTAAAGCAGAGGAGCCATGGGAAGATGCAAGCCTGGTCTCTCTTTTAGAGACATGCAACTAACTATCAGTCTGGGCTATGTACTGGGTCTGGGTAGCGAGACCCAGAGAAGCCTTCAGCCGTATTAGACGCAGATGGCAGCCTAGGGCTGCAAGGCAGCAAGAGCAGGACGCTGCTGCTTCTAAACCCTGAGAGGCCCGCAGTGGTGGCAGCATTCACGGGGTAGGACTCCGCGGGAGAGGGCAAGAGGCATTTGCACTGAAAGCTTCTTGAGCAGTGTCTGCATTCCCACAGGTGTCTGAAGGTCACTCCTGGCCAGATGTCAGACTAGCCAAGAATGGACTTTGTGTTGTATGGCAATCAGGTAAGAAGGGAGAAGTCCCCTGAAACTCTGGCTTTCTGTGGTCCTGGGGTTTTGCCAGGTGTGTCGGGGAGGAACAGTACTTTTCGTCATCCTGGGAGCAGAGCAAGGAACGGTTAGGCGCCTCACTGTGCACCCCCTTGTCAGGGGACAGGGGAGAACTTCCTGCAGACTGAGGGTCTGTGTATCAGACTCCATGTCCTCAACCGCAGCCAAGCAGGAGCCAAACAACACTGCTGACCCTCGCTGAGTACTGACTCCATGCTAGGCACGCTAGTCTCAGGCACTCTACTTGGTGCTCAGTCACTAAGAACTGCTAATGAGATAGATGTTACTATTGTCACCTGGCAGCTGAGGACGCTGGGGCTTTGTGCATGCAGACCGAGCCCTGATGATGCAGCTAGTAAGCAGAGCAGCAGCTAGGATTCAGGTTTTGCTCTGGAGCCAGGCATGCTTGCCCATCACACTTCCTCTAGAGAGAGCCACTAACAAAGCCATGTTCACTTTGTGTTTGGCTTTACCTAAAAAGCTTTAGAACCCAGACAGCTGACCATTGTCCTTGGTTGTGGGGAGACACTGAGAATCACCAGTGTCCTCCAACATCTCTCAAATGTTTGGGGTCCCCCATTCTCATCAGCAACTAGGGTTTCACATAAGCGCAACTTCCAGGTGGGAGGCGCCCCCCCCTCATCCTGACACCTGCTCTATAAGATTTGCACACACAAAGCATCGAAGAACCACCCGTTCCTCTTTTCACTGTGTCTGTGTCCTCGGTGAGTTGATCATAGAGGGAGCCAAAGCCGATTCACAGTAATTCCTGAATTTCTTTATCCAAAACCATGCTCTCTCTGTTTGCTTGACATATATTTCTGGAACACAATATTAGGAGAAAGTAAAAATAAACACACATTTCAAAGTCACTTCAGAAAGAGTTGGACATGATCCACCACCACCCCACGTCATTTGTCTCTGCATATCCAGAGCATCCACAGATAATGGTGAGGCAGAAACAGCTGGCTCAGCCAGATGTTGGCATTTGTTAACTGCAGCCATTTCTCTGTTAGAATACCAGATGTCCCTATTTGGGGGATTTTTTTTTCTGGAAAATAAAAATGTCTAGTGAACCGCATAGCCGTTTCCCAAAGACTATGATATGGACTCTACCCTAACACTGTGAATTCCAGGTTTCCTCTGGACCCACTGAACAGACAGGGAGGGCAGGGCTCAGAGTCTGCTGTAATAGGCTTCGTGGGTTATTCTCCTATAAGATCAGGAATCCTGGGCACCAGTCATATCAAGAGACAAACTGTGGTGACCATAGTGTCAAACCAAGCTCCACATCTGGGACCTTCCTGCGGCTGTTCAGAATGCAAAATGTTTCAATCTCTCTGAAAAGCAGTTTGACCAAGTCTTAATAAAA
>NC_022013.1:76600797-76609043 GCF_000317375.1 Microtus ochrogaster
GTCACACACAGACGTATGCACAAACAGGGTCACATGAAGTCACACACAGATGTATGCACAAACGTTCACAGCAACTTTGTTCATCATAGCCCCAGACTGGAGAGGAACCAAAGCCCACGACATGATGGAGGGAGCCCAGGTGAAGAGGCCGTCTTGGAGTAGGAGGGCTTGATGGTGTACACAAATAAGGCATATGCACACAGAGGGCTGAATCTCCAAGTGGCATCCTAAATGGGAAAACTCGGACACAAAAACCAGAAAAGGAAAAAGAAACCTAATTTACAGTGCCAGAAGGTGGATCTCTGTTAAACTAAGATAGGAGCCAACACTGACAGCAAGGGGCTGGTGCAGGGGATGGAAATGCTGTCTTGACGCTACTGCCAAGGTACATTTCAGAGCACACTGAACTGCCCACTCCAATTGGGGCACTTTATTGGGCATAAGTTATAACTCAACAACACTTTGTTTTATACATTTCTCTGAAATTTACTGATGTCTCATCATTGATGAGTTAAGTGACTTTAGTTGAGTCCCTGACACCCCAGCTCTTTCCTCACCGCAGCATGGAATCACAAATACTCCCTGTGCCTCTCACCCCCAAACTCCCTCCTTCCCAACTCGGAAAATTTAGAAGCCTTCTCTTTGCATAAACCTGGCTTTGTTAGTCCAGGTAAACGGCACAGGACCCTAGGGAGTGACACAGACATGTTCACCAGGCAGTATGATCCAGGCTGGTGGGACACAGGAATAAAGCAACACGCTCAAGAAGGAATTTCGATGGCTTCAGAGAACAGCCCACATAGGCTGTCTTTGCTTGGGTTCTGCTTTTCTTCGGTGGGTGTACCTTGAAACCCTTGGGAAAGCAGAGCTCAGCTGGAGATGTCTAGTATCTAACAGAGAGGGGAGCAGAGAACTTGAGCTGTAACCCTAAGTCTCTCAGGCAGGTAGCACCCTCTATAGGAAATAGGGGTCCCTCTTCCCTTTCTGTACTCATAGTCACAGCCCGTCCCCACTTCTGGGTTCACCAAGTTCCTATACGGTATCTATTCTCCGTTCTTGCCGGGTACACAAGACAGCATTTGGGTGTGCATGGATGGATCATAAAAATGTTCTGCTCTTCAAGACCTCAAGGCTTGTTAGGAACAGAGATACATATGGGAAAAGGGAACAACATACACGCAAGAGGCTCACTTCCTCGTCTGAGAACCAGGGTCTCTCTGTAGTCCAGCCTGGTTTCAAGCTCTCAGTGTTTCTCCTCCATCTCCTGAGCTCTGGGATTATAGGAATGCACCACCACTAGGCCTGGTTAAAAGCGGTATATTCCAATGTTACTCTCTAAGCAGGTACCAAATGCAGTAGGCCTTTTCTGGCCTTGACCTAAGGAAGCTCCTACAGAGGAAATGTGGAAAATGAGGAGGAGGAGGAAGAGGAGGAGGAGGAGGAGGAGAAGGAGGAGGAGGAGGAGGAAGGAATGGGTGGACAAGCACAGAACCTGGACAGAAGACAGCAAGCAAAGGAGTGCAGGCCTGTGATGCTGGGGTTAGGACCTGAGCAATCAGCAGCTTAGAGAAGCTCTCTGAACAGGAGCACCACCCTTTAGGGCACAGGCTTCCATTTGCCACCTGTTCTTCCTCGGGCTGGAGCCACCTCAGATGGAGCTGTCTGGGCCCTTACTCCAGAGCGCCCCCTAGGATTGTATTGGAACTGCACTCCATCACACCCTTGGCTGGTTTCTTCTTGGCTGCCTGCTGGTGTCTCCTGAGACCTGGCCATCAGTGCATCAGGGGTGTGAGACTCTTCATCCCAAGGCCTGCTTCAGGCTAAGACTCCCAGCAGAGACCATGGGCTTCCTCCTCCAGAAGAAACAGCACAGTGCAGCTCTGCCCCTCATGGCAACCCCTCGGCATCAACGGCTGCTGTCACTACTGCGCTGATTGTTTGCTTTCATTTTCCCCTTTGCCCTCTGCAGAGAATGCCGACACGCTATGGAAGCGATCCCACGCTGTGGAAGCGGTCCCGTGCTGTGGAAGCGGTCCCGTGGCTGGAGCTCCAGCCTTGTGCAGCCTCTGCTCTCCCCTCTGCCTTCCAGACTCTCAGTGATACCGTACCCTGCATACTTCATCATCTTGGGCCTTCAGTGCATGCCTTTGCCATTCCACCATCATCACAGTTTGGGTCCCTGTGTCTGCTCTGGCACCTGCTTCTGGGCCATTGTCCTGCTGTCCACTGAGCAAGCTCGGGTGATTCGGTGATTCCCCGGTTCTCCAAAGCAAGCCTCCAGCCTCATGACTCTCCCCTCTAACCTCCACTGGCATCTTACAGCCATCAGAGTCAACTCACTTGACTGCTGCAGTCCAGATTTACGGTCAAGCGTTTCCTTTTGTGAACCACAGAACAGAGTTATGGGGTGAGCCGGAGGCCTCACAGTGGCTTAGCTGGGTGGGACAGCTGGTTACTCAACCTTTCTCTAAGTCAAGAGGCACATTTATGGAGTGGGGATAAAGCTCACCTCTTCTGTGGTTCTGGGAATGAGCATGATGCTGGCTGGTATCAAGAAGCACCTGGCTAGTAACATTGGGGGCACGTGCAATACCTGTTGTCACCTAGTATACCTCATCGCTTCCCAGGTCCATATTTTGGCAAAAAAAAAAAAAAAAAAAAAAAGCTGCAGCACTCCTGTACTGGAAAAAGATACCAAAAGTCCATTTCCCTCCTTAGATAAGCAGCTCTTCTTGCTGCACTGTAAGCCCACAGAAATGCTGTGTGAACCAAACCAAAGTGCAGATGTGGGCAGATGTAACAGCCTGCGTGGCCGGCACCAGCAAAGTGCAATCAAAATAGTGGTCTGCTTTTATTTTTCTTCGATATTTTAGTTTTGTTGTAAAACAGGATTACATGGCTGTTTTATGATGCTTGAGCCCAAATCCTGGGCTTTTTCTTGCCCTACACACCAAGATCCAACCCAAGCCCCTCAAAACGTCATCCTGGTGAGAGGTGGGGACAGCAGGCCAGGGGTAGGGAAAGAATGTCCTGTGATGCCATGTCTTCCCAGAGGGTCTGAGCCCTGGCGGTGTGAAAGTGTGGGCAGAAAGCTAAGCCTTCGGTGTCAGCACTGTCCTCTGGGTCCCAGTCACCAGGCCCCATCTTGAGAAACAAAGCCTAGGACAACCAGGATGGCCCTGCCCTCTGCCCTTTAGCAATTGCTCATCTCGGCCTCCTGGAGATAAGTCACTTAGTCCACGTGGCCTTGAAAATGGAGGGTCCAGCCATTTCCACGTCGCTTCATCAATCACACCACTGTCCGTCCCCTCACCCTTCGTCCTGCCTCTGTCTTTCCCCCATTATCCCTCCATCCCCTGCATTTCCAGATCACATCCATCCCCCCACTATCCGTTCCCCCACAGTGCACCTCCCCATGGTTCCTCCTGCCACCATTCATCCTCCACTGTCCATCCTCCATCCTTCAACCCTCTACTGCCCACCTTCCCACGGTCCCTCCTGCCACCCTTCATCCCTCCACTGCCCATCCCCCACCATCCATCCCTCCACTGTCTACCTTGCCATTATCCACCCCTTCCACCAGCCTTCTTGTGCCTAACCATTTCTCCCTCTCCCTGAACGAGCCACGAGGACAGTCACCCTCCCAGAGCTTGGTGGAGAGTCCATGGGGGTGACTGGGATGAAGTGCCCTAGATCTGCCGTACCTGCCTCCTTGACTAGGCCCCGTGTCATTTCCATGTGCAAGGGCAGGTCACTTTCAGGTATCATGGGTGGCCTCTCCACCATGACCCCAGTAGACGCCAAAGATAGGCATTACCTTTCCTCTTACTGAACTCTCACACAGACCCAGTGAGTGCCCATGCACAGATCAAGGGTTACATGCGTGTTAACATGGTAAATGTATGATCTAAGAATCCAGCAGTGTGAATTCCCTTCATACCAAGGGAGAATCCAGGACTCTGAGAGAGATGAGTTCTGTTGCAGACTAGAGCTGGGTGCACAGCGCTTGACATCTGAGGGCCTCAGACAATCTATTGTTTAGACGCTTTTACTTCCAAGGATAAAGGCCTTCGGCCCGCCTCCGTCCCTTCAGAGGGCACCATCCCGATATCATTTCTGATACCCAGAGATTTCAGCCATCAGTCACTAGGTTCTGTTCCAGGAAAGAGCAATATTCTTTGACAAATATGCCATTTACCGAGCAGTTTTAAATGACACCACACGCCAACGTGCCTTTTCACCGAGTAGCAGCCAGTGCCCCAGATAAAGGCAGCGGACCTCACGTGACTCAGCAGCCCTGTGTAAACAGCCTCCGGAAGAGACTGGTCTGGTGACTCTCTGCTCAGAGAGCCCCGATCTGCCCCATCCTTTCCCAGGCAGTCCCCATCCCTAGTCCTGAGGGGTTTCCTTAAACATTTTCCACTTCTTAACCACTGCCCCTCTTGCTACTGATGTTACAGCCTGGAGCCATCATGTCCTGCCTTCACAGGGTGTTCCCGGGAGGCAGATGTGTGAGCTAGCAGGAAGAAAGGCCTGTTTCTTATTGACAGAGCCCTAGCATGTGTCATAGAACTTCAAAGATGTGGGGCCAGATTGGGCAGGCAACATCAAACGCCTCTGACTGGCGCTAAGTAAACTTTGTATCTGACATGCAAGTTCTTATCTGTTTGGTTCCAGACTTGAGAGCAGGACACTGTCCCTAAGCAAATCACGTTGTTTCCCTCACAGCTGCCAGCCTGGAAAAATATCAGGGGCACAAAGGGAGGCAGGGGGAGATAGAGAGAGAGGGACAGGGAGAGACAGGCACAGAGAGACTTGTTTTGTTAGTTCCTCAGCAACACAATATTGTCAAGATGGCAGCTCTAGGAAAAGGAGGGGGCATCCCCTATACTTCCTATGGAGAACACTCACTAATCTCAATCTTTATCTTTTTGTAAAAATATTCACATTCTGAAGTTGCATAAAGCCTGTGCCTCCTCAGCATCTGTACCTTGTGACTGTGCCCTGCTCGATCACCAGGCCGCTGCCTCTCTGATAGACTCACTTTTTAATGGGGCTAAATCAACAGTTTGATTATATCTAGATTCAAACAATGAAACTATTTCCTGACTTTATAAAAATTAAAAATTCATTTACTTTTCAGATTTTGGTCACTTTGGAGTATCCGCTTTTCTCATTATTAAAAATAAAAGCCTTTAAAATGTGTTTCGTTTCATTGGAACTAGAACATAACAATATCCCCCAGTCTGGGAAGCAGAGAGAGTAGGCCAGAGTATCCTTCTGTCAAAGACACGTCTGTGGCTTCCTTTGTGTGGGTTTGCTTCAAAACACCACGTTGTTCCCTTGGAGGACATCGGCAGGCATCTCTCCTGGGCACCAAGGGAAATTGCTTATAAATCGGGCTGGCCCTCCTGTGTGAGAGACACATCAGCATACTCGGTCAGCAAGTCCTTCTGAGGCAGCAATGTGGGGATCTGTCCGGGACAAACTATGACTCCAATCTGCCTGCCTTAGGTGTTAGACGCCCCTGGAGCCTGTAGTAGCATAACTGCCTCCCCACTTGGCAGCCTCCACCCGTGACCCTGTTCCACGGTCCAGCTGCAAGCTGACTTCCTTCCACATCTACTATAGACAGATGTTAGCCACATCAGGAGAAGCCCACAGAAGGCTTAGAGACCAAAGGTTCTCGGCCCCTGGGAGATAAGGACTCTGCAGCCCTGCCTGCCCCGTGGTCCAGAGCCTGGTGAGTCCACGGCAGTTGGAAGCTTGTGAAATTTCGGGCAGTGTCACAAACATGCCTGATCCAAAGCTGTATCTTAATAAGGTCATCGGGGTCTGAGATGCCCACCCTACTCTCCGACCCAAGGTTCTAGAGATGACCTGAAGTGATATCCCTGATATGCCTCCAAGATGCCCCCAATGGCTCTGCTGTGTCCTAGGTCTAGGAAGAAACTGTGTGGCATTGGAGACCATCAGCATCATGTGGACCACACTGATTTTGGCCTCTTTGTTGGTGGCCAGTGATTACGAGCTGGTGAAAGATGGTCCAAAGGGACACAAGGACTCTGAACATGTGGCATGCTTTTGGTGCTAAGGTCCTTGAAGGGAGTCTGGGCCACTGCTGAGCCTCTGTGGCCCTGTTGCCCTTTCCCGTCCCTGTATCCCAGGGCCGAGTCTCTACACTGAAAACCTGCCCTTGCATTTTCCCTGCTTCCCAAAGTTTACTGTCAAAGGCAAAGTGGGGTTCTCCTGGTACCTCCAGGCCCTTCCAGTTCTCAGTGTGCCTACTCTAACTTCTCCCCTCCTGAGACCAACAATTACATCATTGTCCCCTTCCCAGGCTAGCCCACTTCCCTAAGAAGATGCACGAAGGCATTAGGTGAAGGCCTGTGGTGTAGCGCAGAGGAAGAATGCCAGTTTAGCATGCACGAAGTTCCGAGCTCAACCTACAGCACCAGATAAACTGAGGGGTAGGATAGCACCTATCTGTAACCCCAGCATGTGGAACGTGAACACAGAGGATCAGAATTTCAAGGTCATCCTGAACTAAATAGTAAGTTTTAGGCCAACCTAAGATATATGAGATCCTGTCAAAAAGATATAAAAGAAAACACACACACACACATACACACACACACATACACACACGCTCTCATACACATCTGGTTGAATCACATCAAAATAATTCTCACAAATCCCTTTAAATGTCATTCAAAAGAGCCCTCCGTTGTACAGGTAGAGGCCAGGATGAGCAAGTGCTTCCATTTAATATTAGCTTATGAAGGCCACATCTTTACAGGCAAAAGTAAGCAGAATATTGAAGCAATCCGTCTATTCTGGGAAGCAATTATTAAACCAAAAACCTATAATTGGAAGACACAAGCGTTTAAGGACTAATTTATTTAGCATATTCTGCTGTCAAGCCTGATAGTGTTAATTATCCAAGGCTGACATTAGCTTTGGTTCCTGACAGAGTTATTTTATAGTATCTTTCCCTCCGTGCTTCCATAAAAGGAGTTCACTTTGATCCACCCGCTCCCATTAGGTGGGTCTCCTGGTGACAAGGAAGAGGGGTGGGGTCAGTGTTGTGGGCAGTGTTGCCCCTCCCCCCTCTGGTGGCATTGCTCAGGTTCAGGAGATCACCTCACCTCCCCACCCCTACCCTCACCCCTTCACCATTTGACCAGGCCCAATCCATTTTCAGCTTATTAGATAAAAAACGGACAAGTATCCAAAGGACTCACAAGCCAGATGACACTCACCCACTGACCCAAGGGTCCTCTTTGAATTACAGAGGAGAAAGAAAGGCTCCCTGCTGGCAAAGATGGCAGCACAGCAAATGGTCTTCCATCCAGAGCAGAGAGTATGGCTGTCTCCATGGCTTCGCCTTTATGGAGCACAGAAAACTGGAGTCTTGTTTTCAGGTGGGACAGAGGACAGAGGACAGAATTAGGGCCCCAGAGCAGTGGTCTTTTGAGCCTGGGTTGTGGAAATGCCCCAGAGGGAAAGAAAAGCGTTCAATTCATTCAAGCAGTATGGTATTAGAAGACCATGGTCATCGTCGTGAGTGCCTACTGTGTGCCAGGCACTTCACAGGCAACTTCTCTTCTAATGCCAACAGTAGCCCTGTGCTAAGGGGTGGCACGTGTCTCAGTCACTTTCTCATCACTGAAGGAAAACGCCTCCCGGAAGCAACTTGGGAAGGAGGGCTGCTTTCAGTTCCTGCATCAAGGGTATAGTCCTCACGGTAGGGGCACCGTGGTGGTGGGAACATGAGCGAAGCATCTGCAGTCAAAGGGCAGAGGATCGGGTTGGCGCTCGGCTCACTTCCTCCATCTCTTCATCCCAGGAGCTCAGCCACCCTCAGGACAGGACCTGCCACCTCAATCTGCTGCGGAAACTCCCTCGCAGATGCGCCCAGCAATTTGTCTCCTAGGCGACTCCAGATGCTGTGAGGTTGACAACCAATATTTACCCTCACAGTGAGTTTCCCTTACATGGATGAGAAAAGTGAAAGGTGCTGATGTAACTCGCCTCCAGCCCTCTCACCCGGAAGCAGCAGGCATGAACGCCTGCACAGCCCTGTGTCCACCGCGTGCCGCTTAGCCGGCAACTGAAGGCAGTCTTCTGCATCTGGCCCATGTTGCCTCTTCTCCCACTCCCCGCCGCCAGGACACAACAGCTCAGGTCAGCCCCCTCGGGTGGCCAGGACACAACAGTTCAGGTCAGCCCCCTCGGGTGGCCAG
>NC_022013.1:76609146-76626356 GCF_000317375.1 Microtus ochrogaster
CTAACACTTGCGTTTATTGGTCAAAAACCACAACTTCAATTAACTTGAAGGGGTTTGGGTAAAGTCTCTATTCTCCTCAGGGGCTGGATGTTTGATATATATATTTTTTTGTTCCAGCTCTTAGATAATACTTCAAACTCACCTCTGGTTTGTTACATGATTCACTGAGGCAATGGCTGCTAAATGCTATGCAGGTAGTGAGTCCGTGCTCCTGCCCTGACCACAGATGATCCATTTAATTGATTTTACCGAGACTCCAGTAGCTGTTATATTACCTCAGGGCAAAATTACTCATTTGTTGCTTCTAAGACCTAGTAATTTATATGCTGAAACATGTAATAATCTATTATATCAAATATCCACTCATATTTGAAAAAGAAGAAGAGCTTGCTGCCAAGCATAACAGCTCTGGACACAGAAAATAAGTCCAGGTGACTTAGGAGTCCGCACAAAAGAGCCTCACGTCCCTGACACGGCTGTGAGAGGAAAAACACAGCAGAGCGAATAGAAGGAAGTGGGCTGGGTAAATATTAGGAGAGGCTTTTAAAGCAGCCTTGATCACTGGATCCTGGGGATGTGCTTATCAAGAAAGGGGGCCCTAATGATGCTTAATATTGATACAGCCTTTCCAGTGTGACAGGCAGGTGATGGGGGAGCCGCTTCTCAGGAGATGAACAGGTGGGCGGATGATAAGCCATGCTCGTGGCCTCAGACCGAACTGCAAAGGCCCTGGAACTACAAGGAACTCTGAACAGCAGAGCCTAAAGTATAGGAAGACTACTTCTCCAGGTTGGGTGTATACACACACACACACACACACACACACAGACACACACACACACACACACACCAAAGCAAGACAGTGGTCGACATAGGTTGTGAGGAGATAAACAACTTGGATCCAGCAGTCAGCTGAAAGCACCCTGGTGCTGCTGCCCACTTCTCTGGAGCTCTCAGGCCTCCAGAACAGTGGTCACATCTGCTGCTTCCTTTTAGTAACGGTGTTTGCAAGGCCTGGGACAGTTAGCAAACCCACCTTTGTCCTTTTTCCCTCCCTGATCCACAGTTGTACAGTGCTGAGGAGCAGTGTTCAGCCTCAACACAGACAGCTAGAAACATCCCCAGCACCAGCACAAGCCACCAGGTCTGAGGCTGAGCAGCAGTAGGTACAAAGCCGTGCTATGGACCGTGCAGAGCTCCGGTCTCCTTAGCTGCCCTAACATTGTCTGTCTCACGGAGTTAGTCAGGCTGAATGACATCATATTGACTGTGACTTTAACCAAGCACCTGGCACAGGACAGCATGCTCCATAAATCTTAGTTCCCTTCCCCTGTTGCTCAGATGCTGTCCTTCTGACCGTTCCATCTTCCTTTGGGACATAACTAGTAACAGCTGGGAACTACCTGGTCAGCTTTATTTCCTCCCATATGTCCCTGAAAGTGAGTCTTCTATCCTCTGTAACTTCCTCCCACCAGAAACTCCTCTCCTTTCATCTCTGGGGAAATCTGGACACCAGAGACTGGCTAGCCAAACCCCAAAGTGTCTGTGCTGGTTGGACCAACATTCCCCCATCTCCAGAACTGAGCATCCGGGTCCCAGAAAGCCCCCATCTCAGCAAACCAAGGCAGCCGTGCGCAAGCAGCATCTCCATCCAAGAGCTGGCTTTTCTCTTCTCATAGCTGCAAACAATGGCAAAGAACTTCAATAAAACAATGGGGGACAATACAAAACAGGAGAGAAAGGGATCCTACAGCTCAGAAACTGAGTGTTCTTATCAGGCAGCAGAGGGGCACATGAGAGTCATCCCACACATCAGACACCCTCCCGGCTAGCCCACATGTTGGATGAAATTTAGTAGGAGAAATTCAAAGGCACCTACTTCTTATCAAGAGGACTCGAGACCTCCTTCCACGGGGAGAATGAGAAGATGGAAACACATCTCGGTGTGACATTGTTTCCTTGATACTCACTGACATCAGTGACTCCCACTCGGAGTAGCCTCCCCGCCCAGAGTGCCGCTCAGTGCCCTTGTGACACAGAGGGCAAAGCCCAGCCTTAAGAATCAGGCAGACATTGGGGGACTCCACATTCACAGGCTTGTAAGACTCAGAGAGGCAGCTAACTAAGAGCTCTGGGAGTGGAGTTCCTGCAAAAGCCGTCCATCTCTCCTTGGATTGTTATGAAGGGATGATAAAAATAATCTGTGTGAAACGGCTAAGCTGGCTTTCATTTCCGGTACCACAGACAATCAGATTGCTTGAAGACACTCCCAATATGAAACACCTAGAAAATGCTGAATAGATTATACTGAAGAGTCTTTGAAAAGTAATAACTGGGGTTATAAGACAGAAATTTCCAGGGACCCAAAACAGAAACCCCAAGCTGTCGCCTCAGCTGCCAGAGGGAGGGCTGCTGGGTCTGGTCATGCAAGGGCTGGCTTGCAAATGTCCCCCTGCTGTGCAGTGAGCATCCAGCCTCCCTTGCCCTCCACAAACACTCAGAGTCCTGAGCTTGCACTCAGAAGCCAGCTCAGGGTGAGCTGCCTCGTGTGAGGCTCAAGAGAAGGAAAAGAGAAATGAGGCTGCCCCTCCCCACACTGTAATGCCCCTCCCTCTCCACACTGTAATGACTCTCCCTCTCCACACTGTAATGCCCCTTCCTCCCCACACTGTAATGCTCCTCCCTCTCCACACTGTAATGCCCCTCCCTCTCCACACTGTAATGCCCCTCCCTCCCCACACTGTAATGCCCCTCCCTCCCCACACTGTAATGCCCCTCCCTCCCCACACTGTAATGCCCCTTCCTCCCCACACTGTAATGCCCCTCCCTCCCCACACTGTAATGCCCCTCCCTCCCCACACTGTAATGCCCCTCCCTCTCCACACTGTAACTCTTTGAAAGCCAGTGTGTGTGCCTTCACAGGAGTTTGAGTTCTGTTATCCTGAACGCGTGATTAGAAAATGGATGTGAAAGTGATCAGTTGTGCCAGCACCATTTGTTGAATATGCTTTCTTTTTTTTCCATTTTATACCAGACAACCCAGACCACTAAGAGGACCCTAAGAGAGACATACATGGATCTATACAGGAAGAAGAAAAAGACAAAATTGGGAGTGTGGGAGCCACGGGAGAGGATAAAAGGGGAGAGGGGAGGAAGGGAGGGTAGCAGAGGAAAATGTATAGCTCATTAAAAACAATAAAAAAAATAAAGAAAAGTGATCAGGGCCTACAACCCCAGTAGGCTTGGGGGAGACAAATGAAAATTTTTCTCTAGAAGCGCAGAACTTCCCTCAATCTGCAAAAATTCCTCAGACAATGCCCACTCTGCATACAGCACTCTCCAAATTCATGAAGAAGCAGTCCACAGTGAGCAGGAGCTGACAGGCTGCAGGTGCCAACCCTGGAATGCCCACACAAACTACCAGGATTAAGATGCAAAGTTCGAATGATACCCCTATGATACCCACAGGAAAGGGGTTCTGGGTAACAACCGTCATAGACTCACCAACACCAATGGTCCTGGCACGGCTGGGAAGAGCCAGGAAAGTGACAGGTGGGCACGATGACAAAGGATCTGGACCAACCAAACTGTGACATTTGAGGGTGACCATGCTGTGGACAGACAAGAAAATAGAGAAATACGGATACAGATGAGATAAGGGGATGGTGAAATGAGGCCTTTCCATGCAGATCTAGGGAGAAATCCAGAAAAGGAGAAGAAAAGCAGTCTTCAAAGAAATGGAGTCTAAATTTGGACATCAGCCTGTGAGTCCTGAGCTGGGCACAAGAAATAAACTTGTACTTTAACTGTGGAATTGCAGAACCCACACACATACATACACATGTACAGACACACACATAGATACACACATACTACACATATACAGACACACACACGCATATATACACACATGCATGCACAAACACATAGACACACACATACAGACACACATACAAACATATACATACATAAACACACATACAAATACTTGTAAAATGAAAACACAGACTTATATAGAGACACATGAACAAACAAATATACATACACACAAACAATTAAAATCATAGAGAAAACAGATTACTTAAAAAAAGAACTATTAGACTGCCAGCAACTTTTTTTTTAACATTTCAATATAAAATCTTCAATGACAGAGCAGAAGTGATAAAACTTTATGGCAAATACTTATGACAATCAGACCATAATAATCTAGTATTTGCTTAACAATATAGTTCTCCATCTCTCTATACATAGATTTATCCGTTAACCATTTATTTTAGGTTGTTGTTATTTTATCTGGGGGTCGTGTGAGCGTGTGCAAGTGCACGCATGTGTGTGTGTGCATGTGTTTACATCTCTGTGTGTGTATATACCTTCTCAAAGAAAGCTCTGTCACTGCACTTCCTCCTGGATGCCTTCGTTCAAGTGGATGTGTAGTGACACTTCATTGTGGTTTAAATTTGCACATCCCCGAAAACCAACATCGCCAAACACGTTCTCATAAACTTATAGTCTGTTATATATCTTCTTCAGTGTAGTGAATGTTTGGGTCTTTTGCTGATAGCACACTTTTGTTCAGCAATAAAATATCCCAGAAGGCAAGCGGCAGAATAATATTTCATCAGTCAGAGTCCAATCAAGAAATTGAAGTCAAACCCGTAAGACAGACAGAAAATTTCTGATGTAATAAATAATTAACTAATAGAAGGTGGCCAGCCAGCGAGTGGGCAAACAAACAGGGTAGCAGTTGAGAACATACTGCCTGTTGGGCGGAGCGGACCCGTGAACTGGGGAGGAAATCAGAATCTCAGAGGAGGGAGGGAGCCCTGCAGCAGCGAAATGCAGACCACAGAGGAGAAGCCATGGTTGCCATGACAACAGAGTGCCTGCTGATGTGGTGACCAACTGGCCACTGCTGAGCCAGGGCTGTTGAGATCCATGCTCTAACACCGCCATGGAGAAGCTGACTGGAAGGAGTCACAGATGAAGGAGGAACAGTGCCACAATGACCAAAGGAAAGGGCTCCTTTTTCCTGCGTCCTGTCCCGTCCTCGTGGATCTCTCTAGCGCTCCCTATTGGCTGAGCCTGAGGGTGCGGAGAAGTTCGATCTACAGAGGTCAGGTCACAAACCAAGAGAAGAGGGTTTCAGGGCTAGGTGTAGGTATTTTATAACCCCTTGGGGGTGGGCAGAACTTAAAATTCTATACCCAGTCAACCTGTCACTCAAGAGTGCAGGCACAATGGTGACAATGTCCATGAACCTAGACTTCTATACCCAGTCAACCTGTCACTCAAGAGTGCAGGCACAATGGTGACAATGTACCCATGAACCTGGACTTCTATACCCAGTCAACCTGTCACTCAAGAGTGCAGGCACAATGGTGACAATGTACCCATGAACCTAGACTTTTATACCCAGTCAACTCGTCACTCAAGAGTGAAGGTACAGTGATGACTAAAAATGAGGGTCTTTATAATCATAAAGAACTCAGAGAAGAAAATATGCAACATATAGGTAAGCATGGATTTTTCACACTATCAAAGTGAGAATTTATTACAAGGAAACCCTCAATGCAAGAGCCACCAAAGTGCTTCTTTTTCAAAAAGAATAGAATTAAAACAAAAGAATTAAAATGAAAAAAAAAGTGATAACCAGCAGAATTGATAAAATTGCAAGTCAATGACAAGAAAATAAATATTAATGAGTAGAACAATATGAATTAAAAATGATTTAAAATAATGACAAGTCTGAAGTATACAAGCTAAGAGTAATTCAAATATGACAATATTGGAAAAATGGTGGCAGTTTAAATGTTTTGTGATCTTTCATTTCAAAATGGTGCAGATCAAAAACGGCTTAAAAATCCAAACAGATAACTGGTACTCCTTGAAAACATGCAACCCAATTCTGGATGACACATCTGTTTCATTTTTTAAGTTAATATGCAAAGTCACAGGTGTCATTGTGGCATTTTCATACACGCATGTCATTAAACTTCCTTCTCATTTACCCTCCCACTCTGCCCCCACCATCCCCCATCTCTGATCCCTCCAAGCCCCAAAAGGCCTCGTTTGGGGTCTCCATTTGTATTCTGCTACACTCCCCTGTTCCCTGGCCTTTGAGAATGCTCTGTCTCCTGTCTCGGTGTCTTTTCTACTTTCGTGCCCTACATCATATGTGTGCACATGTATTTAAAGCCACATCCCATATATGAGAAAGTGTCTGCTGTCTGTCTCTGCTTCTGACTGATCTGCTTCACACAGCAGCCTCTAGCTCAACCATCTTTCTGCAAAGGTCATTCCGTTTCTCTCGAAAGCTTGGCAAACCCCACTGTGTCTACCTGCTGGATTTTCTTTACCCATTCGCCTCTTGGTGGATGTCTGATCCCAGGCCCTAAACTGCTTCGTTCCTGGAGTGTTTCCAAGGATTCCCCAGGAGCAACTGCAGGGGAAAGATAACATCACCTTAGAGACAGAACTAGCTTACTTTTTGCTTTGTTAGGATGAATTACCAAGTTCCATGTCTGCTCCTTCATGTCGCACACTGCATCTGTCTGGGCCTTCTACCTCACTCTCCCTGAGATTTGAGGGCTGTGTTCATTTTGTATTACAGAGAAACCAACCACTAGCTAACTAATAGTTTAAAACAGGAGCCACTTCTGAGTTCTCTGCTCAGCTCTGAGAAGCTGCAGCTACAGAATGAATAGATGTGTTCTCGGGGGTGGGACTCTCTACTTCCAGCACACTCGGGTTGCTCTGGGTGGACTATGAACTGATGCCCCCATTTTCCTCGGTGGCTCTTAGCAGGCTGTTTTCTTAGCTTATGGAGCCCACAAGACCCCCGCCATGTAGAAGCCAAAAATGTAGACGTTCTTGCTCTCAAATCCTCATTGAGACAGAGAGTGAGCAAGCAGGTGCACATTTGAGTGTGGGTTACTCAAGAGTATGGAGGCCAGAAAATAGCACTGGGCATCATTCTTGGGGATACACTCGTTGAGACAGTTTTGCATTGGCCTGGAGCTCACCGATTTGGCTAGAATGCCTGGCTGGGAGCCCCGGGAATCTTCTATTTCTACCTCACCGGAGCTGGGTTTGCAAGCTTACACCCTTCCATCTTTCCTGCCATGATTTTAGATGGACTTCTTTACCTCTGACCCTCAGACCAGTATTTAAAGAGGCCAGATGATTGCATCAGCTTCCCCTGCTTAAATCCCCTCTTCAGGCTCATGAAAACTGCAGGTGCTATACCTGCAAAACCCTCCGCAGCACAGGGAAGGTGCGTGTTGGCAGAGGCGCCTCTGAGGACATCCTGCAGCCCCGTCCACTGCAGAGAATGGGGGACAAAGACAGAAGTTGGCATTCGTGTGGCTTTCTGTGCTATGAGTAACAAGGATCCTATATCTCTGTCCCAAGAGCTCCATCTGCTCTGTCAGTGTCCGTGAAACAGTGCAAGCAGCTTCTGAGGAAGGTGAAGTCAAACCCCAGAACTGGCACAAAACACAGGCTGGAAGTGAAAGGCTGAGCAAGAAAACGAACGACAAAAACCCCACCTTGTATCCAAAGCATTGCTTTAGTAGTTTTTATGTTAACTAGATGTTGACATAGTGAAAGTTTTAGACTATTGGGTTAAAATATATTATTACAATCGATTTACCTGGATTTTTCCCTTCTTAATGTTGGCTCTAGAGAAACATGTACAGTACATCTGGAAGAATGTACGTACATTCTGTTACGTCATCAGACAGTACTGGTCTGAATGTCCAACTACCACAGTGAATTCCTGGGAGCTAAGACAAGGACAGTTGTCCACCAGCCCCAAAGACAACAGATTATTTGCTGGATCCATGGAATTTCCAGATTTTGTAATTCAAAGTTATTTAGGTAGGACTTTATTTCATGGTATAAAAGCCCACCATCCCCAACGTTTGTTAATCTGCTCATGTGTACATTGATTTTACCTAGCTGGGATCTCTCTATATTTACGTCTTTATATTTTTATCAGGCATATAGAATAGATCCCTAATGGCAGTGGTGGAAATAGTTCAGTCATAAGAACCCAAGTTTAATGAGCAGAGCCCAATGCTGGGGGTTGCAGGGACAGACAGGTCTCTGGGACTCACTGGCCAGCCAGCCTTGCCAAATCAGCTCCTGTCTCAAAATTAAGAATAATAATAAGGGGAATAGTGCCTAAGGAATAACAACCAAAGTTGATCTTGGATCTCTGCATACAGGTTCACTGTTCACATTATCTTGGATCTCTGCATACAGGTTCACACATGCTCACATGTATCTCCTCACGCATGAACATACACACAAAAAGAAAGATTCTAACACAGGAGGGGGTTCAAGAACAGTGTTCAATGCCCGTTTTAATCAGCAAGGTCAAGAGATGCTCTATAAGTTCTGAGAAACAGGAGCACTCAGTGCACAGCTGAGGGGCCTTGCTCTGTCACAGACCGGGTGAGAGGCAGAGCAGGGAAACACTGTGGATTGGTTCCTCCATGTGAAGAGCAGAGTCAAGAGGAAGACACCAGATGGTGCATGGTTTGGTTGACCCATCGGTCAGCATGCGGGATGGAGGCTCTTTGCTCCTCTTTCCTCGGTACAGCTTGAGCATCCCTAACGGGAAATGTCTGGGACCAGAAGTGCCTCAGACGCCAGTGGCTTCCGTTTAAGCTATGTGCACACATATAATCAGACAGAGTCTTAGGGCTGGTCCCCAAATCTGAACACAGAATTAATCCACCTTCCATGTGCATCTTATACGTGTGGTCTGGATGCCACTCCATGTGGTATTTTAGTGCCCCCCTCCCCCACCTGATTACTGCCTGTCATGTGAGGTCAAGTCCCACTTGAGTCACATCGAAGCTCATGGAGCAGCAGATTCTGGACCATTTTGAATTTTAGATTTGGATTTACTCTGTTCAACCTTTGTCTTATGCTTGCTGTCCTTGGCCAAAAAGAAAGGGGAAATGTCAGGAGGAACCCCTGAGCCCTGCAGAGCTCCATGGGGTGCTTTCTCAAAGAAGAAAGTCAGACATCTGGCTACAGTGCTGCTTGTGTCCTCCACAATGGAACTCACCCACATTTCAGCCCCGCACCCCACACCCCAAATGGTAGACAATCAGGAGCTGGCAGCATCCGGATACCTACATCTGCTCCCCACTCCCCTCCACTCCAGATAGTGCCATTTTGTAGAATCTGGAGGCAGATGCCGCAAGCTGGGCTAAGTGGATGTGAGCAGGGGTTTGCGGCTGGCAGGTTCCCTTTCTCTCTCTACCCATGACATCTTTTTCATAACCTGAATTTCTTTAATTAAAAAACATCTGCCAACTCTTGTTATCTGCAAAGATGAGCACAGGAACTCTTGAAAAGCCCATCTGCAGAGGATGCAGGCAGGTGGAAGAAAAACCTGCTAGAGCCAACCAAGTGAGACGAGGAAGAAGAGAAGCTCCCAGAGTGTGTGTGTGTGTGTGTGTGTGTGTGTGTGCGCTTGTGTGTGTGTGCGCGTGCTTGTGTGTCTGTGCATACTGGTGCATGTGAGTGTCTGCTTGTATATATGCATGCTTGTGTATGTGCTTACTTGTGCAATGTGTATAATGCATATGAGTGTATTGATGCATCTCTCTGGTGTATATGATGTGAGTGTCTGTGTGCATTGTGCATATATGAGTGTTATATACGATGTAATATTATGATGTGTGTATATAATGTTTATATTGGTGAGTGCATTTATGGTGTGTATGATGTGTATATATACATAGATGTATGTTTATGTATAATGAATCTGTGTATGTGTGGTGTATATGATATGTGTGTGAGGTGTGTGGTACATGTACATGTGTGTGTCATCCATGTGTGTGTATGTGTGGAATATGTATAGTATGTGTGGTGTATTGTGTGATGTGTGGATATGTAGTGTGTGTGCTGTATTGTGTGATGTGTGGATATGTATAGTGTGTGTGGTGTACTGTGTGATGTGTGGATATGTATAGTGTGTGTGGTGTATTGTGTGATGTGTGGATATGTATAGTATGTATGGTGTATTGTGTGATGTGTGGATATGGTATTTGTGTGCAACATAGGAAGCCGCAAATGGAAAGGTCTTGCCGTTCACCCATCTAAAACCTCCACTTCTGCCTGAGAGCTGGAGGAAGCAGGGACCATGAACATCATACATCTCATATGCAGGTCACAAAATGATCGACACCTGTGCTAAACCTCTGCAGACCACAGAGGAAAGGCCACTGAGTTCAGAATGATTTGTTGGGATTTCCAGTACACTTTGACCAGAGTAAGTCCTGCTGGCTCACTGGGAAGAGACGGCCACACCTTGGCTGCCTTCTTCTTCAACCCTTGACACGTCTAAGGGCCATCCTCAGCAATATCTAACGAGCACTGCTGATTCTGGAACAGGGCACACATGGGGGACACATTCTCTGATGAGCCTGTGAAGCTAATGACAGAGATGACATTGTCTGTCCTCACAGCTTATGCAAGCATCTTCCCTCAACCTGGAGGGGCTTCTGCACAATGACAATTCTAAAACTCCTTAGCATTCTGTGGAAAGACTTGGAGGTTTGGAGGAAACGAGTCCCCCCAGAGCCCACTGCTCCCCTCCCCTCCACTTCCCTTCCTCCTCACCCCTTCCCTCCCCTCCCTTTAATCCCTTCCTATCTCTCCCCTTTCCACTTAGCTGCATCCTACACCACATGCCAACCTTCCAGCCAAGACACCCAAGCTCCAAATGCATCCTCTACCTACAGCTACCCGAGCAAGCCTCTGGGACCTGGGTGGACACAAGAGCAGTTCCTGTGCCTCTGCAGACCTGGTCCAGGACAGAGGCAAAGCCAACGCCATAGACTCAGGAACTTCTGACCTTCTGGACTCAGAGTGTGACCTGGAAAATGCAGGTGGCAAGGCTGCGTCTCAGAGTGGGGACACGTCCTGATCCTGCGGCTGCCTCATCCTGCATGGAGGAGCACGAGGAGGCAGCTAAAGCAGCGCCCTGAAAGCGCATGGCCCGGGTGAGGACTGTGTCATCTGGGTGCTGACTGTGATATTCTCATCCAGGTACTTCTGCTGCCACACCTCCTCTGAAGATAAATTTGCCTGTCGTCCTTTCCCCCACAGAGACCCAGAGCAATCCTCCTGCTTCCAGAGTTCAGGCCTGGGGAATGTCTCAACCCCATCCTGTTTCCCCTGATTAAACCTGAACTTCATCCCCGGCTCCTCAGATCTGGACCAAATGCGTTCAGAGAAGCCCGGAGCAGCATCTGCTGCCTCAGGGTGCCCTCCCGGCCTGGCACCATAGAGAGGATAAGGGCCCTGTGCCTGGGCAATCCCCAAGCACACTCTCCATCGTGGCTCATGGTGAAGAGGCAACCCGATGGCTATCTTTCTCTGTCTAGTGTGTTTGGTGGTATTTCACCTACTCCTTTAGTGGTCCTTAGGACAAGCTTCTAAACCTGCAGCCAGAAAACCATGTTCTTCTGGGGCAGTCCAACGGTTATCACATAAGAGTAATTCTGAGCTGGCATGTTCTTAGTCTTTTTGCCTAGTGTTAGAAAGAGGTTTGTTACAGGTTTAGATGACAGGAAGTAAGTAGCATTCATATACAGGGAGGGTGAGCCCCAAAGAGGCGTTACTCCATTTTTTTATATTTGTAATACCAATTCTTTTTAAAAACAAATTTATTATGTTTATTTATTTAGTGTGTGTGTGAGGCATGTGTTCATGTTTTGACAGAAATGTGGAAGTCAGAAGACAACTTGCAAGACTCAGTCCTCTCCTCTCATAGGGGGCCCAGGGAGCTAACTCAGGTCACCAGGCATGGCATCATAGGGGCCCAGGGAGCTAACTCAGGTCACCAGGCATGGCATCATAGGGGCCCAGGGAGCTAACTCAGGTCACCAGGCTTGGCATCATAGGGGCCCAGGGAGCTAACTCAGGTCACCAGGCGTGGCATCATAGGGGGCCCAGGGAGCTAACTCAGGTCACCAGGCGTGGCATCATAGGGGCCCAGGGAGCTAACTCAGGTCACCAGGCATGGCAGAAAGCACATTGACCTACTGAGCCATCTCACTGTCCCCCCAAATGTCATCCACTAATGGAGATTTTCTTTTTCAGTTCCCCGGATTGACGGGATCCCTCTGTGGAATTCTCACAGCCCTTGTTCCTAACTCTCTAAATTGTATGTGGTAGCAAACACAGAGCGACAACCCTTGGCTGGTGACGTAACAGACACAAAAGTGATTTATTGTTGATGCTGTCATGTGATTTTTCTCCACTTTTCATCAAGAGATTTATAAAAATAAAATTAACAAGTAAATACAGGGTTCAGCTATTCTCTAGTAATTTCCCAGCCCCTCCCAGCCAGCTCTGCTCCCTCTCACGTATTCTGGGCCAGAGGGAGGAGGGAGGGGAGGCTACACAAGGCTTCCTCTTTTCT
The DNA here is from genome assembly GCF_000317375.1 of Microtus ochrogaster. Taxonomy (NCBI): domain Eukaryota; kingdom Metazoa; phylum Chordata; class Mammalia; order Rodentia; family Cricetidae; genus Microtus; species Microtus ochrogaster. The sequence goes on from NC_022013.1 coordinate 76,621,595, forward strand.
CAGAAATCTCAGTTAAAGCCTAATCTGGGACGAAAGCTGAGTTGTGGATTGGATCCTCAACAACAAGGCATCAAACGTCCTAGATCCCCTCAGATGGCATCGTAACGTCACCAGGAGTCAATTTAATACTGTGCTCATTTAGCAGAACAGTAGCAGTGGATTCTCTTATAGGGCCTGTGACTTATCTTCTCACAGTTATCCTGATAACTGTGCCAAGCATGACTTCTGTCTTGTGAAGAGGGTCGTAAATCCAATCAGAAAGTGGTCGGTGACTCCCATAACACTGTGCTATTATACTCCCATAAACGCTACGGCACCATGCTGGCTGATACGTATCCCAGGGCTCACAACTTGGTAATACTGGTGATTGCTCTTCTCCTCCAGAGCTGTGCTGAGCATTTTCCAGCACTCAGAAAGCTGGCCAGTAGGGATAACCCTTGATTTCTTCATACCTCACAACTCTTCAGTGATAGGGACTGAGCATCAGGTTCTGTAGGGTCCCTAGGAACGGTAGCAAGAGCCTGTAATATTTGGGAGGTCTATGGGGGTAGGTCCCCACTAACAACTCGGAATATTTATTTCCCATCTTTTTAGAATAATCTTGCCAAGGGCAATTTAGGGCTCAAACCACAAAACAGAAACATATAAAGTATAGAAATAATCACCCAAGGAAGGCCAAGTGGCTTCTGGATGTCCAGCCCCGGGAGCAGGAGAGGGTATTTAACCATTATCGTCATCTGCTGATGGAAGATTGCTGTCCTTGTGTTGAAAATTCCTTCACTGAAGAAGGAATAAACAATGTACGATCCTTCCTGTGGTCCCAATGGAAAACCAAGGCACAATTCTACTGAGGCTTACTCTGGGGAACCAATGAGTTTATTACTTATTTACATAGTAATGGGCAAGGGGTTAGGGATAGGAGTGCCAGGCATTTTAAACCAACCACTCTGCAAGGCATGCACCCAGCATGGGTGATGGCTCCCCGTGGCTGTGTCCCCGTGGCTGTGTCCCCGTGGCTGTGTCCCCGTGGCTGTGTCGGTGGACTCGTCTCCCCTCATCCTTTTCCCCATATCCACTAGCTCTTCCCAGAGACCAAGGGGCCATGTGCCATTAGGGCAGAATTACACTCAACTGGCCGGGACCAGAGGCTGGGTACCCAGTACCCGTGTGCGGGCCCCATGGCATTCCCCATTCACTTCTTCCGAGAGGAAATTCAACTGACAGCAAACCCAGCTGAGTTGATCTTTGGCAAGCAGGCTTGGACGGGCTCCTGAAGATGCTAACAGTTTGGCTCGGAGGACAGCCCTGTAAATACTATGAAATCGCAACCCAACATGTTTCAAGGACAGTATCCCTAGAAAGTCTTGCTAGGTCCTTTAAATGCAAAGAAAGCACAATTTGGAACGCAGCAACTGCGAGCTAGATCCACAGTGGGAAACCTAGAGGATGCTGGGAGGTTTCTTTCTGTTGGCTGTCACATGTTACAGGCTGTGGAGTTCTGTGAGCTCTGAGGATCACGTGGGCATTTTGGTGTTGCTATTCTCATTACTGCTCTCCGATGGAGGCTCGAGAACTGGCTTTGAAGAGAAGGATTTCTTCCTTTTCTTTCGATAGAGTTGAACGGCTGTGCTGGGCCCTATGATTGGACCCACTTTCTGATTGGATTTACGACCCTCTTCACAAGACAGAAGTCATGCTTGGCACAGTTATCAGGATCAGGACCTGTGAGAAGATAAGTCACGGGCCCTATAAGAGAATCCACTGCTACTATTCTGCTAAATGAGCACAGTATTAAACTGACTCCTGGTGACTTGTTAGACTGGAGATTAGTGCACCCCTCAATCCTCATCAGAGAAGTTCTCTTAGCAGTGGTGGTAATGAACACAGAGAGGCCCAACTACTCAAGGAGCAGAGAAAGAGAGGGTGGGGTTCTCAACCCCAATAGATGCACCTATGCCACCAGCTCCTCCCATTACAGCAGAGCAGGAGAAAATATTGTAAGAGCCAATGGTCATGGGGAAATGAGAACTGTCGTGTATTACCAGTGGCAACGCAGAAATGGCACACCAATCTGAATGGGTTAGGGAAACTTGAAAAATTCAACATATACATACCATATATCCAGCAGCCAAACTCCTTGATAATGTGGGATTCCCCTCTGTATGCTATCAATATGTTTTATTACCATTGGTTAATAAAGAAGCTGCTTTGACCTATAGCAGGGCAGAATATAACCAGACTGGAAGAGATATATAGAGAGCATGGGCAGAATCAAAGAGACCATCATATAACTGCTGAAAGAGACAGACACTGGACCCTTACTAGTAAGCCACAGCCTTGTGCCATACACAGATTAATAGAAATGGGTTAATTTAAGATGTGAGAGTTAGTTAATAAGAAGCCTGAGCTAATAGGCCAAGCAGTGTCATAATTAACATAGTTCTGTGTGATTAATTGGGTCTGGGCATCTAGGAAACCTTGGGTTTTCCCAGCGGGTTGAAAACCGATGTCTGCACCATGACCCTCCTGTGGCTGTTTGCAGCAGTTCCCTTCATAACTGCCAACACTCAGAAGTAACCGTGATGTTCTTCAGCAGGCGAGTGGACACATGGTGGCAGATCCTGACCGCTGACTATTACTCCGCAATGAAGAAGGAGCTATCCAACCAAGAAGACACATGGAGTAACAATTGCATATGAATAACTGAGATGCATCCAACCAGATGGGCTACATGGTATGTTGTTAATTGTATGACATTCTAGAGAAGATGAATCTGGAGAGTAAAAAGATGAGTGGTTTCCAAGGGTTCGGAGGAGAGAAGAATGAACAGCCAAAGATGGAAAGTTTGGGGTAACAGTCACATTTTATGTTGTGCTTTAATGGCTCCTGCATGCATTACATCTGTCCAAACCCACAGAGATACACTCGGGTCAAGTACGACTCTGCATGCTAGTGGTGTGGCACCTCCTTCACGGTAGCAAATATCCCATCCTGGTGCTGATGCTGACAGCAGGGATGCTCGGCTCTTGTGGGCCAGGGGTGTGGGAACTCCCTGCTGTAGGTCCTGCTCAGTTTACTGTGAATCCCAAATGGGTGTGATCTAGTTTACAGCCCACACAATATGATTAAACTGTGTGTTAAGTGGATGGACGTTCACACACATGTAAGTGTGTGCATGCATGTGAGAGAGGGAGGAACAGAGGGAGAGAGGAGAGACAGAGATGGAGACAGAGACAGAGAGCACACACAAGAGATGACTTAGGAGTCCAGGACACAGGAAGTCCCAGGTGGCCAACACTCGTGAACAAGAAACAACCACCCACGGGTAACAACTCTTGCTCACCAGGGTTCCTTCATTTCCAGGCACACATTCCCACCCTTTTGGGCTTATTCTGACCATGTGACCAAGTCTGGCCAACGTCATGTGACTGGAAACAGCCTGTTACTTCTTGTAAGGCAATGCACCCGACCCTCCAGACTCTTTTCCCCCTTGCTGTGACCACTGTGTGAACACACTCTGAAGTGGACATGCTAAAGTGCTAAAGTTATTCAGATGTGGTGCTTAACTACCCTGGGAAATCAGCAGTGCCCACACTGAGCTTTGCTTGAAGAAGAATCAGACGTCCACTGTGCCGTCGTGGCTGAGGTTCGGAGCTGTTGCTGCCGGAGTCCAGCCTGGTCCTTCCTGACTGCCACCCAGCTGCGGTTCAGAGGCCAGGTTCACCGTGTGCTGAACAGTGCTGGAGCTCACAGCTCTCTCACTCCACAGGAAAAAGCAGACAAGCATAGGCTGAGCCTAGTGTTGAGTTCCTGTGTATGTCGGGTGAATTTGATTTTCAGGGTTTCTCTAGTATAAGCAACATTTGAGCAAGGGTTGGAGCTTCCTGGGTAGTGTGCTTTTGGGGAGAGCAGAGATGGCTACTATCCATCACGCTGGAAAGCCATGAGATTCCCAGAGATAGACACCCAAACAAAGGACGCGCATTAACACGGCGAGCTGTCCAAAAGTCAGGGCTAATGTTAACCAAGATGAGCATTGCTGCGATTCCATCAAGGTGTCCTGCTATTTATTTAACTTTTCCATTTTCATTTTTTATTTGGGTAAGATAATTGCTTGTGATAAGCCTCGGGTGTGGAGAGGCGGCGCATACAGAGTGGTGGGGCACGCTTCAGCCCCAAGCTCGGAGGCACCGGAGAAAGGAATCAATGTGTTAACATATTGAAATGATCTCAATTAAGGCCCTTTAGCAATTTTGTTTAGAAATGAGGGCCTCTCCAAAGTGGAGGGGCTACTCTCACCATCACGGAAAAGCCTGTTAGGAAGGCGATGTATTTCACAGCTTAAGGAAAGATCTGAATGGATTGCCTAAGAGGCAAAACCACCCTGCGTTTCTCTCCCCTGGGTCTGATACTGCAGGTCACCTATGTATTTCTTCACAATGTCTACACCTGTGCCTCCCATTACTCCTGATAATGCCAGGGCTTTGCCACTACAGCCTTAAAATAGGTATTCACCAAATAAGACGTTTATTTGCATGGTGAATCCAGCATAGGTGTGTCTGCTGTATGCCCTCCCTCCTCATCCCCTAAGGCATTGATCCACCCCTTCTGCGTCCTATCCTGAGCCCTCCCAATCCCATAGTAGAAGCCAATCTGTGGGGCTGGTGATGGCTTGGGGGCACTGATCTCTCTCTCTCTCTCTCTCTCTCTCTCTCTCTCTCTCTCTCTCTCTCTCTCTCTCACACACACACACACACACACA
>NC_022013.1:76626456-76632194 GCF_000317375.1 Microtus ochrogaster
GGTGGCATTCATATTCAGTCTCAGGAGTGACATTTCTCTGATCTTTAAGGAAGTGAGGCCTAGGAACTAGATTTCTATGACTGTTACTAAGGCCCCCAGAGAAGGTGGGCGGGGCATTCTCACAGGCTCTGCTTCCTCCTGCCCATCTTCTGCCTAAAGGACAAACAAAATTAATCAAAATTAAATACCCGCCCCCTTTCTGTGTGACTCCGCTGAGCTGAGAGTTACGGGAGGAGATTCTTATTTGGTATTTGAGTTAGTTACTATAGTCAAACATGTGGCAGGAGCAACTTAAGGGGAGAGAGTTTCATTTCGGCTCTGTATGAAGGAGCTCATAGCTAGAACAGCTCAGTCCGTGGTGATGGGAGCCTGGGATGTGACCTGCTCCCATGTTAGCAGAGCAGGAAGCAGAGGCCCTGGGCTGGGAGCAGAAAGGGACATCACCTTCAAGCTCTGTCCCCAGCGACCCACTTCTGCTAGCTAGGCCCCATGTCTCAAAGGTTCCAGTCTCCCGAAATAGCACCACCGGGGACCAAGTGTTCAAACACACAAGCCTGTGGGAGGCAATTCACATTCAAACTATAACTGCACTTCTGAAGGTGCTTTCTGACCAGGCACAGCCCCAAAGAGAGAGAACTAGACAGTATCTAAAGGATTTTGACGCCCAATACTGCTTAGTTAAAACAATCTATAGTATACACGTTACTTTAAACCCTTCTCTGGCCAGGCTGATCTGATTTCCATTCTTTCAGACAACCCATGGCCTCTTCTTTTACCACCTAAGACTGTCTTGGCTCCAGCCATTCAGTGGTCAACGAACCTCTTCAAAGGTCCCACAGCCTCACCCCACAGAGACCTGCCTCCCCTGGAAAGGCTAGCAACGGAACCCAGTCAGCCCCAGGCTGAGCTCCAATCCCCCAGTGGAACAATGTGGATTCCCCCAGCTGGTACAATGTAGGTAGTTCTGCCTGCCCAGGCTCAGGAGCTTTGGGAAGTAGAGTCATCAGAGGCAGGCATTCAGTTCCCAAATAGTCTGCACGTGTTACCTCGTGTGTTAAATAGTGCAGCTTAGGTCAGCATTACTAGTTCATCTCGCTGATAGATTTTAAAAAAATGGCATTTCATATCTACAGTTTCTGTCCCCAAAACCCAGGTTAATGAAAAAAAATCCTGAAGTAGGAGGATGCTGCCCCAACCACTGCTGCTCCAAACCTACTAGGATTATTAAATCAAGAGAAGTCTAAATCACTGTCACAACCAAAAATCAGAAGACATGGCAAATGTGGCAGCTGAGGCTGGGGTAGTACAGGGATGGCAGCTGAGGCTGGGGTAGTACAGGGATGGCAGCTGGACCCACACTTGTGTGCCTTGGCCACAGAAAACCCTAATGACAGAGCATGCTGAACCATAACTGCACATGGCCAGGAATCGACAGGAAACAGAGTAGCTGTCCTGCTGAATGACACGTATTATGGAAGCCCTAGTTCACTGCACATCCTAACATCATGGAGTATCTTAACAGTGTTAGGACTGCTTGCTCTGGTGCTCCAAAGACACAGTGAGACTTTGTGGGGGCGTGAGTTACGGGGACGCGGTCTGTCTGTCTGTGACGGCTTCTGTGGGTGTGCGTGTTCAAGCGCACTGCGCTCGCCCGTGGAGGCCAGAGGACAACTTCGCTGACCTGGACTCGCCGCGCCTAGACACTGGGATCACAAGCATGCACCAGTATAGCCAGCTTTGTTCTAATGTAACAGTTTTATTTATTCTTTGAGAGTTTCACACATGCACACAAAGTGTTTCCACCCCATCCCAACCTTCACGTACAACTTCCGTTCTAATTAAGTCCCTAAGTCCCATGGCTGCCATCCACACACACACAGGTACCCACTAGTCAACCCACCAGGAGCTGCACCCCTAAAAACACTGGCCTATCCTCCTTTTAGCAGCAACCATCAATGTCACTATCTCTTCAGCAAGGGGTGGGGTTCAGAGCCCCTTCCAAGTACAGACTGGGATGCTGGCTGGCTTGTTCTTGTGCTGATATCAGTAGCCCTGAGTTCATGAATGCAGCCATCCTGTTATGTTCAGAGGACAAATTCACCTCCGTTTTCCCATTGCCCTTTCTTCTGCAGTGCTTCTTGAGCCTTGACAATAGGGGGTGTCCTTTATGGTTTCTACTGATATTATAGAGCACCATGACCCAAAGCAACTTGGGGAGGAGTAAGTTTATTTCAGCTGACATGTCCCAATCATAGTCTATTGTAAAGGAAATCAGAGCAGGGACCTGGAGGCAGGAACCGAAGCAGGGGTCATGGAGGAATGCTCCTTACCAGCCTGATCCTGTGGCTCGCTTGGCCTGCTTTCTTTTATCCCCAGGACCACCAGTCCAGGGGTGGCACCACCCACAGTGAGTTTGGCCGACCCACATGAATCAAGAAAATGTACTAGAGACCTTCCAGCAGGGCAATATAGTAGGGAAATTTCAAAATGACTTTGGTTTGTATCAAGTTGACATAAAGCTAGACAGCACAGAGGGTGTGGTAGAGGTGTCCCATGTATGACTGAGCATCCACAGGTGCTTGTTATCTGTGCATTGACCACCTGTGAGTCACTGTAGTAACCACTGCCCACTGCACAAAGACCCTTTCTTGATGAGGAATGAGCAGTACATCATCTATAGGCATAGAGATAGGTATTTGTAGGCAGTTTGACACTAGGTACATTTTGCAGTGTAATAGTAACAGTAGGTTCACCCCTGGGGTCGTCCCAGCTATGGGTTCCTAGCCAGATTTACAATTCTAGCCATAAATTCCAACTGTAGAGCAGGCCTTAAATCCAATTGGTTGGTTTTGTTTTCCATGGATTCTGAGGATTTAACTCAGGGTCTTCGTATTTGCAGGGCTTTACGCACCAAGCTGTCTCCTTAGAGCCCTCACCATGAGACTCCTATCACTGAGTTCATCTCTTCTCTCTTCTTCGTTGTCCACAGTAAATGAAACATCCCAAAGATAGAAAGAACCCAAAGCCACAAACTTGGCAAGAGAGAAACCCCATGCAGCTTGCCCACCATCCTTGTGTCTTGACACCCATCATTCTCACCTTCTGCCCTGCATTTTCTCCAACCAGTTAGTACCATTTAGTGTTGGGAGGAAGAGGGGGCATGACCCTCGTGGTGCCTGTGGAGGTCAGAGAACAATTCTTTGGAGTTGGTTCTCTCCTTCCACCTTTACCCAAGTTCCAGGGGCCAGGCGGAGGCTGCCAGACTTGATGGCAAGCTCCTCTACCCACTGAGACATCTTCCTGGCCCTGGATCCAATCATTTTGCCCAGTGGGATTCAGCCATCAAATTGATGGTAGCATCACTTCCCTTCCTTCCCTACAGATGGTCATGAGTGTCACGCAGGAACAATGCTTGATTCACGCTCTGCCGTGTCTCTCATCGCCTGCTCCAAACAGTGCTACCGCAGCCTGTCCCTGCGCGCATCTGCTTCTCATCTCACTCAGTGGGGACACCACAGGCAGAAGGCGGGGTCCAATCTGGAGCCGGCCTCATAGAAAGAAGAACCCCCCCAAATCCTACTCACTCTCCAACTGGAACAGCTCATGAAAAAGAAACTGCTGTGATTTGGGTCAGGCAAATGGGGTGCAGCAACGGCACCAACCACAGAGTGAGACGCTAATTTCTCTAATTGACAGGGAGCCTCCATCATTTCAGAACGTGCCGGTGTTTCCGCAAGGAAACCAGGCCAATTTCTTCCACTGTTTACAATGTCACCATGAATTTTGAAATGAGTTTTTTTCTCTGAGCTCAATGTGGGAAATGCTGGTCCCTGACTTCTGGGGGGTGGCCCATCACTGGGAAGCTGGATGGCTTTCTAGGACCGAAATGAGGTTTTCAGTAGCAGCTCCCTCAAGGATGGAACAAAGAGAAACAGGCCTGCCTTCCCCAGAGCTACAAGCCAGAAGAGGAGGCTGAGAGGCAAGCTGGACCTTCCTTTCACATCTTCAGTTTCTCACACTGCACACAGGGGCCGAAGAGAACTGCACAGCAGCAATGTTGATGATTGCCCTGTTTTGATCAGAGACTCGTGGTGTGACCTGGGGAGATAGTGTTCTTGCCATGTAAGTATGAAGACCTGAGTTCAGATCCCAAGCTGGGCATCACAAGCCGGGAATGGTGTGGTACCCTTAGAATGCTACTCTTGGGAATCAGAGACAGGATGCTCCCTGGACTTCCCTGAACACCATTATAAATTGGTGAATGACCCTGGTTCAACAAATTATGCAGCATCCAGCTCTAGCTTCTACATGTGTATGCACACATATATGCAACATACGCCCTCCACCCACAACTATAAACACAGTCCTGAACACACAGAGACAGACAGACGTATGGCATGGGTGAGATAGCTGATAATTTCCTTTCACCCAGACACCCACTCTTCTCTGGTACATTACCCTACTTCTTCTCTTTCATAATCTATACCATAACCTATAAACCCTGGTGAACTTGTTGCTTCTTCTACATCTGTCTCTCCCAGTAAAACCTGAGCTCCCTAAAAGCAGGAATCCAGAACAGTCCCTGAGGCGCAGTGCAAAGTCACATGCAGCTCGAACTGGTGTCTTCTCACTATCGCTCCGGAATTATGTGGTCTCACTCTTCCCTGCATTCTGTCTAAGCAAATGCTTTGCCTCAGAACAATCTAGAGAGATCAGGAGCATTTCAGAGCCCTCTAGAGCTTACTGAGAGAACACTTGCCCAGCATTTTCAGCACCCTGGCTTCAATCCTCAGCACCAATCAGTTAGTTAACTACTCAGTTGAACAACATAAACCCTATTCTTCTCTGAAAGGTTGCTTTGGGTCTTCTTGTCTCTGTAAAATTATTCTCTTCTCCCTACACTCCACCCTTTCCCAGGCAGTTCTTCACAACAAGCACGGCTGAAAGCGATGTGGGGTTCAGGACTCTCTCGGCAAAATTGTCAGGGAGCTGCCTTCCCCTCTTGCCTGTTTTATTCATGGGCACAATGGTCATCAGACTCCTGCTGCTGGAAGCAAGGATTCCTCAAAGGAGTGAATTCACTCCTAGGAGGTGCCTGCTTGAAAGCTGGCCTCCCCCACTAGCTGTCCTATGTCCTTCCAGGAAGGGCTCCTGGGAGTTAAATGTCTCTTTGATGCATGGGTCATGTTTCACATGAGACTCTAGGAAGGCCAGTCACAGGGCTCTCTCAGCTGTATCCTACTTCAGTCCTAAATCCTTAAAACAAGGAGGATAGATGCTAACTGGTTCCAGGAGCTGACACACAGCACAGCACTCCACCCTAGCTTCCAGAGCAGTGGTGATCTGAACACGCCAAGAATGCCCCAAACAAGGAAAACTGTAGCAACCTTTGTGAACTACTGATCCAACTGCCCGAAACACTGTAGCCGGTCTGCACACAAACACACATCACCATTATAGTTACCACTGCTCCACAGGGCCAACTTGAAACCCTAGCTCAGGCTCCTAACAGGTGAAGGAAACGGGTACTGGTTTTAAGGGTCTTGGCGCCGGCCAGTCCACACGGGTCATATGTCATGTCAGTGACTCTTCAGAGCACGTCCAGCTTGCACATATAACATCTGTTTGCCCGAAAATAAACAGAGTCTCAGAGAGTCTGCCCATGTCACAGAGCACACATGCAAAGATGTCTGCCCATGTCACAGAGCACACGTGCAAAGATGTCTGCCCATGTCACA